>NC_088104.1:23671250-23976071 GCF_036370855.1 Dromaius novaehollandiae
AGCCTGGTCGGTGCAGGCTGGGAGATCAAAATCCGTTACCTTTGTTCGGAGCGAAAGGCGAACGCTACCTGTGGTTTAGCGGGCGCCGATTTAATGAACAATAATTGTCACCTCCGCCTTGTTAAAGCAGACGCCCTCGTTACCCGTCGGGGGCCCCGCGTGGCGCCCACCGCCGCAATTCGCGGCGCGGGTGGGCCTGGCGCCGCCGCTAGGCACGTGCGGTCGCCTCGGGTCGCGTCGCGTCGGGTCTTCTGCGCTGGCGCTGCGGCGCGGCAAGGGCGGGGTCCCCGCGGGCGCCGGGCGAGCAGCGGTGTCAGCACCCGAGCGTCTCCTCGGGAGGAGACCCAGCCCCTCCCGGAGGCGTGCTGGCACCTACAGCGGCCCCCCGGTAAGAGGCAGGTGGCTCTGATGAGTGCTACCGCTGCCTTCAGAGCACCGAAGAGGGACGCTCCGGAGCGGCTGGTGGTTCTCACGCCTGTTGTGTGCGACAGCACCAGAGAGAAGCGAAAGTGGCCCTGATTTTAATCATACATCATTGCCCCTGTCTGCTAGGTCCATAAACTTCGCCTGCAGGCTGAAATAGCATTGACTTATCCTGAACTCTCTTCCAGTGGCTGATTACTGAAGTGGAATCTGTCTGATCGACTTAATAAGAATTTACCACTGCACTAAATGACGAAAATTTGTTTTTTGCATGGCTGGGTTTTTGCAGTTGATGCCATTTTGAGCTCTCCCTCCTGGAGGCAAATAATCTCCATAAATACTCTTATTCCTGACCTCATTAGCTAAATCCAGAGCAAACACCACTTTGCACTGTTGTCTAGAGAGCTGCTGTAGACATTTCAAAACATGCTGGGAAGTGAGAAAACCCTGACCTGTGCTCCTTGCAATAACAATGTAGGGTTCCTGCAGAGGACCAACAGCCTGGAAGACAAGGGGCGCATCGTGAGCTCTCTGAAGGAAAGGCAGTCCTCCAAGAGCCTGCTGGCCTGCGAGAACAGCGAGAGGGACGCCAGGTTCAGGCGGACCGAGACGGACTTCTCCAATCTGTATGCCAGAGGTAAGCGCACTTTACAGCTGCTGCTCGCTCCGTCTCAGGCACATCCCTCAGCGTGGCCTGCCTTCGCTTCCCTTGGAAAGGCAGCCACGCTCAGACCTTGCTTTTGCTTGGTTGCTTTTTAAGGAAACTGTGTGTGCATGTTTGTTGAGAGCCGCACCGAAGATGCTGACAAGTCTTAAAAATTTTACGTGCTTTGGGCTAACCCTCTCCAACCCAGCTCCAGCAGCTCCTCTGGGGTCGCTCGAGATCTAGCCTCTAGAAGGAGAATAATTTTGTGTTTTATTTTCTTCTTAGTAAATTAGCAATGAAACCGGATTGCTAGTATGGGGGGCCATGGACGAGGAGGGTGGGGAAGAGAAATCAGCCCGTCTCGGGGAGGAGAGGCAGCGCGGCAGGAGACGGGCAGCTGCGGGGCTTGGGGCCTTCTGCCGAGGTTGCCCGCGGCCGGTCCCGCCGGGGCTGCTCCCGCTGCGCCTCGCGTCCCAGCAGCCGCTGACGGCTCGGTTTTGCCCGCAGATTTGCTGCCCGCCAAGAACGGCGAGGAGCAGACCATGCAGTTCCTGCTGGAGGTCGTCGACATCCTCCTCAACTACGTGAGGAAGACGTTTGACAGGTCCACCAAGGTGCTGGACTTCCACCACCCGCACCAGCTCCTGGAGGGCATGGAGGGCTTCAACCTGGAGCTCTCGGACAACCCCGAGTCCCTGGAGCAGATCCTGGTGGACTGCCGGGACACGCTCAAGTACGGCGTGAGGACAGGTAGGTCCCCCCGCCGCTCCGAGAGCCGCGGGCCGGGGGGAGCCGCCAGCGGCACCCGCAGCCTCGCCGCCGCCCCCGGGGGCTCCGCTCCGGGCTGCTCCGGGCGCCGGGAAGCGCCGGGCGCTGATGCTGCCTCGCAGGGCTCGGTGCTGCTGGCAGAGCCCGGCACAGGTTTGCAAGCCGTAATCTCCTTCGCTTGATGAAATGCGAGCGGTGTGCATCTCCGGGGAGCAGTATCATTAGGTAAACGAGGGCGTAAACGACACCGAATTTGCAGTTTTTCTTCCTTCTGTTCGCCAGACGCTTAATGGAGAAGAGCCTGAAACCGAGGAGCCGTCCATAAAGGCGCCCGGGGGGTCTCAGCCCGCAGCCCGCAGCGCCGCCCGCCCGGCTCCTTGCGGCACAGGCGGCCGCGCCCGCGCCCGGCAGCTCCTGCCCGTGCTGGCGCGCTCCGGGCAGCCGCCGAGCCCGCCGGCTGGTTCGCCCCGGGGCGGCAGCGGAGCGGGGCCCTTGCGAGCCCCGGGCGGCGGTGCTGCGGGCGGAGCCTCCGGGAGGGAGGTGCGGCTGCACCGCGGTGTTCAGCCAGCGCGTCCCCCGCGCCCCTGCTTCTTCCCGGGGCCGGCAGTAGCTGTCCCCCGGGACCCGCAGGCACACAGGTCAGATGCGCGCTCGGTACCTGCGTAAGCTTCAAAAAGAGCTGCTGGGACCGTGCGGCGACCCAGCGCGCAGCGGAGGTGTTGCGAAGGCTGCCCTAGCTCCCCCGGGCCCGAGGGGTCATGGCTCTCTCCAGGCAAAGCTCCCATCAAGGCTAGGCAGGATGGCTGCGCAGCCCAGCCCCAGGAAATCCAGGTGCTCGCCGGCAGCGCCAGGAGACCAGAGAGACATCTGTCAAAATAATCCCCCCAAACATGGGGGATGTCATGGCAATGGGGAGACTTGCTAAGCTGCACCGTGGTAATATTGCTGGGCATTAGCACCTGCCCAGCCCCGCACTGGAGAACTGCTGGAAAGCAAACACGGCCGGCCCCGCTGCGCGCTTTTCCGTCACACCTGGGCGGCTGGAAGCTGGCAAAGAGCTCTGCTCCCCGGCTGCTCCAGGGCTGTGGAAAGCCCAGTGGGGCCGTGGCCCAGCTGTGCGGCAGCGCTCAGTGGGGCCCAGCAGGGTCCAGGGCCCGGAGTGGCCTGTCCCTCCTCTCCACGTGTCCCTCTGTCCTTGCCAGCCTCCTCTGTGGGCCATGCCGGCCCCAGCCCCGCTTGCCGCCGAGGCCTGGTGAGCAGTGGGCTGCACAGCTGTGCGGCTCACTATGCCAGTGTGCTTGTCGTGGCCCTCCTCACCCATATGGTCAACTGCAAGCCAATGAGCCTTCCTCGCTTTTCCCCTTCAAATGCAAAGGTAGCCCAAACCTGTAGGTCTTGCTCCTGAGCACGGTGCCTTGCGAGGCCCCACGCAGTGCAGCGCAGCGCAGTGCAGCGTGGCGCGGCCCTCTGTGCTGGCCCTGGAGACGGCGAAGGAGCTGAGGCCTCCGGCCCTGAGTGCCCGGGCTTGGCTGAGACACCTGCCACAGCCTGTGGCTGCTCCAGCCAAAGTGGGTTTTCCGGTTTGTAGCGAGACTTTCATGAAGGGTCTCCACATAGAGAGGAATTGCTCTGAAAACGTTGCCGAAAGCAGGTCGCTGGGTGCGATGGTTTGTGTCAGAACAGCTGGATGGGCTGAAGCTGCAGCCCGAGAGTCAGCGGTGAAGCTGTTCTGAGCCGCTCTCCACCACCCTTCCAGGTCATCCCCGCTTCTTCAACCAGCTCTCCACGGGACTGGACATCATCGGCTTGGCTGGCGAGTGGCTGACGTCGACTGCCAACACGAACATGTAAGCAGCGTCCCCTTGTCCGCGCCGGCCATTGGTATTTAGAGGGGTTGCAGCTATTGTGGTAGACATCTATTATTTTCTTCTTTAAATCTGATTTCTGAAAGTCTCTTCAATAAAAGCATCTCATATTTTTTCTCGCTTAATGCGACAGTGAAATAGTTATATAAAGCTGAACAGTTCTTACAAGGAATTTTTACGTCACTAACATACACAAATGCAAATATCCTGGAGCACATGGTAAGTGAAACATGTTCATTCTAATATAATAATATGAAATGTTTTCTCTTCTCTTGGACCAGTACTCATCTTTTCCAGTTTTTTTTTTAAGATTTGTCTTTAGACTGAGTAATTCTGCAGCTATCCATTTGTTAACACCAGCGTACAAAATATTTAAAACTTTATGTTAAAACTTTATGTTGTCTTTCCTCCTATTGACTTCAAAGGTAATGGGCTTGGGGCCTCCTCTTCTCCTGTTCATCTTCTGGCAAAGTTGTTGTTTCTGGGTGACTTCAAAAGGATTTAAAATGTAACACTGAAAATTAGTTTGATGGTAATGAAGGAATTACCCAATCTAAGATCTGTTAAAGTTTTGAGTTAAAGAAAGTATCAAAACATATCAAAAAGAAAACATTTGCTTATTTTTCTTGACCTCAAAAATTAATTAAAATTACAATTAAGTGTAAATTTGAACTTTTGCAACAAAGAGTATAATTCAGGAAAAAACCCAAATCTTAGGCAGTTTTTATTTGTATACTGATTTGTATATGTTCCAAAATGTGCTGGGACTCCAAATACTTAGCAGGTGACAAAGACTGCCTTCAGTTTAAGCCCTATATTGGATGTTTTAACTCTATTCTTTTCATCTAAAGCTATCTAGAGTTTGGGAATGTAGATTCAATGTTGCTAATTGGCAGAACACAAGAAATGCATCTGCAAATTGAAAAATGAACACAATTTTTACTGGTGCTTCCATGAGTAAATGGTTCATTAAATATAGCCGAGTATTAGCAACTCTATGTAGATTACAAGCTGTGCCTGTTTTGTGACATTAGCGATAAAGAAAACTACATTAGGTGTTCCAGCCAAAAACATCCTGCTCTTTGCAATAATTGTCTTCTTAATTATTTTTTGCAACATCACAATTAAAGGTGAAAACAAATCTCATTACATTTCTAAAGGAAAACTTTGCTTAAATATTGTTTCCATCTGTGAGGAAAGCATACTCCAATGCTGCAGATCCAGACTGCCACTTTTTGTAAGCCACATTTCCTTTGCCTAACATCTTAGCTATCCTTTCCTTTTGCGATCAGGGAAATTGCACAAATAGGATAAGGCAAAATAGAATTTGGCTCTGAGGGAGAATATGATAATCTTGGAAGTATTGCCGTCATTATTAAGAACATGAGACTCACTTATTCAATTCCAAAAGAGTAATTCTTTCTTTATGAGATTGCTTTACTTTTCTTTGATTGGTTTTAAGAGTATATTGTTAAATAGCTACTTCTGTAAAGTGTCTGGAGCATTTATACTTAAAGCAAGAACATATGTTGAAAATAGTTTTCTGCAAGCATGAAATTTCAGTGTCTATTTTTTTGTATGGAGTTTACCAAGTGGAAAATAATATATTGCTCTCTTCCTGCTCCCCCGCCCCAAGCAAACCAAGGTCAATACGATATGTTTTAAAATAACACAGTAATTAGAAATACAGTTAAAGCAAGATGTTTACAAAATATGATTCAAAGAACTGACAGAGAAGGTTATTTTAAATAGCCAGATCAACTCTTTGTGTTCTGGGGAATGTATTATTTGTTTTGAGCAGTGCTTCAGCTCAGAAGAGCAGGTTCTGACCTTTATCTAGAAATCGTTCTAACCTGCTAGACAAGCATGTAATGTGACAGTAGCACTAGACTGTGATAAGGAGTTTGTTTTCCATTTGCCATTTTTCGTTTATACATATAAACAATACTTGAAATATTGGTGAACAATTAAAAAAATAAGCATTTTTTTTCCCAAATGAGTTTTGAGTGATCAAAACATTGGTGGCTCTTAATATTCTAAATTGTCATTATGAAATGTTGTTTAAATGCCAGGTAAATATGTCAAATTAAATATAATAAGCTTCCTATATAGGCTTAGAAATAATGTATCTCTGTGGCATTCACAGCTCAATCACTGGCCTAGGACATTCAGGGGAATTTTCAGCTGCCGTTCAACCAGCTCCAGGGATCTGTAGCGTGAGGCGCTCACACTGGGCAGGCAGCAGCCAGCGGAGGTTAGAAAGGGATAGCATCATCCGGAAATCCTCTCTATGCCCCTGTTAGCCCACATGAGAAAATTATACTGATAGTATCAGTATTATGTATTTAGGCTCATGTAAACATAACATGTACAAATTCTGTAAAGTGCTTTATGTTTGTTCCTTTTACATACTGGCAAACAGGAGAACAAGGAGATAAAATGATTTGTCCTGCTAAAAATGCTACTGCCTTTAGGTGAGAGCAAAATTAAGCCAGCCCTGGGCACCACCAAAAACCCCATTCATATATTCTGTTAGTAAAGAGATGAGGCTTGTGTCCGCTTTAGTTAATTCTTAGAAGTACTTATAAAGGTTATAACTGTATGGAAAACCTAGTCAGGACTTTTCATCAGGAGATTGGTTCTGAAGTAGGAGAATTTCTGTCATACCAAATGCATTTTCTATGTTTTACTGATGTTTTCAAAATCATTTAAGTTTAAAACAAATAATTTGGAGTGGTCTTCACCAAAATGCTATTTGGAAAACCATAGCCTTCATCTAACATAGCTGCACTGGCCCTATCATTTGTAATCATCCACAATCTTCCTTTATTGGATTGTGAGTCTTTGGAGACTCAGAAAATAATTACGTAATAAAATAAATAAGCATTTTATTTGATTTTAAGTATATTCAACATTTCCTCTGTGAACGCTTGACATTTTATTTTAAATATATATTTTTTAAAAACTTGCCGAAAGCTATATGCTTTTCATACAAGCCTCTGAATCTTCCAGGAAGTATGTAGGCATCAGCATGTATGTCCTCAGGACAAAATTCAAAATGCATTTAAACTGATGTAAAAAATCATATTGACTTAAACATGTCTGTACTGGGTTACAGTGGTTTATGTGGTGCTGAGTTTCTATTGACTTCAGTTGGTCATTCTGCCTGAATAAAGGCTGGAAAATATCCTAGACTTGCAGTGCGGGGGAAAAAGAAAACAATCTACTACTATGATTTTGCTACTGAAAAGATTTGGAACTGAGAAACCAGACACCAACTGGTTTATTAATTTTGTCTTTCTGTAATTTTTGTCGACATCTGAATTCCAGATCACTGTTCATATGTCTGTCTCTGACAGTTCTCATCATGATAAAAGCAAAATAAATAGTATTTTGGTGTTTCAAAACTATAAATAGCAACAATTAGAAAAAAATATTATTGAATCTTAAATGTTTTAAAAATAGTGGTATCGTATCTGTGACGGACTAAGGACATAGGCAAGGTTTATAGAAAAAGCTAATAATTTATTTTAGACTAACCAGTGTAGATATAAATAGAAGACAATCTTTCAGCCGCGTTACCTTCTTCAGACAATTTATCTCCTTAAATTTTGCCATAGCTATTCTCAAAATGTCATTTTAGTATTAGTAGAGAGACAGCACATAGATTTTAGCCAGATTATTCAAATGAAAGACGTAAAGAATCAGTCAGATCCAAAGTGTTTGGGTGTCTTATTCTTGCAAATCCCTTCAGAAATCCCAGGGTGATTGCTTAGTTTCTTTCTGTTTCAAAAAAAAATTTTTTTAATACAGCAAGCAGAGCTTATTTACAGCAGTAGCAATTTATCCATGTACCTTGATCACCAAAAATGGTTTTATGGCTGTCACTTTCCATCCATATATCTGTCCGTGACATCATGGCATATTAGACCATGCAATGTGTTTGCCTTCATTAAGTGGATACAATAGTTGACTGCTGTCTTGTTTTTTGTAATTGGTAATTAGAAATTCATCATTTATAATTACTCTTGACAGTTATTGATCATATGGTATTGTAGAAATAAGTTGTCCTTGGAGATGAACAGAATAAATCCACATAATTAATTGTATTTAGACTTTGAACCCTAGCTCAATATCTCTAATTTTGCTTGAGGTTAGCTGGGTGAAATTCACTGTTTTCATAAGGTTTTGGCAATATGTTATTCCAGAAGTGTGAAATTGGCACTCTGGCAAACAAACATGTTACAGTCCAATTTTGCATAACAATGACCAGTGCTATGATGGTGAGCACAAGTCTCATGTGGGCTGTATAGAAAAGTTACTAAGGAGGGGATGTTGTAGTCTTTATTGACCAATAGTGCCAACATTGTTTTCCTGAGGACTTTTTGCTTGAGTGAAGATTGCAATATCAGACCCTCAATTTATGGGAAAATTTTTAGGAATCTTAAGCATTTTCACCAAGAATCACAGACTAGGAATTCATTGTGTGTTTTGGAATTTGTATTTAATTCTTTATTGTTGTTTTATCCATGCAGGTTTACCTATGAAATTGCCCCTGTTTTTGTCCTCATGGAGCAAATAACACTTCGAAAGATGAGAGAGATTATTGGGTGGTCAAATAAAGATGGTGACGGAATATTCTCACCTGGTGGGTTGCACTTCACTCTTGGTGGTTTGACCAAAACTTCAGAAGTAAAAATAAACATAAGCCTTGGCTGAATGCCCACATTCTTCATGAAATATCTGCAACACAAAATGACATGTCAGAATTTTAGAGATAGGAATTTCCCACCTGAAGTATATATTTTGTTCAAACATAGCACAAAAAGTTGAAGAAAATGATCTTTATTTTTTGGTATGGCTATGTATCGTGTCTGTACAGAAACCTGTCCAACATTTTTAAACTTGATTTTGTGTTCTGGTACATAGTCAGGCATTTAAATAGCCTTATTCTTATGCCTCATTCCTGGAGGTGCTGAGCAACCACAAGTCCTGCTGACCAACGGCTCTTGAGAATCACATATTGACTTCTTTGATGGTTGATGAGGATTTGGACACACAGTCGGGTAAAGTGCGACTGGCTGTTGGTCACTTCCCCTGGCATCATTTTCCCAGAAATCTGATTGAGTTTCCAAAGTATGATTTTGAAGAGCAGGCCAAAGTGTCACCCCATGAAGGCAATGTAAGGGCTGTCAGCAGTGGCAGAAAAGACTGAGATACCACGCGGAAGCCCTAGGGCCTGTGTGTGGACAACATGGGCACCTAACAGAGCTCCAGATTTCTGGGTTTGTGGGTGTGAAACATGCTATTTCAGAGGATGAAGGACAAATTCTACCTCCTTTTGGAATAATCAGCCTAAAATCCATGAATGCACACTTACTTAATTGCTAGTCCCATCTGCAAGAAAAATATGGAAGATCTTTCCCAGTGTTCTTGTTGGTGAAGAAATATTGGAGGAAAAAGTTCTCTTAGACTTTATGGATGAGGTTAATCTTATTAAATCTTGATGTCTGCATTGTACAGCTGAGCTAGTTTTCCTGGGATCTTTTTGTAAGTAAATCAAGAGAAATAGATGCTTTCCCTCAATTAATCTTCTTCAAAAATAAATATCAAAAATAGGTTGGCTGAATCATAGCCTACAAAGTACCTTTTCCTGTTAACTGACTACAAAGGGAGCTTAGGATAACTAGCTCAGATGTAGAAATCTACCTTTTAGACATCCATCTCTACATCTGTGATAAGATGGGATAAATCCAACCAGCACATGACATTTCTTCAGTCCCAGTCAATTTGATAAGTTTCTGCTATTCTTGCCAGGAAGAAGCTGTCATGCAGAGGCAGCATAATGAAAATGGATGCCTTTAGGACTGTGTTACAAAAATATTAGCAATTGGAAGAGACAATAGATAGGAAATTCTGACTCTCAGTATGACCTTCCAGAAGATCTGTCCCTATCCTGTTTAGACGGGTAACCATGCATTTCAGAGATTTATTCTTTCATAGTTCACTGCCACTTTCACTGCGTAATACAAAAGAGACTTGTTTGTCTTTGGTCTGATATGCATTTTTTCTCATAATCACTATTTATTATTCATTCATTCACAGGAGGAGCTATCTCCAATATGTACAGCATAATGGCTGCACGCTACAAGCATTTCCCTGAAGTCAAAACCAAAGGCATGGCTGCAGTCCCTAAACTGGTTCTCTTTACCTCGGAACATGTGAGCTTAATATACTGCTAATTGTTAATTTTTTGATACATATTTTGAAGATGTTTCACCGTTAAATGAGTGCTCTGCTACTAAACATGCATATGTTTTGCTGCAGAGTCACTACTCAATAAAGAAAGCTGGAGCTGCACTTGGATTTGGAACAGACAATGTGATTTTGATAAAATGCAATGAAAGGTAGGTTTTGATATATTAAATGTGTTCATCTGTTAAATTTGTTTTATTGTGCTTAAAGACTGGTTCAGTACAGGGTGTCAAGTTGCTAATGGCCTGTTGAGAAAATCCTATTAAATTATTTCAACTGTAGCTAGTATTTCTATGAGCAGTCTTTAATTTTCTTTGTCTTTCTGTTTCTGCAATAATTACAGAGGCAAAATAATACCAGCTGATTTGGAGGCCAAAATTTTAGAAGCAAAGCAAAAGGTAGGTTTGTGTTTCTAAAAATTAGTGCTTTAATCCTTGTGTTAATAAAATGTGTTATCTCTCCCTTTGAAGGCTGAGGGTTAACATTAATCAAGAATGTTATAATAATATTTTCATCTGCTTAATTATACATTAATGTATTTTTTAGGGAATCATCTTTATATCTTGCTAAGGTTTCCATTTACTCTCTAAATACCCTATATTTTTAAACTCTTGTCCCACATCTGTATTTTCTGATTTCTTTTTCTTTTATAGCTCTCTGTTCAGGAATATTGGAAATATCTGTTAGATTGGAAATATCTATTGGAAATATCTGAAGTATCTGGAAATTTCTGTTTTGGAATATTGGGGATAAACTTTCTGTTTGGGAGAAAGATCCTTAAAATGTAAAACTGAAACTGATTTTAGTCAAACTTTAAAGTTTAGTAAAAACTATTGAAAACTCAAGTTGAGGTTAGCCTTAAAAATTCCCGTAGAATTCAAGTGGCAGTTTGCAGGATTAGTAATTATAGTCAGTAAGTTAATGTTTTTTTATTTGAGGCATTCATCATTATTTTTGGAATCAATGTAATGAAAAATCTGTTAATGTTGTATAGAGCTACTAAAGTTAGAGCAATTAAGATTTTTTTTAAACTTCTTTACATTTGGTCGTTCCTTAAAGTTGCAGTTCACATTTATTTCATCTAATTCAAAATTGACTTGCTTTGATCTGATAGTTCCACATTTATTGCTTTTGTTTTGGATTGTTTTGTTCTGCTTTGTTCTCTTTATGGTAGATAAAGTCAAATGGAACAATTTTAGATCTTTGAATCACAATTTACAAATCATATTCAATTAATTTGCCTCTATACTGTTATAAAAGTCTCTTAGCTTTACTTGACTATTGTTAGTTTGTTACTGGAACATTTGAATCTCCTAACTGAAAGAGATTAGACAAAATGCTATTTTATCTTCTGATTAGCTAATTTTGTGAGGTTACAGTAGGATGAACACAGCCAGTTTGTTCCTACCCTGTATCCAGTTTGTTAGTTTCTACTGTTTCTTGTGTGTGTCTTTCACACGGGAAGCAAAACATTTTAAGATGGGAAAATGGGACAGGAACATTTCTAAAGTGATTTTCACATCTTTTTCTGAACTAGGTTAGATTTTGTATTTAATTAATATTTTTATTTATATTGTAGGGATATATTCCTCTTTATGTAAACGCAACTGCAGGCACAACAGTATATGGAGCCTTTGATCCAATACAGGAGATTGCAGATATATGTGAAAAATATAACCTCTGGCTCCATGTAGATGTAAGTAGCTGAACAAAGTACTATGATTTAGGCAAAAGAGGATTCTCGTTCACATGTTTCATCTTGAATTAAAACATTTATTATTAGATCCAGAGTAAATTAAAATATGTTAGGCTTTTCCAACCAAAACAGTGAGTCTTTTCTTTTTTCTCTCTCTTCCAGGCTGCTTGGGGAGGTGGACTTTTGATGTCCCGAAAGCATCGTCATAAACTGAACGGAATAGAAAGGTACTGCATACTGCTTATTGGTATTATTGTTATTTAAGCAGTTTTATAGGGGTACATGATGCTTCAAAAATGCGTGAAAAGATGACTTTGCTGCAGTAAGGAGCTTAAACAGTTAATTAAACGTAAGTAAGACAGACAGAAGAGGTTAAAACCAGGAAGATTAAAACAATAATGCAGAAGAAAACAGCTGAGATGTACAGCTGAGTGAAAGGTAAGTTTTCAGCAGATTTGAAGGGGAACAAGGATATGGGTTGGCAAAAAGAAAGGAAGATTGCTCTAGGCATAGCTTGGAACAAGCCCCAAGTCTGTGAATGGGTGAAGACGCATTTGAGAAAACCAAGGTGCAGGGGCTAGAAAAACTATGAAATGTAGGGCTTTGAAAATAGCAGTGAGGAAGGAGGAATACAAAGAAAGTGTTTGAGAACGGAGGCCTACAGACGTGAAGCCATGACATTGTGGGAATTTGTGCAGATTCTCTTCTGAAAGAGATCTGCAATCATTTCCAGAAAATAAAAAGCCTATGTTCTGTCTGAAAATTAAAGTTCGGTAAATGAAAGCCGGCATATGGACACAACAAAGAGAGGAACATATACTAGTTAGCAGCAATTTTTAGGGGCAAGTTTTATCCCCAAGAGGGCTGAAAAGGACTCTGATAGAAACAGAGCTGGTACAGTTGTACTGCGCCAGGCAGAGGGCTGAGGAAGCTTACGGGGAGGCCAGAAACAGGGTCACAGATGCTCACTGCATCTCAGTGTGAAAGGGCCCAAATGTTGGTGCCACATGGAGATTGTATGAAACAAGCAGGAAGCTCTTGTAGAGGCCAGAGAGCAGTCTGCAGAAAAGAGTGCATTTAGGTGCCCCAAAACACACAACCTCGGTTACCAAGCTACCCACTGAGGCCAGAAGCCAGATTTTATTAAGCAATGAATTGAACCACATTTAAAAAGGTAAAGCATGTATGTTGGAAGTGAGAACAGAGTGAGAGCATGGCCCTCACCTCAGCCCTTACAGTTCAAACTTCAGGAGGGGTCTCATGTGTTATGAGTAGCCTTCTGCACACATGTTCTCATATCCAGTGATGACGAGGCCTTAGTCTGTAGAAGATGCTATATCCATAACCCAGCGGGTGTGTTGGCCTCTACATTTCCCTAGATAGCCCCCAAAGGCTGCCCATCTGAATAAAAATTAGAAAAGTGTTGAAGAACCAGAAACGTGGGGCCTTTACCATCACTGCAGATATCTCAGCTTCCAGGAGGAGCAAAGAGGATTTGAAAAAACCTCTACCCATGTACTCTCAAATTACTAAATTGCTTCCTTGAGCCACCCATGCCAAATGTGGGCACTGTGTAAAGGTACGAAACGAGAACAGTGAGCAAAGCTCCTCCTTAGGGGAAGCTAGCTTTCCCCATTGTGGGCATCTCATACAGTAAATGAAGAAAAAGTATAGGCTGAAGAATGGTGTGGGCTGGGGAGTGCAGAAAGACTGAACCGAAACCAAGGAAGAAGAAAACCACGTGGACGCTTCTGGTGCAGGGGAGCAGTGTGGGGCGCCGTGCTCCCTCTGAGGCAGCAGAACCACGTTAACCTCTGCCCAGTCCAACCTGCCAGTCACTCATGCAATGGCAACATGTCTAATACGGAATCAATAATAAAAAATGTTTTCCTTAACCTATGCAGGTTTAGTCAAAATGGTTTGGCACACCTCTTCTGGCCTGAGGTCAGCCCAAAGGTGCTAATTAAGACCATAATCTCAAGCAATGACTGGAAACAGCAGGCCATGAAGCGTGCTGTTCTTTCTTTTCTAGTCAGCTGCAGTGATCTCCAAACACTGGACGAGGCCCATACACACTGCGCAGCTGTTTGTCACAGGCCCCAGCTGGGATCTATTGCCAACACTCAGGCGGGACTTGGGCTGCCCAGAAACAGGGACATACACACTGCCATGGGTACAGAGCTTGAATTGCCTGTGCTAGAATAGCCGCTGGCTGGCTGGCTGTGCAGGACAGAGAATGATGTCTTCATGCTAAAATAAACCAAATGTTCCCTGGGAAAACTACTTCAGACTGCTTTTGTTTGGAACTTTGAAATTCAATAAATACGCTCAACTGAGACCGTAGCTTTCACTCAAAAGAAAATGAGCTGTTACATAAATTCCTGTTTCTTGCCTGCTCCCTGTGAACTACCATTTAAGTTTTTGAAAAGAAAATGACTTCTTCAGCTTATTTCTAAAAAGGCACCAACTGAGCTATGCACCTGCTGGTCTGCACTGCCCACGCAGATTTTAGAGGGGTGGTGAGCCCCTGAGGTGCGGCCCAGGCTGCACCATTCTCGTGGCCGAGGCATGCTGCTGTCGAAGCTCGTGCAGGCGGAGGCTGGGATCACATCCAGACCCTTTGCCGGATTAGTGAGTGAGCCTCAGACTCTGGGGCGAGGAGCCACTGTGTTGCCCTGCATAGAGGAACTGTGGGTCTGGCTGTGCCCCTGAGAGCAGCGTGTAGGAGAAGAGGAAATCTCTCTGAATTTCCCTTGAAACATACTGTATGAACACATGCAAAGTCTATGAAATATGTAACTATGGACTTTCCTCCTCTAGAAAGCACAGTGACTCAAGGGCACATTTGGTTATTAATGACCTAGAATGAAGAGGTCAGCAGATGTGTAAAGTTGGGACATATATTTTAGCATTACCATTAAACTATCTAGGATAGTGTGTTAAAATTACAGACTATCTCATCTCTTTGGCCAGTAAATTCAGTGATCTTGGGCCTCCATTTGTGCTTACACGTAAAAAGTTTTAAACTTTATATACAGAACAGTAGGCATGTGCTATAAAGTTTTATAGTCTTTTAACAATCCGCAGTTTTGACAAGATAATACAGAAAAGGCCTCATATGGCTCTGACTGGAAAAGTGGATAGGCATTAGGAGTGTCTTTTGCTTTCCCTTGTACTCTTCCAGCAGCTTTTCAAGGAGGAACTGTATTTTCCTGCTGCTTCAGGTTGTCCCCTTAGTTCTCTGCCCCTTCCAGTCAGTACCTTGAACTGGTACAACCTGTCAAACTGTTTCTGTTAGTTGTGTTAATGCTCTTTCTAGAGGTGGAGTCTTCTGGGGATGAAGTTACAGTATTAGCTAATCAGCATAGTCTGACACTAAGTAGCTGGTATTATGAATAATATAAACTAAATAGAAGTCCGACATTGTGATATTAATCCAGGAAAATTCCTTTCCTGGACAGTGCAGCTGGGAAAGCAGACATCTAAGGCAGTAATAACCTCCAGAGTGAAAACAGCTGGTCAGAGCTCCCTACACTTCCAGCTGAAAGCAGAAATTGAAGGTGGCTACTCCCGGTTCAGTTTTTGTTTCCTTGATCTATCTGAATGTGTAATTCTTTTGCAGAGCCAACTCGGTCACTTGGAATCCACACAAGATGATGGGAGTGTTGTTACAATGTTCTGCCATTCTTATCCGGGAAAAGGTCTGCTTTATATTTCATAATTAAGCAGTTGAAAAGGAAATTGTAAATGTCAACCCCTACTTTTTAAGGGGTAGTGCAAAATCTATTTCATTTCATAAACTTCTTTTGGAAGGACTAATTGTGTGGATTCATATCATATTTCATTAGAGAAGAAGGAAGCCATTTTTTCTTTTTCTGGTTTTGGTCAAAGACTCTGTGGGCCAGATCTTTAGCTGGTGTATCTTTGCATATTCTAATGACAACACTAGAGCTATGCTAATACACTTCATCTGAGCATCTGCGCCTTTGTTTTTATCACCTACTGAATATATAATATACCCTTGGTCTTGGTAATTGTACACTGTTTAGACCACGTAAATAAGTGGCAACTATTTTACCTTACACAGCGGTGTAGAAGTTTTGCAGTTCGGTTGAAAAGAAACCACGCTGCTTTTATTAGGAGTCCACATGTACTTTTAGGGCTTTACTGTATGAATGAAATGTTATGAATTTCTTGCAGTGGAAGCAAGACTGGTGTCTGAATTCTTTTCAGATCTGTCTTTTCCTTAGATAATCAAAGAAGTTACATTGTCTGTGGGTAGGACTGTTCCTGTGGTTTGCTAGTTGCTGGCATGTCATTCGCTGCTCAGGGAGGTTAGTTGCAGGGGAAATGGTGCCCGTGCATAGAGCTGGGATGTAGGAGCTGGGGGCTCCAGCCCTCGGTCTACCGTTGGTCTTCTGGGCGACCCAACTCTCAGCTGAGGACCGTGGTATTCCCTCTTCTTTGTAAAACACTTTGAGATCTATTGGTGGGAAGCACTAGCCATTTTTTAGTGGCATGCATGCTTACCGTGCTAACTATTGTAAGATTTTGGCAAAATCATTCTCTGTATGAGAACTTTGGGTGTTTTTTTGTATTTATCAGATGTAACAGTGGTCTTTGAGCTTCTTCAATGAGCTGCTGAGATATTCTAGGGCAGATGCAAACTCCTTTAGAAATGTCGTATGTCTAAGATTTCTATGTAGTATAGAGGAATTTGCTTTTCTGATTTTCCCTCATAGACCCCTTAGAAGTAATGCACAAGTTTCTATTGGTCTGTGGACCATCATTTTAAAGGTAGCTATTGTGAAGCAACCCACCTCCCCGGCTGGAGCTAGTTGCTTACTTTTTAATATTTTTAAGCAAAAAAGTCCAGTTTGGCTCATTTGTGCCTATAGTATTACTAATGTAAAGTGGCATAAAGCTGGATGATATATGAAATTGAAGCTTTCAACTTTTTTTTCATTTTCTGTAGTTACATACTGAATTGAGAGACAATAAGTTTACTCTTGTGTATGTTTTAACACGTCAAAAATGTAAGCCTTAAAAATGCAGTCTTAAGTCCCAACAGCCTTACAAAGTAAAGTGGACAAAGTTAGTATGGAAAACTCAGAATCCAAATTCATTTGAGGATGTTAAACTACTCAGGGTCTTCTAAGTGAGATTATGAAATTGTCTGTGGATCAGGTTCTCAAAACTAGGTCAGCATTTCATAACCTGGTCCTTTAAAGAACAGTTCTGTATGTCTGACATGCAATCCTTTTACGTTATTAATGCATATAGTTTCAGATGAACATCTGCCATACAAGTTTCATATACCTTAAAATACATTTGTTTTTATAATAGGGTATACTTCAAGGTTGCAATCAGATGTGTGCAGGATATCTTTTCCAGCAAGATAAACAGTACGATATATCCTATGACACTGGAGATAAGGCAATACAGTGTGGGCGACACGTGGACATTTTCAAATTCTGGTTGATGTGGAAGGCAAAGGTAAATAATAAAAGTTCAGGTCTAATGTCAGAAATGTATTTATTTCATCTGTAAGTCTCATGTAACAGAATACTTTTTTAACCAAGTGTTTGTTAGATTACTACCTCTAAACACAAAGGTAGCTAAGTATCAAGTCAAGAAAGAGCTGTTTAAGCTGTAGAACGATATTGGCCATCAGTTAATTCAGCTGGAAATTGGAAGAAAGCATTAAGTCACTAGATGAGTGCAGTTCAAGGACAGTCCTGCAGTAAAAGCAGCGAGGGCAGGACATCAAAATGCTCTTTTGTTGTGATTCTATACACTTACACCAGTATTTTATGGCAGGTTACTTGCACTAGCAGCAGAGTTAAGAGGGTCCTTCCAGCCCTATATTTCTATGTATGGATTTTATTGGCAACTTTGAAAACAAAGCCTGCTTTTTAGGGAATTGCCTATCTAATGATTTAACAGTTGATTCCCTGGCACGACTGTGGTATGCTTGGATGGCCACAGTTAAGCACAGGCATACATGTTTATAAGATGATGGTTCACACATTCAAGAAAACACATCTCATTTTTCTTTATCTGCAATCATCTTATCACTGTTATTCTTGCTGTTATTCTGACAAAATGGGAATCCAGCTGGGTAACCTGACAACAGTCTGATCTTTTTTTTATAATACTGAGATTAAGTCCAATGGCAAAATGTAGAGTCATAAGATGATTTTGACTTTGAATGAGAATTAGCGATAGTAAATAACCTGTGATGATAAAAGATGTCTGCATGCAGATTTCCTCATTATCGAAGACTGAGGGAAGTAAATAACAGAAATGTAGATATACAATTACTTTTAAACAGACTCATTTTGGAGATGTTACTGTGCATTTAAAAATACTTTAGAAAGAGAAAAGCAGAACTTTAGTATCCAGATACACAAAATATGTGTAACGATTAATTACTTCAGTGATCAGCATAGGTTTGGTTACCAGGCTAAGTGCATTTCAATTAGGACTCGATTCTTCCTCCAAAATAAATAATTTTGGAACTGTAATCCAGCCAGGTGACTCCACCTAGGGCAAATTAGTAATGACTGTGACTTGTAACTTTGAAGTACGTAATTTATGGTTCTAATTATCATGTGCTGGCTACAGACACCATCAAACACAAGTAGATTGGCTGTTCTTCTAAATATCAGCGCTAACCACCATGAGGGAATCATACTCTTGTCTTCATAACAGAAAATAGAGCCTAGGCCCAAAAGTTATCTTGTAACTTTACCTTCAGACATTTCAATCAGTACAAAGAGTTTACCCCAAATATGTAATAATTTAATAGTTGTGCCCATCCTTTTTACTTCTTCATTCATGTACAAAAGCATTCCTTTTTAAAAAACTTTGTTTTTCTAATTTTATTTTATTTTTTTTTTACAAGAGAAACATCAACATTCATCTACTTTTTCTGGGATTATGATCTTACAAAAAATCGCATATTACAAAAGACCAAGTAGGCGGGCAAATGACTTTAACAAACCTATTGCAGGCTTTTATTTGCTTACTTTTTTAATGCAAAATTCTTGCAAACTTTCTAGTGAAAGTAAGGTGTTTCCCCACTCTGACCCATTCAAATTAGTTTCCATTCCATGTTCATAGCCATTCAGCAAAAACTGGGAAGCTAACACTTAATATTCTTGATATTTTTGGAAGTTGGAAAAAACAGAGCTAAAAATAATCCATTAAAATATCAAAATTCCTTTATAATTATCATAATAAATTCTCTTAAAAACAGAGCAAAACCAAAATAATGATTATAATGAGGACAGATATAGTCACTTATGTAGGGACTGATTAACTTTATTTTTAGATTGGAAAAGAATAATCCTGCTAATGTTTTGCTTTATGGCTGAGCCTGTTTACATGTGAAGCTTATCTGAAAAGATGATTGCATCAGAAGAGGAAAAATAACCATATAGTTAATACTTACTTTCTTTTTAAAATAGGGTACAGTAGGATTTGAAAATCAGATCAACAAATGCCTGGAACTGGCAGAATATCTCTATACTAAAATCAAAAACAGAGAAGAATTTGAGATGGTTTTTGAAGGAGAGGTAAGTTTTCTTTCATTTAACCTGCGAATAGGAGCCAAATTGTGGAATTCTGAAAACCGTCTTCACACTGCTCAGAGTTTTTCAGCCCAGCTGTGTTGAGTTGCTGCTCTTATTGTCCAAAGAATAACGTGACTATTGACTTCTGGGCAGTCGTTTGGCCAAATGTGTGTGGTTTTGTATTGTAAGTATCAGGCTGATCTCCTCTCTCTCTCCTCTTCAGAGGACTTCTCAGTTTAGGGCATTAAGACTACCTTAATACAATCTACTCATGCTGGGATGCCAGGCGCTACCACATACCTAACCGTAAACCTGCTATTTCTGCTATATCCGCAGTTGCTAGTGCCACTGCATAAACTTTTGGCTGATACAATAATAAATATACTCTCTTTATTTATAAAAAAAAGGAAAATTGTGTTTTCCTTCCTGGGATCCTGGAAAGCAGTTCCTCTTAAAACTGCATGAAAGTGAAAAGCATTTGCACCCTAAAACATTGTAAATGGGACAACTAATACAGTATATAAGATGACAAATGCAAATAGCAGTACTGTAATGCATTTATTTTGTTCTAACATACAGAGATAGCAAAGTTAATACTATATTTGGGCTTCCATGTCTGTGCTAACATATGCTGCTGATTAGCCTTTAAGGTACTAGTGTGAGTGATCTGTATTATTGTGTTTATTGATGTATGTGTTTGGTTATTCTTTTTGCAGCCTGAGCACACAAATGTGTGTTTTTGGTATATTCCACCAAGTCTCAGGGGCATGCCGGACTGTGATGAGAGAAGAGAAAAGTTACACAGGGTATGAGGCTTATATTAAATTCAAAAATACAATCTACTATTTCAACACCAAATACTCCATTTATCAAAAATAATTCATCAATGTGTGTTGACACGTTGCAAGTTCTGGGACATCAGTTCAATTGCTGGTTATGACCTTGGTGCCTATTCCCCTTTCTCTCCTGTTTATATTGTGGCAGAAGTCATGTTACCCCTATAGAACCAGATACAACACATACTTAATTATTGTTTATTACACGTTAGGTGTACGGTTCCAGAAGTGTACATGAGTTTAAATAGTAGCTAGGGACAGAGCGGTCCCTGCCCAGGACAGCATATCAGCAAGGAAAGGGAAGAGGAGTTGTTTGAAAACACTAGAGCAGATAAAGGACATGGAAACCTATACATTATTAGGTCTTTATTTTTATTTTAAATGTTCTGGTTGGTCATGGGTGATTTCACAATATTTGAGTAATTAATGCATTTCAGTGAAAATCAATATCCTTTGGAAGATTTTGGGATAAATTTATTTTAAGGAATGATGGAGTGAGCAAAGTGAGGACATGGTAGAAGCAGAGCCAGGAAAAGTTTTCGTGATGTTTAGGACTTGAAGGAAATGAAACACATTAATTTTGTAGTAGGATTTTAGACAGAAGTGGAGTGAAGTAAATTCAGGAGACAAAAGAATGAAATTATAGTTGTCAAAATGAGTTGCAATTTTTTTGTATGTGGGAAGGGAGAAGAATAGGCACCCTTGGGAGGTTCTGTAGAGGATTTTGTGGCTGCATCAGGCTGGGGAAAGACAACAGAAGGCAGCTGCAGTTGCTGGGTGAAGCCATTGACATGTTAGACAAAGAAACTGCTGAAAGTGAGAGAGAAAAGAGGAAGATGGATGAGACTGGGAAAAAGGATAAAATGTTTGACTGGACTCTCTTAAATGGTAGAGGATATTATAAAGCATCCTACAAAACAGTAAAAGAGCCAGAGATATGACCTTGGCTGGCGGAGAGTAAAGCAGGACAAAGAAGTTCTGGATGGCAAAACTGAGCTCAGTCGACACCAAATATTAAGATTGTTGGAACATTATTCCTTATAAACTGAAGTAAGAATGTGAAATCGAGGTAAAGGCACTGCAGAACTACTGGAAGGTTTCCACAGCTTATGCTAACAGAAAATATTATTTATGAAATAGGTCTTGTTGAAAATTTTCCATTATTTTTTTTTCCCAGCAAATTGGCTTTAAGAAAACGTAATATTTGCATGGAAAGCATCTGTAGTCCTTCAAAAATTGATTTTGGAGTAGATTTTCAAAAAAAGAGAGAAATTCTTTATGATAAAATCTTTCGTATCTTTTGGGGTTTTTTTTCAAACGCTCCTCTAGCACAACTGTGCGCTTTTAATATGTCACCCAAATATTGGAGCATTGACTGTTGAAAGTGCAGCTATAAATAAGAAACTTCATTCATTTTCACTGTTCAAACTGTAAGAATAATCAGCACATAGAAATGATATGTACATTTGATATCTAAAATTATTACATACCTAATACTCTAGGATGCTATTAGTCTGTTAATGAAAAAAAATCTTTTCAAAGATGGATTTCATTGTTGTTAATTTTGCTTTAAATATCCAACCCTAGAAACATATTTAGCTTTTCAAGATTGTTCTTTTACAGGTTTTTTTTAATGTAAACTTGTGCTTTTCTGCTTTGGTTGTTTCTTTTTGTTTTTCAAATTCAGAAATGCTGTGATATAAAAAGAGAGGAAAAAGATTCTGAATTACTTTCTCTCTTTTCTTTTTTTTTAATCATAAAGGTGGCTCCGAAAATCAAAGCACTGATGATGGAGTCAGGTACTACCATGGTTGGATATCAGCCTCAGGGGGATAAGGTCAACTTCTTCCGAATGGTCATCTCAAACCCAGCAGCAACTAAGTCTGACATTGACTTCCTCATCGAGGAAATAGAGAGACTGGGGCAGGAGCTGTAGTATGGTGGCCAAATTATTTATTTCTCTAATTCACTGTTTTCCAGCACTGGCTATTTTTTTACCCAGTTCTGCAGAACATGTTTTAAGGAAATTCTCTTTCTGTAAGCTCCAATCTCCTGAGACATCTTTAAACAAAAAATCTATAGGCTACTGAAACATATATGTATTGGTAGATAATTTTACTGAGGGAAAATGTATTATCTTGAAGTTGAAGTACTATTGATTCTTACATTGGTCTTGCTTATTATAGTCAGCAGGAAATGAATAAGTACTAAAATAGCAAATTAAGAACTCTAAACAGTATATATGTACAGTATAAATAAATATATAAAAATATATATATATACATATATATATATATATAAAAAAGTGGTAATGAACTTAGATCCAAGCCACAGCATGTTTTCCACTTTAAGAGAAATAACTTTTCCTTCAACAACTAATGATGTGGATAATGTGCTACAGATTTTTCTGCCAGGTAAAAATAGATATATAGAAATATTTCTAAAATGTAGATTCTAGGAGCTAAAGAAAATGTTTAACAGTATTAAATCTTATTGTTGGTGCTTCTCTCACATACAAAACAGCAATCTCTAACAGCACCTTTGAGTAAAATAGTTGTACTTCCCCTTTAGTGTCACATCAGGGGATAATAGTAGCAGAGTCATTGTAACAGGTATATTATTGCTGTATTTTTAGAGGTTAATTTGTGTAGATTGTGTATATTATTGTTAAATGACTTTGTGTAAAAGGATTTAAATGTAATAGTTTTACAGCAAGATAACTGTTCAATTGTAGGAATATGAAATATTTGCTTATTTATATGCAGAGATTTACCATGCTAAAGAGTTGTCTTGTATTTTCTTCCATTTGTATTGTATCCTATTTATATATTACTGAAGTTCTAAATAATGTTTATGGTATTTTAGTGTATTTGTGAGCCAAAGAAAAGATAAAAAAATATTAGTTGACACTTTCATTTAAATATTAATGCCCTTAAAATAATAACTTACAGATAATTTTACTGATTATAAGGAATTCTAACATTGTATATAGAATGTCAAATAATGAAATCCCTTTAATTTAATAGAATTTTCAGTTTTATTAATTGTAATGTCAGACTGTCTGTTCAGTGTTCTGAATGCTTTTCTAGTGAATACTTGTTGCTAACCAAGGCCCCTGTTATTGTGTTGTATTTCAGGTCTAATCTCTATGAATTTCGTTTAAATTCTGTAGCAAGATTCCTGAAGGTCTGTAGCATTTCTGTGGGAGTCTTAACCAGCATCGTTGTTTCAGTGACATGGAATTGACCATACATTTTGGAGCTTATAGAATAAATAAAACCAAAAGTCATCTCAGAATCTTTAAATACAGCTGGCTTGTCACGACGATTTAAGCAGGCCACGCTTTTCAAAATACAGACGCCAGAGTCATCGGCAGCTTGTTCTGTTTTAATGGTTAGGTAATCAATACCGCCAAGCGGAAAACTCCATACTGCGGGCAGCGCCGTGGCACAAAATGAAGATTCGATAATCCTTGTTGGCAGAATGACTGTCACGGCAATAAATGGGACGTGCGAATTCCAGATCCCTTCATACATGATTCCGTGGCTATCATCCGTGGAAGTCAGTAATTAGTTGGGGTTTTTTTTCCCCAAATCAACACGAAAATTAATTTTAGAACCATTCAGTGAAAGAACTGTAAAGAATCACACTTTGGTTTGGGACGGTGGTGACAGCCTGTTCACCACCTTTGAGGCTTTCCCGCAGGTGCTGGGGGAGCGGTGCAGCCCCCGCCGGCCCCGTTGCTCCTGGGGACGAGTGGCGATGGCCGGGAGGGATTTCCGTTCTCCCGGTCCCACTGGTTGCATCCAAGGATGCTGTCTCACAGCTCCGGCTCGTCAGAAGAGGGAGAAGGAAGAAACTGCCTTGGTAACTGCCAGGTCGTATGGCACAGCCTCCCCAGCTTTTCCTAGGGCTCCTGCTCAGCCCTCTTCCATAATCCTCTGTAAAACTTTTTCTTGAAATCATTTGAGTTAAGTCTAAAAATGATTCTAAATTTTCCCTCTCCTTCAGCTTTCTGATCATGACTTTCAGCAGATTATCTACATTGTTACTTTCGTGCCATGAAATCCCCAGTAAGCTCAGCAGTACAGTACTCCTTTTATTAGATTATTTTTCTCACAACAGAGCTGTTCATGTCTTGCTTTCTTAGTCTCAAACCTTACTCCTCCTTAATTATAAGCCTGATATCTTAGTATGTCTGCAATACTTAATATTTTTCATGTAACATCCATGGAATGGGACCCAAGGCCTGCAATACAGAAGTGGTCAGTGTGAATATTGGCTACAGTAGCAGCTTCCATAATAATAAATGCCATTCTTTGTAGATACAGGCTGCTCACCAAAACCAGAGGGCTTCCATTAGGAGCTGTTTTCAGGAGTAGGAAGGGAATGTGTTTTGAAGAGGACATGTACGGCACATTTTGAATCACAAGCTTCTGCTTGAAGTCTGGTCTCTGTCACAGTTTTGCTTTATTCAAAGACCAGCTACAAAAGATCTCAGTCTTTGTTGTTTATGTGAAACAATATGAACTAGGATAACAAAGACAAAGACATCTAACTACTGGCCTAGCTTCAGTGGGGGATTTTGCTTCTTCCACACAAGCAACACCATGATCCTTGCAGCCAGTTCTTAGGTGAAAATTTCTGACTTCCTCCACCTCCTTAGTCAAGGTATTTCAGCAACATTATTACTAAAGTTCTAAGATCCCAACTTACCTTTAGTCCTTTAACCTTAATATCCTAACTGCATGGCTTTTGTGTCCAGATCATCTCAGTATTATAATAATAATTTCTAGTATGTGAAACTTTATACCCCTAGAAGCATATAAACCAGGTAAAGAGAACGAGTCTCATGTAACTGCCTATAGGAAAAAGCGTAATATGGTTTATCTAAGGTCACACAGTAAGGCTTGGACAGTCCTGTGATGGATCTGGAAGTAAAACCTAGTTCTCTTCTGCACATGTAAAA
The DNA here is from genome assembly GCF_036370855.1 of Dromaius novaehollandiae. Taxonomy (NCBI): domain Eukaryota; kingdom Metazoa; phylum Chordata; class Aves; order Casuariiformes; family Dromaiidae; genus Dromaius; species Dromaius novaehollandiae. Next base: position 23,696,286 of record NC_088104.1, read on the forward strand.
CATTTTTTCTTGCTAACATTTTTGCTTCTTCATTTAGTGGAGTATCTTGCTTTTAGGAAGTCAGAAAATTAGGGGTTGTAGCCGTTGCCACTGGTACTTTGGAGCTAGACAGGGACAACTGAGACCCTCCTGCTTGTGTCAGAAGTGAGACAGATAGTGCAGAGCTGCTATCTCTAAAGACAGGGGCTTTAAATTTATCTTCCTACACTCTGCATTTTCTCTTACATTTCTGCAGTGTTGCATCTTGAGGTAGATGATACCCACAATTAGTTATTTTGTGAAGCTTTTGATTCTAATATTGGCCACTGAATTTCCCCATTATGTCTACCTGCTTCCTTCCACAGGCACAGGGCTCATGTTGACTTTCAGCTTGGAGAGATAATTTTAAAAGAGCAGTCAAGTTCATCGGTGAGAAAACTCATCTGTATTTTCTTCTCAGTAGGTAATTTTCATCTGAGTAATGTGTTACAGCTTCTCAAACAAAAGCTTACCTGGAATTTTCCTGTGCTTTAATCCATACACTACTGAGTGTGAAAGATCAGAAAGTTTGGATATGTGGAAGTGGTGACTAATTCAAAGCATTGCAATTACAGGTGAGTAACTTTGTTTTTCTGAGGTTTAAAATAGACTCTAAGGTAGTGACTTCTGTCTTTAAAATCACACTGAATCACTGACATTTTGGGTGGGTGAATTCAGACCAAATAGACAATAAGCAAGATATTAGCTGAAGGTGTAGCTGCGGTGTTTATTAGCAGGTGTAATTTATTTGGAAAAGACTGATCATCCGATAAAAATCAACAGCAGCTGCTATTTTTGAATGAGAAAAATTCTGGTTGCATTATTAAAGGTCCTTTTCTAGAGAACGTAGTTGGATTCTACCGTTCACGGCAGACAGACAGAACCAGGGGCCTTGAGAATAGCCTAGGATTTTAAAATCATCATTTGTTCAGTTCATAATCTGTTTTTTGAATGGTGACAAATATGAAGAGATTTTTTAAACAGAATCTCTGTTTTGTGGTTAAAGAAATGTCAAAATTATAAAGAAGATACACAATCCAGTTTTAATTTTTCAATAAAAGTTGATCTTAAAACTGTCTTATTTGTCTCATATAATTTGTGAGTTCTTTTGTTTCCTTAAGAAGATGAGACAAAAGCCACACAACATTATCCTGCACATTAAAAACAGCAAGGCAAATCCTAAGGCCACGATTTAGTTTTAGCTGGGAATTGAATGAGAGCTTGCACCAACACAGGCTGAGGAAGAACCTCAAGCTCTGAACCTCGATCAGTTGGAGTAGTGTTATCAAAACATTTGTACTGTGTAGAAATGCTAAAAAGTAGAGAACCTAAAAATCTTTCTGTATGATTTCTGAAATCCTCATCTAGCTTATTCATACAGAGGTCCCAGGAAAGGAAACAGGAACTTTGGAATGGGCAAAAGGAACAAGATCAAGCCCTTCTGGTAAAAAAGATGCTATTTAATGCATCATTAAATGCAAATTTAATTTAATGGATATATTTATAAAACTAATGTTCTTGTAATGCAGCTCTTAATCCCAGGAGGACTTGCTCACACACTTAACTTCGCACACTTTGCAATGCCACTGGTTGATCTCAGTGTTTGTTAATTAAGCACATTTAAATCTTCACATGATCAGAACTCAGTTATCTTTGTGCAATCAAAAATACATTGACTGAAAAAATACTTTTCTGTATGTAAGAAATACAGGACAGGACTAGGCTTAAAGGTGTTTTGAGTAGTGTTATGTTTCAGCACTTCTGTCCTTGCTTGGCAAGAAATGGTGCGGAGACGGTAGGACGAGCCTGCATAGTCATACGACGACGGTCTGTGGAATCAGGACCCAATCCTGCGCGCCTGGCGGAAAAAGCATTTAAAGCTTGTCTAGCAGGAAATCTGTGAGTATGCGTATCAGAGTCGAACACTACAATTTGAGCTGGGTTTTCTTTGAGGGTTCAGTGACCTTCATAGTAATTATTACAACGTGCAGTCTTTTACAGCAAAAATGTTTCCTTGAAACACAAATAAATGAGATCAGCAACTTTATTTTGCGCATTAAGTAAATATTTTTTTAAGACTCAGTTTGTAAAGGTGTACAAGGGAGGCCTAATCCTGCTGCCACACAAGTCAATGGGAGTCTTGTTACTGAGTGCGTGAATCTTTCCCCTTCTTGGAAATGAAAGACAATGTTCTAACATGACAACAAGAGACTAAGACTCTAAGTCTGAGGTAGGAAAAAAGTACTGAAATTCTTGTATTCTGTAAAAAAAAGGCTATGTGTAATGCAGTGACATCAAATAAATTCAATGTATTTAATATAGAAGCATAGATAAGTTAAAATACATCAGAAATTGAGTTTGAACATAAAATAGTTGAAATGCAAAGTTTACAAAAATGCCATGAAATTGGGGAAATACATTTTTTCCTAATCAAACTTGAATTAAGCATAAGTTCAAAATACAAGACTTTCCCCATGTAAGAACTATATGAATGGAAAACTTGTGGCAAAGCTTTTGGTGTTTTACATACATACATGCATACATTTTTTTTATATATATGTATACACACACACACACACATACATGCGCGCACACACACACACACAGAGATATAAACGTGCAATATGAAGGGATGATTCAGAAGTTTGGGGTCTAGACCATATCCTGGAGTAACCTGCCATTGTTATGGGAGTCAACATATATTTAATTCTTTTCTCATACACCAAATATACTGAAAAATAAGAATGTATTTTGGATTTCACATGGGAATAAATTTTTTTTTCATGATATAGACAAATTCTGATTAATAATTGCTTTATGCTTTATCCATAGAACTGTCATTGATTTTAATAATATGAAACAGATTTGATTGTGATTGCTTTAGGGTAGAATAAGCATCGTTCAGGTAGGATGACGTTTCTAAAGAACCATTCACTTTCCAAGTTACAGAATTTTATACAGCAAACTATGCATGAGAAAAATCAGTGCTGCAAAGAAACTTATGAAGTCAATCCTCTTGGTGTAGTGTGTGTATAATGTAATATAAAGCACCAAAATAAAATTGTGGAAGATCATTTTATCATACCTGTGAATATTAAGGTTTGTTTGGCTTATGCAAAGACTGTTTAATCAATACAATGTTAGAGCCACAGTGAGCTCACTGAGGTCACTATAATTGTATCTGCCTGAATATTTCCTTTAGTGTTTTGCAATTTGCAATTGCAACAACTGTGTTTAGGGTGATTTTACTTGCAGCTGGAGTACTCTTCACTCAAGAACTGCAAGTAGGTTGGTGAAGGTGAAATGAAAAGATCCAGTATCAACAGAAAACAGAGGTTAAAAGAATGGCTGCACAACATGGCACAATTTCGGCCTTATTAGAGTATCTGGGAGAACCAGACCTCTGAAAAAGGCAAAGTTAAAATTGCAGTTAGAAAAAAAGACAAGATGTAAGCCAAAGTTTTGAGTAGAACTGGTAAAGAATGAAAAACTTTCTGGTTCTCTGTTTTAGCAGAGCCATGTACTGAAGAAGATGGTGTAGTGTTTCATAATGACAGTCATAGAAAAGTTTGAACATAAAACATTACATACCTTATTTCTGCTATTTATTCGGTAATTTGTTCTACATCTGAATATAATTCTTTCAGGCTGGTGAAGTAAACTGTGAGTTTTTATGTGTATTTGTTAGTCTTTTTATGTTTTTGATACAATATACAAGGACATGTGCATGTGCAGACGTGTGTATCAGAAGAAATTTTAATTGTACTGCATGATGTTGGCCATTTTGTGTAGAACTTTTCAGAACAGTCTGCAAAGATTCTTGGAGTGTAACACTGAGCAAGTACACCATGAAGGGAGAAGTAAATTACCTTTTCTTACCTATGGAAATAGGTGTGCGTGTTGCGTGTGTATGAATGATTACGTCTCTATCACGTGAAATTCCTAAATTAAGCGTGTGTACCTTTCCACAGGTTGTCATTCTAGTTCTTTTGAGAACAGACGGTTCTACCATCTGACGCATGCGAGTGCAGGCAGCGGCGGCAGCCGGAGGAAGGGGGGTTACTGGTGCCTGGCCTGCGGGGCCCCGTGTCAGGCTCTGCCTGTGCCCCCGGCCAGCCACGGTGGGTCTGCAGCTTTCTGCAAGTTACTGCTTCCTTCTCTCGCTCTGATCTCCAGAGCCGCTGGAGGACAGACCTGCCGAATCCAGGACCAAACCTGCAGGCTCCGAGCCTACAGCTTCTGTAGCTGATTCCTGTGGCCTCTAGGTCTAGCAGAAACAGGCTTTATTGCTGCACAACCCTAGATCTGCTCAGCTCTTGGTTTCATTGTATTGAGGAACTGGTATCTCCAGAAAACTGACTGACTACTAGTAATTGTTGGATTTTACTTTCGAAAATTTATAACTTTTAAAGTGTTGTTAATTTTCCTGAATCATAATAGTTAGCACAATCCCTTGCTATTTTAGACCTATTTGTCTTGGTTTTAACTATAACTTTTAAAAATGTATAGTTTTAATTTGCTGGTAGGTAAGCTGCTCCAATAATTTGGTGCATTCATTTATGTTGGTTGCATTTTTTTCCAGGCATATTAATTGTACTTTGTTATGTTATGTTTCAGGGCCATTATATTTCTTTATACTCTTTTGCATCATTATGGATCTTCAATTATTCTACATATTTTTCAAGAGAGAGATTTTTATTAACTTGAAAAGAACCAGGTTTATTTTCCTTGCTGTAAACACTCAAAATAAAAATCCCAGTAAGTTGTTTTTTATTGTTTTTAGTCAGTCCTAGTGAAATGTAATTATTCTATACGTTTAAATTTAGTACTGGCCTTGTCATCTTACAGTATAATGCAATGCGTAGTCTCTTGTTTTCCAAAGGATATCATGCCTACCTTTCTGCAGGATGTGATCAGAAGTCATACTGCTAATTTGTGCTTGGCCTGGCTCCCTAGCAGTGAGAACCGTAACTGCCACCAGGCAGCTCCTTCTGTTTTAGAAGTGAGTACAGCCCACATTCGCATTGCAGCATTCGAGCCAGTGCCGCAGTTGTGTCCTGTGCTGAGAGTACAGTCAGAACTCCCGAGAAAATTTCTTCTTTTCAAATACATCAGCATTACTTTAGAAAGAGCTACCAGACCAGTAATTGCTGCAATTTGCCTTCCCCAAAAGTCTAATTTTAGGTTGTCTTTTTCTTCCAAAAAGTCTCTGACAGTAATGTCAATAATTAGGCTTAGCTATTGTTGAATGGCTTCAGCCCTCATGCTGATTGTCTATATACAACGCTGCTGTAACCGTACAATTGCTGGTGTACTGTACGCGCTCCAGAGGTGCAACGGATGCTCTTTGGGGGAATTGGAGACTCTTTCATTTACTCTGCAGCTCAGTCCAGAGCTGTTGCCAGTAAGCCAGAGAAGTGACCGAAAGAAGGAGCTGAAATCAGTGAGTATGCCATAGAGACTTGGTTGAACACTCAGAAAAATGTACGTGACTTGAATTTATAGCAGGAATGCCTCTTCCCCTCTCATCTTTTAGTAAAAAACAATCAATTAAAATAGCTCCAATAAACAAATGATCCCTACGTGGGAACATATCCTCAGTTTGGGGTTTATAGGGTGAACTACTAATTCATCTATCTACTTAGCTAGATAATCTCTGTGTGGGCATAATTCATGTACATATCTGCATCTCTAGGGTAGCAACATCAAAGTATTCTTCATTTACAGGACAGCCAAAAATATTTTTAAAGGTCAATTTTCCATTGAAAGGAACAACAGACCCCCTCCAGTGCGTGTGTGTGTGTGAGAGAGACGGAGAAGAGAGAAATGTTTCTCTGTGAGGCTGCAAGACCAGTCTTTTACCTCTGTGTTTGAATGGCAGACTAGGTTGGGAAGGCCTTCTTTCGAAAAAAGTAAAACTAATTCAGACACCCTTACACTGGTGGACACCTCAGATACAAATGAAAGGGAAAGAGAGGTAAAATGGTTGGTGGTGTGCCAAGGAAGAGTCATACAGGGACGATTCAAAAACCAGTAAAATTGCCGGCAAAAAGCAAACAAAGAGCATGCTTAAGGGTGAGTCACTGACAAAGTAGCAAAAGATCAAAAGAAACCAAGAAATTACTTGATAGCAGAATTTAAGTGGCATTCGCTATATATAATCTGAACTAGGTACCTGCTTACAATATGCTGTTTTGTAGGAATACATTTAATGTAGAAGTATTTAAATATTTATCTACCAATAACTGTTTATTTCTATAGTTTTAAATACATCGGATTTTTCTAGTAGAAATGTTTACATTATGCCTATAAGTACTAGAAATACTTTTTTAATTATATGTTTACTAGCATATATTACCTCCCTAAATAGTGATCTGTGCAAATATTACTACCTACACTGCTCAGCAAAAGATGTAGAGAGGAATTGTCTAGAGAGGTTAAGCTTTGTTTTACCCATTTTATTCCTTTATTTTTAGCTATCTTAAATAAGGATCATTTTCTAATAGTGTGGACAAATTATAAATGTTATAAAATGTTAAAACAATATATGACATGTTAAAACAGTATATACAATATCATAAAATGTTGGTTTGGTTTTCTTTTGCTGTACACTACATGGTGCAAATAACTTTCTAAAGACCTTATAAACTGAAGATGTTTATCATATGATTCACAGTTACCCATGCACTGGAAACCACATTCTAATTGCGGCTAGTATTATGAGGTCTGGTTATTGGTTGGTCTCTGGGCTTGGTAACGTTTTAGAAGATGCAACTGTTGAATTGATGGTTCAGTAATGGTTGCTATTTCTTTGCAGTTGACTAATTCCTGGGATTTAGTGGGATTGTCTTTAAAAAAAAAAGAACAAAAAAACAATAAGCCATTAATAGATTACAACATAACTAATTTATGCAGTTAGGGTGTAATCTGACGATGGCCTCTCTAACAGACTGTGACATAACAGCATAAATAAGGAGATAATTTGGAATCTAACTTAAAAACAAAAGGGTGAGTTCACTCTGGTGTAGGTTTATTGAAATTTGGTGGAATTACACAAAGGCAAACTAGGGCCAAGTGCATTACGCTAGAATGAGGTGTACTCCTCTGCTACAAGGAACGTGACCACAGTAAAAGCAATAGAGCGGTTTGGCATAGGATTAGCCAGAGGTAGTGTGGGGGAAAACGACTCTGGGGTGACCCCAAAGACCCTCTGCACCCCTTGATCTGCCCTCACCTGGGTGTCCAGGATCATGGGTCATATGACGTCAGGGTCATATTTCGGGGATGAACATCTGACAACTTTTAAACTGCCAAACTTCGCTGCTGTGGTACAGCTGCCCATAATGGTATGAAACCGGTGGGTGCTGCACTCCCCCGTGGAGGAAGATGAACCTGACGTCTGGTGCCTCTGTTCTCCTTTTGTGTGAGGGAGAAACCTTAGCACCTACTGGCAGTGGGAAGAGCTTGTTCCACGTGGGGTGGGGAGGAAGACCTGGCTGATAAAGTTTAAACTGAAGTACACAAAAAAGCAGAAACACAGTAGATAGGAACGAGTCAAAATGAGACATATTTCCATCCCCCTCCAAAACATTAGAAGAGACAACAAAATGGGATCACAAATATTTAGCACTATTAATGATTTGTGTGTATCTGGCCTGAACAGATATAATATTAAACATGCTGGAAATATTTCATCAGTGGCAAAGAATTGTAGTTTGTATTTATAATGGAGAAATAAGGGTATTCCCCCCAGGCATCTTAATGTTCTTATGGGTGTTAATCATTGGAAAAGTCTTATATTGAGTCAGAGAAGCTATAAAAGAGGAAGGGAGATGGGGTCCTTGATGACTGATGTGCTTGGGCAACCTGACGAATGACTGTTATTGATTAAGGCTCTTTAAATTGTGTTGCCATTTTTAAAGTTTTTTTTTTCTTAATTGTTTCAATAGCTTTGTTGGTATTCTAAGCACTTTGTAAATCCTAACTTTTTAAGGGAACTGGAAAATAACTTTTGTTCTAAGATGAGCGGGATTTTTCTAAACCGTTACCCATACTACAGTAATTATTATAAAAGCTCTCTGACAGCTATCCTATTTCTGATTGTGATAGAGTTAGGCTAATAAGCTATGTAAAAGAGATGAAACAGCTCTTGGTTTTGCAGTTCTACCTGAAAAATACTCCGTAACAAATCAGAGCCACTTTTCTGATCTCCAAGATGTCTGTGTAGCTGTTCACACTCTGACTGCGAATTGCACTGCTCCAGTCTTGAGACTGCCACTTTCCAGATCTCATTTTCCCTCTGCATGAGGGACATTTTAAAGGGAAGCCTGAGCAAAAGAGAGTAGCCAGATTTAGTAGGGAGGATGCAAGGGCGGGGGATCTTAAACATGGTAAACCAGAAACAAACTAGAAAAAAACCCACATATCTTACAATATATTTTTTACAGACAAAATCAGCCTGTATGAACCTGTGATTTGTAATGGAAATAGTCCACCTGCCTTTGATATTTTGATATGGAAAATACAGCTCCTCAAAGTCTGCGTACAGCACTGGGCTTTCAGTGGGCATTGAAGAGAGGCACAAACTGGGAGGAAGGCCAAGGAGAGGGAAGCAGTGCGCATCCAGGCGCCTAGGTGAGGACGGCGTTCACACCCAGACCTGCATCCGACGGCTGCTCCCAGCCCCACAGGGCAGGCCTGCGCCCGCGCCTCCTTCGCCCCTGCGGGCCAGGCCCTCAGCCTGCAGCCGCTGACTCCCTCTTACAGCCCTCCCTGTTCCTCTTCCAGGCACTGCTGTGGCTTCCCTTTAAACCAGTGGGTAAACTGCCTTCACCCACTAGTTTCCTGGCCACAAGAATTTCTTCTGAGCTACTGTTTGTCTGTGGTGACAGCCTTTCCCCCTCCATGCTGTCTTAAGTAGGAAAAATCCCAGATGATTATCTGATTTTTTTTGTTTTCTTCAGCCATTTAGTTCTTCCTATATTTGATATTGCTTTGCAACATCTTCCTGAGCAGCTTCTCAGCCCAGATCCCTGTCTCAGCAGTGCCTGGGGATAGGACAACATCCTTGTTTGTGATGAGTTTTAAAAGCCATGTAAAACATCTCTCAGGTGACTGGGTCTGAGACCATGACGAGACAAGACCCTTAGCAAAATACACGTGGTAGGTGGTGTCTGTCTCCTTGAAAACACTGCTAAGATCCTCCAGAAACATCTTTGAACGTCCTAGTAAATGCTTTGCTCATCAGTTCTCTTTGACACATGACAAAATGCTACTCGTACAAGTAGGAAGGAAGAAGCCCTCTAATGGCTAAGATTCAATCATCATTATTACGAATACCACCACACTCCTCGCACTGGGTTCTAACCTAAAAGCCAGTCACTGCGCTCGGAGAGTTAGTCCTGTCCTTGCAGGAGTCGAGCCTTTGGGCTCTGGTGATGACCTGCCTAAACCGGCAAGAGGAGAGCAAGCGACGGCAGGCATGAAAGGGAAGCTTCAGAAACCGGCTGCGTCTTCCCAGCTAGTACATTAAGTCATCAGATCTGTTGACTGCATCGAAACCTACAGATCTAATCTCAGAATAAACAAAACATACTCCAGCACATCCCAGTGGGACCCAGCTGGGCCTGCCAGCTCGTCTCGCCCAAAGTTTGTGCTTGCTCAGGAAAGCACTTCAGCCGGTCACGTTAGTGAGGCCCACTGAATCATTCTTGTCAGCAGCACGGAAAAGTGTTATTGCTCTGTGTCACTGGGCTTTCCCTGCAGGCATTTCAGATGACAAACTGCTCATTTCAGTCTTAAGCTCAACACATGGTGACATTCTTTGCTGCTGTCTTCAGTACACAGCAGAAAGTAGAGAGCGCTTCATCGGCCTGCCGTGAAATAGCAAACCAGTTGAAATAAATGCCTGCTCAGGGATGCTGCATCTTGTGGTGAATTTTATCTTAACTCAGTTTAACATATCTAGATAGCTGTGGAAGTAAGTTCTGGCATGTTTTCTCTTCCTAAAACTCACTGGTTTTGCTAACTCACTCAGGAAACGCTGTAGCATTTCCTCATTGCGAATGGCGCCAAGAGCGCTCAGATACCCAGTGAAGGAAGAATTAACCCCAGCTCCAGCCTCTAGCCACTCCAATTAGTACCTGAGAGAGAGACACTTGGTCAGCTTTCTGAGGAAAGAGATAGGATGTTTCCTTGGGATGACACTGCTTTATGGCCAGGCTCACAGGACTGGATTAAATCCCAAGCTTTCTCTCTCTCCTTAAATTTATTTCCTCCAGTAATTACTCTATAAGAGAAAAGCCCTCTGACTTTAGTGAACTCTATCTGCAGAGTAATTCTACCAAATGGCCTTCCTATTAGGATTTTACGGTGGTTGTTTGAGGAGTGTTAGAATAGGGGATTGCCTCTCCCAGTGCATACATTATGTTATGTTGCCACTTTGTTTGATTGCTTTCAAATCTCCGAATCTAATCACAGAATAAATAAAGTGTGTTCACAAGGTCCCAGAAGGGCCATCATCCTGTCCCAGTGATGTGACAAATAACAGTGAAAACTAAGACGATCCTCCTTTTGCTTAAAAAAAATATATACTTCCTTGTTGTGGAAGATAAAAGAATCCTTCTTCTTGAGGCCTAAAGAAAAAGAAGTTATCAGCCACTGGGGCAGAAGAGAATAAATCATGAAAGACTTCTCAGGGCAAAAAAAGATAAAGGAGAAGGAGTTGAGAGGTTTTTTTTTTTTTTTTCCTGAAGGGAGATTAGAAATAGCTTAAGAAATACACAGCGTGGAAGCTCTCATAGCACATGTCAGGGATGAAAATAACTCAAAATATAACAAAGACTAAAAAGAGCCTTTCCTGAGGCTAAAGCAGATTGCCTTCGCTGAGCTAGCAATGTATTGTTTCAAGCATGGCTGGAAAGAGGCTAATGGTGTTTAGTTTGTAGCTGTCCAGAAGATGAAGGGATGTGCTCTTCTGTGACTAATGAGCGCCCATCGACGGGCTGTCAGAGAGCTGCAGCCCCGCGAGCAGGGAAGGGGAGTTTTGTGAGTAACACGTGTAGCCTACGGGTCCAATTCATCCCTGTGTCAGAGTCTGTGTGGTATTTAGCCTGTATATCTCAAGTTCCCTGTGATAATGTTTGTTTTTTCCCTTCTCTCTGTAAAGAAGGACCTTCCATGACCTTTATACTTCCTCATCTTTCAGCCCGTTCGTCTGTCCCAGGCAAGACAAGACAGCAGAAGCCCAGTGACAGCACATCTGCAGCATATCAGAGCATTTGCGTGGTGGCTGTTGTGGGCAATGCCCGTTTCAGAGGGTCACAGAAGATGATGCCAGGGTTTCCGGCAGAGACAACTCCTTGTTAACTCTGCTGTGAAGCATACGCAGGGCCTGCTTTTAAGAGCTTTAGGGCTGCCTCTGTGCTCTGGGAGGGCACTGAGACCAACTCTAGGAAAGGAAATATCAGGGATATTATCACAGGGATGTCTTTTGCCTTGTCTTTTTGTCTTGTCTTTTTGATACTCAAGAATTATAATCTGTCAGTTCTGTCTAATCAAGCCTATAAAGCCAAGAGCAATTTCTTTTCTTAACATTTAGCATGAAAGGCCAGAAAAGATCAGGACTTCCTGCCAAGAAGGGCCAAATGTCTGACCTGTGTGGCAGGAACAATAAATGGGGCACTGCTCAGGATGGAAAACTAAAGGTTGTAATAAACGACCCATTTCTAAATTCAGCCCTCTTTAGCAAGTGCCTTGCTCCAGCACTGTTTTCTTCTAGGAAAGTCTTCATAAATAGCTGTTCTACATTTCTCTCAGCAGAACCCAGGAATTTAATAATTCAGTCAAGGCGTAGGTTTGCTTTTCTGCCCTAGCGCTGTATTATCTTGGAGCATAAATGCTGAGTTGGGAAATTCAGAGGCACACCTTTTTGTTGGTTTGTTTTGTTTATGCATATTGAAACCTAGAGTTTTTGTTTCAGACACACCTCTAGAAAAAAGGACTGTCATAAGCACACTGCAGCTGACTTCTTCATCTAAGAGAAAAGAATTTAAAGCTCTTTATAGAACCATAACAGAAATAGTACATATCGCTGTACGGAGTACTGGACACCCAAGGCACACTACAGAAGGGATTTTGTGAGCCAAAACACTTTTCTTGTTTGATTTATTATGTTCAGGAAAACAGGATCTAACATGTCCTTGTTAAATAAAAAGGACTGTAGTAACAATCCCTTGACTATCACCCTGGTCTCTTACTGTAAGCAGTTTCCAAAAACCTCAAATTTTTGGCTAACCACTTGGGTAAAAAATGACTGACAGCACATATAAGTGTCTTGTAATGAAGTGGTTGAAAATTACTTAATTTATCCTCCATTATAAACCCTTTTCCTGGAACATCTCTAGCTACAATACTTTCAAAGCCAGCTGCTATCTACAGCGGACTAGTAGTGGGCCTATTAAGCCTCTTAAGTATTTGCATTCTAATTCCTAAATGGGGTGGCCAGACCTTACTCTGCGCAAGTGCTTCTATAATTAAGATTCGATTGGTGTTTCTATTAGGAACTCTGTTTTCAGCCCCGCGTAATTTAAGGAGATTTCTTTTTAACAGTAAGCAAACCTATTGTCTGTGCTTTTGTGTACATTGTGTTATCTCCTAGTTAAAAATCAAGGAAATCTTTGAAACATTCTGATGCTTGTCATTAACTCTGTGCCTTCTCTTAACCATTCATCAGGGCATCTTTTATTGTGAATATGTGAATTTATTTTCCTCTCTTATGCTTGTTCTTCATCACACATTCTGTAAAAATGCTTAACATTGTCCTTCAGGCCAGAAATCAGGATCTGTTGGCTATAGAAAATGGGACAATGGTGTTGCAAGTCAAGAGTGATAACTTCTGGAGGCAGAGGACATTCATTTCACTAAACCCATTCAGAAATTCAGGCCCACATTTTCAAAGCTTTGTAGGAGCAGATTATGTTTATTTTGGAGTTTCATCTATGGTCTTTTGTCTCAGGTAAAACCACTGTGGCCACAAGACGCAATTAAAGATTGTCAGAGTATAAGAAGGTATTATTTCAGGAACCTACCACTAAATAATTTGTCAAACCTGTGTCCCTTACAGATTTGTTTGAAAACTGCTAGTGAGTGCTGAACTCTAAGAGAACTACTTGGCCTTCAGCATCTTTGGGGAAAACAGGCAGAGTTCACCCATGTTACAAGCAAATCGATCACTTCTACAAGTTAAAGTAAAGCTGAAAGTTTATGAAACCTTTAGTTAATTGCCTATGTATTCCATTAATAGCACCTCCACAAGTTAGTTTTGCTGAGTTTCTAGTTTTGAGATTAGAATCAGGGTTTTTACCTCAACCCACTTTGGGAAGAGGGCTGTAGATCACCTTTATAGTCCCTCACCCTCTGACCTGTTGGTGGCACCTGCAGTCCTCCGCACAAATGGGAGCAGCCAGAACCAAGGAACTGTTCCTAATAATTACCAGAGCATGAAAAGCCTGACTACATCTCTAATGTGTCCTCTATGCTGAGAGCTGGGAGAAAAGCCTAGAGCAACTCTGACAGCTAGCTTTCGCCTGCGCATCCCCCTTACAGAGAGGTGTTCTGCCAGGTCTGATCCTGCTGACATCGTGGCCCTTCCCTCACACTGATGTAACCAGCTGCTGCATGCTGCAATGCCCCCAGCTTAGAGGTTTTAGTTGAGGACCTATTAGCTGCAGCTCTTTCTCTGCTGGATATTTCTAATTATCTCACAGGACCTGCTTCTCCTCTCTTGTACGTTGGTGTAAATCAGTGATAATGCAATGGAAATTGATGGTGTTTTATAGCAGTAAATGTTAATAGTTCAAGACTAGGTTTTCTGCATTTGAGTAGTCTCCTGGTGTCCTGCTGAGCACAAGGGGAGACCTGGCCCTGCAGCAGTCTCACTGGAAAGACTACACCTGAGAGCAAGCTGTCCAACTAGTGCCTTCCTCACTTGTGTTTTATTCCCTTTTTAGCTGCATAGCAACTAATGACCATAAAAACAGCTTTAAAAAGCCCCACATTATTCCCGTATTTAATTAACTTTTAGAGCATCAGACCATAGTATCTTATCACAGCCTGCCTAGTTTCAGGGGGTTATTTGGTCTGAGACTCACTAATGCTTGGCTTCCATTCAAAGTGATTCACGGTTACTTCTCTTTACATTTCACACATGATATGAGACCCAGAAAAGCACAGCCTTTTTGCAGCTGTCACCAGTAGCAGACCAGGAACAGGTTCTTCAGCCTCACACCTCTCACACACATGCTGACCATCCATAGCTTATTAGACCTGAATTAGACCTTATAAACCTCAGCCCTGAAACACCTTGGGTTCCTAAGCTGAGGCTGGGGTGAGTGTATGTGAGTACTATCAATGGATGGGTGCAAGATTTCTATGTGTCAGCAGGCTTTTACCCACCATTTGCGCAAGCTACAGATACTTCTTGGGTAGAGCAGGAGGTTCTGTGCTTTATGTCCTCTGCTAGTGTGAAATTTGAAGTATTTAGGCTGCACAGCTGGGTGGATGCTTTCCAAGTAGCAATAGTTTGCTCCCTGTGTGCTTGCAAGGGAGATTAAATCCCCTTGGACACCACTTACAGATGAGCTGTTCTTAGACATACATCAGACAAGACACCACAAGGAGAGCTTCCAGCCTGCAGTTCCTCATGCTGGTCAATACACTCCAGCAGGAATGAATGAGGTCATACATTGATTAAGGGATGAAAGATGTTAAGACCAAGAGCTATCTTATGACCCATCCTCTTCTCAGTTACTGGATGCTGCTGCTCCATTTCTGCCTTAGAGCTCGCTCACTGGGACAATTCCTTTTACCCCCTTATCCACTGGGGACACAGGCCTTCACATACCTATAGCAGTAGTCATTTAATTTAATTCTAAAGACACTCATTAATCAAAATGGGTCTATTTACTGGTTCTTAATAATCCCTAAAAAGGTTTTGTTCTGGCATGTTTGTCTGTGTTTGACTCTAAGGCCATTTCTGTAATAAATTGGTATTTTCTGCCTGTCTTGGCTTCTAAATGCTTTGGGTCAAACAGGTCGGTTTGTACACCATGTTTCAATAGCTCCCTTCCTGCTACACGTGACTTGGTTTCTCTCTCTGTCTTTATTCCTGTTTGCCCAGCACCAATAATACAGCAGAGACGAAGGAGGGACAGGGAGCTGTTTTTCTTCAACCACTGTATTTTCTGCTCTGCGGAGGGATGCAGGCCTGCACTGGAAGTGTCTGCAGCATATTCTGTTCAAAGGTCAGATGTGGCTCTTGCAACTGTTGTGAATTGGATTTTAGCCAAGACCCTTCGCTGACAATTTCAAGAAGGCTGCTTCCACATCCATCTTACTCAGACAATGGTACGCAATCTTCAAACTAATAATTCATCATTTGCACACATGTGTGGCTTCTATTCCATTATTTTATTAACATATTAGAAGGGCCCTGATTTATTTAGGAAATTCATTATTACTCTTATCAAATGACATGTTGTTATCCAGGAAGATGCACTTGCTATTTCACAACTAATTATGCCAATTAAGTTTTCATGATTCTACCACAAAGCACAGCTCATTAACTTTAATTACTTTTGAAATGCAGCTGCTGAGATACACACAGAAAGGAACAGGTAGGTTATATTTGTTAGCTGATTTCTGCAAATGCAGTTTGTTGTCATTAGGTCTTAAGTGATACTTTCAGGCAATTTTGTTCCATATTTCCCATGTTAAGTTTTGTGTACTTTTCACTTAAGAGGGTTTTTTAATGTTTCTCTTTCTTTATAGACTAGCTTTCATCTGTAGAACTTTGGTCTAAGCCCAGAGATATTTCCTCAGATAAATCTGGTGTTTTAGCTCAGCCCTTAATGGAAATCGATGGACATCTACAGTGAACATCCTTCATCGCCTAAGTGGAACCAGCCCAAAAGGAGTTAATGTGAAGACTGCATTTTGACTGGAAGCTAAGATGCTGTGGTAAGGCTAATTTTACTGAGAAAAAGCATCTCAGGTCTGTAATACATGCAGCTGATGACTCCAGAGCGGCACCTGGTTAGTATTTCTCTGGAAGGATTATCTTGAATGATTAAGGACAAAATATGGCTGAGCATTTCTAGGTTCACCACATGCAGGTAAGCAATAGCAGGCATGCAACTCTTTTACAAGCCTCCAGAGGAACAGGGAAATAGAATTTCTTTGGCTCTGTAAGAGTAGGACAAACTGACAACTAAAGAACAGTACTGACTGCTCCCGGAGGAGGCAGTGTCTCAGCTGACTCAGGGAGCTGAAAAATCTGTTACCATATTTCCTCACTAGCATCTCTTGGAAATGTGAAGAGCGTTCCTCCTTTCAAAATACATCATTATTGAAAAAACAGTCAGAACAGACATAATCCATACTCCCTTTTAGAAACAGTTGGATGCAATAGCTGCTTCAAAGTGCCAGAATGCTTCTCCCTCCACCTCCTCAGCCTCTCGCACAACTCTCGCTGGCCACAGGCCCGCGATTCAGCCACAGCAGTGCCACTGCCCCTGAAACTGGCTCTCTTCACCTTCTGCTTTGTATGTGGTAGTTTTGGCTTTGCCATCTACTGGAAACTAGATAGTTTGGTTACCCTCATAAAAACAGCACTAAGCAATTTGGCCAGTGCCAGCTGTAAAGCTGTTTACATGCTCGGAGGTTAGATTGAAGTGTGTGAAAGAGTAGTATTGATTTTTGGGAATTTTCATGCATATTTTCATCAGCATGGCAACTTTTCAAGGGCAGAACACTGGGGTTTTTTTGGTTCTGGTGGTGATGGACAGAAGTATCAAGCTTAGGATAATAGATACTCATGTATTTTCACAGAGGAAGTCAAGAAGTTCAGATCTTTTCTTTAACATCTTTAATGACATGGCAAAGGGCCTCTAAGAGGTATTTTATAGTGTGTTGCACTGTAATGTAGTGCTAAAGTTATAGTAACCTCTGCTGAGGGATAGCTTTTTAAGGATGAGCTATGCAACACTCTGAAGTGAGGATTTAATGTCTTCAATAAAGCACATTAACCGTTATTACTTCTGACCCAGCATAAACTCCAAGAAGGAAATGCCTGCCATTAATGAAATGCTTAGCAGCTCTAGAGCCATTCACCTCTTTATAATCTCTGGGTCAAACAGAATAGTCACTGAAATTCACTGTATGATCTAAAAATGCCCTAGAATTTATGGGGGTTTGGCTGGGTTTGGCAGAGGAAAGAGAAGCATCCTACTACAATGTTTGCTTGGGATTTTTTTTAACACAGCAGCTGCAGCAACAGTAATTCCAGGTTCAATTCCAAAGGCAAATGAAACTGAATATACCCCAGCAAAGCCTTCAGCAAATGAAGGTTTTTAACTCATAGATTCCTTTTCTTTGCTGATATCCCATTAAACAGCTCTTTTTGCTGGACACTGAGGTCTACAACTGCCAGGCATGGACTTTCAGCACAAAAAAATGACAGGCCACATGTAAAGATTAAACCTGGTATTAGTAAACTGAGGTGGAGAATGAGCATGCTTTCATATACAGCTAAAACAGACAGTGATCTTCTACCTAAAGTAAACATCCTGCATCTTCTCCTTCTCTTTGCCCCAGCAGTGACCCTACAATATAGTGGCTGGGGACACTAAGCCAGCAAAAAGCTGTTCTTTCTATAGGGTTACTTTTCATCAGTTTTGCACACTGGATCAGGTCTCTATGAGCTCACATAAACTCCAGCAGAAGGGAAACCGCAGGTGTGTGCAGCCATGGGCACCAGTGGTGGGGGAAGAGAATGGCAGGTAGCCCAGAGGTGGCCTCAGCTGGGACGTGAAACTCGTGCCCTCAGCCTGTGCTACCTTCTTTGTACGGTCAGCACCAACAAGAAGACTGATGTGCATAAAGTTAATGTACAGGTCTGAGCGGGGAGTCTTGTGGGGAGAGTATCTTCCTATCTTCTCCTGCTGTCTAGAGAGAAGGAGGAGCAGAGCAGAGTTGGAAGGTGTCCAGAGGGTGTGTGTATGTGGAGGGGTCATCTGAGGAAGGCAGGGGAACATCCTGGGAACAAAATATCTTGTTATGGCTCTTCATCCCAGCTTCTTATATTGTCTAAGGCCCTAAGGTCTCTACCAATGACACTGTACCCATTGCAATTGTGTGGACTCAGTTCTTAATAATATGGCTCAGTATGCTTTTAAAGTCTGGTATATCTGTGCTGAGAATCCCAAATGAATAGGCCTAGATTGGAAGGGCTGATGCAAATCTGAAAGGAAAAGTGCCGTTTGTCTTGCAGTGAAAAGAAGCAGAGGCATCAAGAACCACTGAAGTTTAAAGCCAGCACATGAAATATCAGCTAAGTCAAAGTTTAAAATAACCTAGAAGATCTACAGCTTGACTATTCTGGAAGATCTATGTCAGAGCCAGAAGTTTTGTGCCTGGTGAAGTCCAGAATTCATTTGAGATTCCCCTAGGAAAACGGTTTTGTTACTTAGGGACCTCTAAGTTTCTCTGTGTGGTGTGTGTGAGACATGGTGAAATGAATCCCCAAGCATTCAGTGTCACAGCATGGCTGAGTGACAAATTCATCCTGGGCAGGGAAACAGCAGAAGGAGGCAGTAATAAAGGCTGAGAGGAAAGGGAGTCACAGTCTGGGCCCTTAATGTGGAAGCGCGGAATTTTACTATGCTATGATTAAAAGTAATTGCCAGAGCTGGCAGGGGAGTCCAGCAGGAGAGGAGGATGCCAGCAGGCATGGCTAGTCGCTGCTGAGTATGAGACAGCAGCTATCCACTAACTGACCATGGGGACGACAAAGGAGGGGGCTGGCATCAGAGAGCCAGCCAAGCAGGAGGACAACATCTGTCCTGCATCTGCCTCACGGCCACAGAAAACCTACAAGCAATCCACAAAATTGATAGCACCCACCTAGCAACACAAGGAGAGATGCCATGCAGGAACCACTCTGCCATGAAGGCAGCAAAAGAATGACAGTGGGTGGCAGTTTGTCTCCAGCTGTGGATTCTGTAGGATGTTTTAGATAAAGAGCAGTGAAACACAGTGGCTGTCCCCATATCTCTGTGTTATGTTGCTATCCATAATGAAGCTTTAAAAACAAAAGAGAAATGAATATGGTTATGAACTTTCTCCAAAATCTAAATGGCATATGCATTGAGGCATAAGATTTGCTTAAGCTGGTAGTTTTTAGCCTTATCTGTGTGATGCTTATTTCATCTACTTATATGTATCTAAGAGTATACTGTAATAAATTTCTGGCATTCTACTAAGAACACAGGATTTCTTGTAATATACATTTTGAATATGTATGATTCACTTTGCCTTCTCACTCTGCACTGCTGCATCTGGGGGTCCCAGAGTTGCTTTCTTCTTGGAATAAGGAGAGACGCTACTGTAGGTCATGTAAGTATGCCAGACTTAGCATGCAGACCCAATCCAGAGCTGATCATGCCTGATGAGAGCACCTAGAGAAACAGCCTGTTCAGGTGGACACCTGGGCACGGTGAGGTGGGGAGGGGGATATACCAAACCTCCACAAATGGGAAGGAGGCCCATCATCCCCACAGGCAGCACAGGGATAATTCCCAAACACAGAGCAAAGAGGCTCTTCATACTAGCCAGTGAACACCATGGTGATAACAACGGGAAATTAGTCCAAAAAAGGTGGTATAAGAGCTTCTGATCATGTTAATCTGAATTCCCTTTCTGTGCTAAACTGAGGATCTTTAAAGTGTGTTCCAGCTCACTAACAAATGCTATTTCTGTATTACTAAAAGTGACCAGTGATCACAGCGTTCTTGTGAGAGGTTACCTCTCTCTGGAGAGTTGCAATGGCAGAACCAGAAGACGCTGGTTTGCATGGGCATGGTGTGCAATTAAACCTGGGGCCTCTTGCATAAAAAGGGCACTCTCAGAAAGAATGAGATTGTTTAAATTTTAGACTGACAATACACCCTGAAAAATCACCCATCCACCTCCTCCAGCTACACCGTGAAGTTGGTTCAGGGCAGGATTTTAATGCTAGCTGTGTAGCACACTTCACAAGCCTGCAACTAGTCCTGTACAAACAAGCGTGAGGGCAGATTTCTCTGTGTTGTGTGTCACAATACGCCACGCATCTGAAATTAAGATCTATCCTGTTATCTTGTTTATGTCCACAAGGTGATGCGTTCTTTGAAATAGGCTAATTCAAAATGCCACCCTCAGTCAGCAGTTCTCATCCAATTTGTCCTATACCAATAAATTAATCCTTTCACTTCATCTCTCAATACCAGATAATTTGACACGTATCAGGTGATCACGATGCTTCCTGGCTCACTTTGAAACACCAGGTCAGCTCTGTTCCAGGGACAAGAACAACATCCAGACCTTACTAATTTTCACTTTTCCCTTGAACTCCAGAGATAGCTAGAGGATTAGAGAAGACAACAGAAGGTAGGGCCCATCCCAATTTTCTATACCTCTTTATTATACCTTATAAATGAACTATTAATATCTAGCCAATTTCCCAGCCGTATTACTGTCCAAGCTCCATTGCAGCTGAAAAATGTACTCGATGCTTTTTGGATGATGGCAATGTCCACTGACAGGTTGGCTAAGCTTTACCTTCTACTGTGAATTTCCAAACTGAATTTTACTTTCGGTGCAGTTTTCACACGGCCACTTAGAGCGAAACCTTGGCCCCAGAGGTGCCAATGACTCGGCTGCCGCTGACTTCAGTGGGAGCAGCGCTTCACCCACGTGTTCTGCAGTTGCAAGAGGAAAAGCAGGTATCACGGCACGCAGGCACTCTGCAGTATTTCCCAACTCCCTTCCCGGCTCCCAGTCCTCTGCGTCTTCCTGTTTCACAAAACGGTACTGAAACGGGCTGGCTGAAGGGGTACGAGGCGGGTTAGGAAACCGTTTGCAACCTGCTTCTCAGAAAGGAGAAAACTGAACAGGAGGAGGACCGGCACACGGAGAGCGGCGCTGCGGGCCGGGCCGGGCCGGGCCGCACCGCTGGCTGTGGCAGCCCCCGCCGGCCGCCCTCTCCGGCGACGCGCGGCCCAGCGCCTCGGCCCCAGGCGTGCTCGGCCCCGGGACGCTGCGACGAGCAACGCGCGGGTTCCGTAACCGAGGCAGCTTCAGCAGCGGGGCAGCGACGCCGTGTCCTACCGCGGCCACCGTACGGCTCCCCCTGCCCCCGCCTGCAGCCAGGTGGTGACGCGCCTTCGGGCGCCGGCGGGCGGCTCCGTGCGGCACAACAGCGGCAGCGGCGGGCGGGCGGCGGCAGGGGGCGCTGCGCGAGCGGCGGCGCCGCGCGGCTTCCCAGCATGCCGCGCGCGCGGCCCCCGCCCCTGCCGAGCCGGGCGGGCGGCAGTGCCACGTCCGAGGGGTGTGGGGCTTTGTGCGGAGCCGCGCCGCCGCCATGGGCGCCTCGCAGAGCGTCGAGATCCCCGGCGGGGGCACCGAGGGCTACCACGTCCTGCGGGTGAGGGCGGCGGCGCGCGGCGGCGCGCGGGCGGCCGTTGGGCCTCGGCGGCCGTTGGGCCCGGCGGTGGCCGAGCGGGCTGGGGGCCGCGCGGGGGCTTCCCTTGCACAGAGGGGCGGCGGGGGCGAGTCTCCTCCCCCCCCTCCCGGCCCACCGCACCGCGCTCCCCGGCGGGGCTCTGCGGGCGCCTCGAGGAGGGCTGGGGTCGCGGGGCCTCCCCCGGGCCGCGCGGGGCTGCCGGGGCCTGCGCCGTGTCCCGCTCCCGGCCGCAGCTCCCGCCCGGACGGGGTGTCCAGGCCGCCTCTTCCCGGGGAGACGTGGTGGCCCTGGCGGCACCCCGTGCTGCGCCCGGCGCGCGCTCGGGTTGTGAGTGGGCCGAGGGTCGCAGCGTGGGAGGCGATGCTGCTCTCTGAGCTGCCTTTGGGGCAGAGACCGTTTCTCCTCTAGAAAAACGCTTTTGGCGTGCTAGCTTGCACATACTGCAGCGCAGTTCAAGAGCTGCGTTACTTTGGGTGGCGAAGTCAGAATGCACGTTCCCCGTCAAGCTTTACCTTGATTATTGTATCGCCATCTGAGCTGTAATCACTTCATCTCGATGGTCGTTCCAGGGGTGTTAGGTTAAGCTGTTTAAGTGACAGACCCCGTATGTGCCTGAGTTGCTAGCTGGTGTTCATTAGGGGTGAAGGTGGCACTGCTATTTTTAATAGCTGCATAGCTCTTCTTCAGGCTAGAGCCAGTCAGCACAACTTGTGCTTGTGCTCTTGTGAATATTGTTGAAGGCTGAACTATGACAAGGACAGGAAATCTTTTCAAAGGGTCTGTTAAGGAAGATCAAACTCCAAAGTGTGTTGTATTATTTCCTGACAACTTATGACCTCTCAATCTGGTACTTTTCAAATATGAGAGGTACTTGTTATGCACTTTCAGAAATGAATTTGTGATGAGTAGGTGTCCCTTGATTAGAATCGGTTTCTTTTTCAAGAGAAGAGGTGATCTTTAGGCTCTACAGAGAATAAGTGACAAAGGAATGTAATGTATTTTGGACACCATAATGTTTCATATAGTATAAACATAAAAGACTGTTATAGAGATATGGTTTATCTGTAAAGCATTAAAGGACTTGGTGAATGGAGAGAAATATTCAGTTGTATAAAGCAGGAGGGAGAATTTTTGACACAGTGCGAAACCAAGTAGTTGAATCCTACAGCATTCAAAATATTGAAATATTTGGCTTCTTTTAGACAAGCTGCACACTCCAGCAAGTTATTGTGATGTATTAGGCTTCATCAGCATAGTTTATGTTGAATTGTTGTGGTAGAGAGACGCCAGCTAGTAATGTGAGACAATATATTGTTTTTTCTGCATATAAAGGAATAAAAGTAAGGGCAGAGATGGGAGCTTAGGTATTCTTAGGGCTTATGTAGCCTGACTAGAATGAGGGATGGGCCTTGAATAAGTACCACTGAAGTTAGGAGTAGGACTACTTGTGATGAGGCTAGATGAGCATGGTAACTCTGTCTTGACAAACTATAGAAAAAATGTGAGTAATATTATGCAGGAGTTCTTTGTATTTTTTCCTCAAAGACTGTAATTGCAGGTTCAAAAAGTGGCCATTAATGGTGAGAATAAATACTTTCCATTCCTAAGACAATGTTTAAATAAAAATGTGACTTTATTCGATACTTAGATCTTATGCCGACAGCTAGTTAAGGTAGTAGTGATACTGTGATACATGGGTTTATAAAATATCATTGCCTTATTTGTAATCGTCTCAGAAGATCAACTGAAATTAACAGACTTGAGACATTTTGCGTTAAGAATTCTGAAGCAATACAGGAGTTTCATGATTTGCAGTTTCTGGGTGGTTAGAAAGATTCTTAAGGATGCAATATACGTGTGATGGCAGTCAAGACTAGGTAGCTGATGCTGTTGCTATATCCTGGCCATCTGTATGGCCTTTCAAACAGAAACTTTAGTTTGCAAAAGTTCTTCTGAACCACTGCAGCTTTGAACACAGTGTGTTGCAATACACTCACTCTGATTTTTGTTTGGTTTGTTTTACCATAGTGCATCATGTTCAAATCTAGAGGTTTCCCAAACTCTTGTTCCTGAAGGACTGTTTAACAGTGTTCGGGGTAAGAGCTCTGTAAAATTATTTACAATGCAACAGCTTTGTTTGGCAGAAAGCCTACAAAAAGCTTAGGTGGGCTAAGTTAAAGGTCTTGTGAGCTGCCTTTTGGAAGTCCCTTCTCTAGCCTGTGTTCCACGTGCAGCAGCAGAATGGTACCTGGATTTTTCCCTTGAATCTGATGCACTGGGCAGCACAGTAACTTTGCTAGGGTTAGTTCGCCCTTGTCCCCACCATAGCATTTATGCCATTGAGCTAGAGCACAAATACCTTTACTGTAGACACGGCACCAGAGGAATTATTTGTTGGCATCTGGCCTTCTCAGATGAGCTGTCTGACTAGAGTTAACTTCACTTATTAAAAGTATGCAAGAGTACTAGAGTGCTGTTAATTCACTCTTGTGGATTAATATTTACTTACTTGGTCTAGCTTGCTGGCAGTGCACTGCAAATGTATGTAGACTAACACGATGAAAAAAGGGGCATTTTTCGAGTGTCAGTTGTTCCACAAAGCTTTTGATAAGGAAACATTGATGTTCTGATCAAATCTGAGCATGCAAATGTAATTGGCAGCTGCACGTTAAAGAAGTTGGTTTCTGAGGAGACAGCTGTATTTACATTAAATATGAGAAAGGACTTGCATGTTATCCTAAGCAGACTGGTGTCTCTGTTTTTCACCGTACTTTCATGATGATGTCTTCAGGTGGCACAACAAAGAGCAACTTTTTTTTTTTCCTTCCCTGTGGATAGGCACCTTAAATTACATCAGGAGCTGAGTCTAATATGAACTAGGTCAGTGCTTTTATGTAGCTGGGAATGTGCATTCACAGTTACAATTTTGAATGTTTATGTTGAAATGTATGTGATATACAAATGACTAGAATTTTCTTCTTTAATTTTTTCCCAAATTAATTTTACAGTCTGTGTTCTGCAGTGAGTTTGTTGGAGACAAGTGCATTCAGCTCACACTGTTAGAGAGCTCTGCACAAAGGCTCTGTCTGGACCAACTCTTGGTAGAACTTGCTCCACAGATAATAGTATTTTCTTTAAATTTATACTCAAGTAGACTTTTTTATGAACTCAATATTTTAATCCGGATAAATGAGAATGGTAGAAGGAGAAACTGCAGTAGTCTTTCTGTGTTAGAGATCTAACTCGGATAAAGTCAGATTTCCTTGATAAAACCCAACTTCTGTAAAGCGTATGTTGTGATGGTTCTTTAAGGTTTCATTACTTGCTGGAAGAACTAGAACAAACTCAGAAAATGTTTTAAATTATTGGAAGAACTTATTTGTTAAGTTAAAACGAGTAAATGATTGAGTAGGGAGATAAATGGAAAATGAGTGTTAGAAGGCCACAGAATAAATGAAGCATCTTGTTAGAATGACCCTAGGAGCCAAGAAGTAGTTGCCAGAGCAGATGAGCAAACTGGGACTCTTACAAGTAACAGCTTTCTCAAAGTGAGACTTTCAGATCGTACAAACTGTTTCCCTACCAGACAGTTTTTGTTGTTGTTTTTTTGGTTTTGTTTTGGGGAGTTTTTTTTTCTTTTAGCTAGAGATAAAAATTTTAATGGGTAATAAGAATACGTACAAATTGACTTTGAAGCAGAGTTACAAACTTTTGTTACTCTTGTCTCTTGGTAGGTAGGTCTGACTGTAAGTCATTTTTTGAAACAATTTGTTTTTTGGCATACATTTTATTAATCACACATGCTTTTGCTGTTAGACTTTTATTTACTGATTCATTTTGTGTGCTGATAAATCTTTTTTCTTTTTTTACCTGGTACCTCTCGGGCTGTGTTTTGTGTGGCTTGTTAGGGCAGTAGTTTGCCTCTATGTGCAGTATTGCTCTTCAAAACAGAATGAAGTGAACTTTTAAATAACTTTCTTGTTCAGCAAGGCAAAACTACTGAAGTTTGCACAGGCTGTTGTAATGACTTGACAATTTCTTCAAGTAACAAATGACTTAAGAATTTTTATATACGAGAGCGGTGTATGTCACTGTGTTACGTGCTCTTCTGCCTAAAAAGGTACGTAACAGCAGCAGTGCTCAAGGTTTAAATTTCTAACTTTTCCTTGAGTGCTTCTGTTTGGTATAGTAGATATGCAAATATGTGGCCGTAAAGAGATTTCTTCTTTTATAAAGAAAAGCTTATGTTTTAAAAACTCAGTGTGAATGCTCTGTGCTAAAATGAAATTTGATGCTGTGTGTATGGGGTCAGTTTCCTTGCAAAGAGCTTATAAAGCTTTCCCTCTGGAAAACAGGGTGTTTCATAAAGAAATACAATGCAGCCATACAGTGTAATGTATTAAAATAGCTGACAGAAATAAAATTGATTCTATCAGACGTAATAGATGAATTGCTTATAGATAATGCATAATGAAGTTTTATTACCCATTCCAAAGTGCATACAAGACCTATACATTTTTTTTTCAGCATTTTGTGGCTAATAACATAAATACTGTTTAGGAAGGATTTCTTATTTAGCAAAAAAATGCTTCAAAGCTGCTGCACCCAGGAAGTGGTGTATTTAGTACACCAACCGGAATGTCTTCATTTGGATACAGATTTTCAAATTTGCATGCTTGAAGTTAAGCTCCTAAAAACCTAAGTGGGCACTTGTTTAAGATATGTGACTTTCAAAGGTGGTGAGAGCCTTCATCTGTCATAGATGTCAGTGATACTGATGAGGATTTAGAGCCTCTGAAAATTAGGGTTGGCATGTCTAATTCCATATGCCAGAACGCTGCTCTTGCTCGAGACTTAAAACTGTGACCAATTATGTTGCTGAGCAGCCTTGTTATAACGTGTAATAGGTAACCCTAGAGGGACTGTGTGGGAAAGGTGCTCAGCAAAGACAAGCTTTATTTATTTATTTTTTTTACCAAACATAAGTCTTTTTAGTAATACAGATGAGAATTAAAGCATCTTGACCTTGAAACTCTTTCTCTCTTGAATTCTTAAAAGTGAATTGAAACTGAATAATGAGTAAGCTGTGTGCTCAGCAGCCTTGCTGTCTGTCGCAGTGTTGTCAGCTCAGAGAGAAACAGAAGTCCTGTAGAATTATATAAGACTGAAAGGGTCATGTAGCACTCTTCTCCCTTTCTCCCTGCTGAAATTCAGGATCAATTACGCATAACTATTCTTCATAGAGGGCTTTTTTTTTTTTTTTTTTTTTGCTTGCTTGCTTGCTCTTAAAAGCTTCTGGTGGTGGCGGCAGTTCCACAGCTTCTCTCTGTAGTCTGTCCCACTGTCTTTCCTTACCATTAGAAAGTCATGGCATTTACCCGCTGGTGTCTCTAACTTGTATGTCTGAAGTAGCAGTTGGCTTTGAGAGAATGAGGCTTCCCGAGTTGCCATCAATGATATCTCACCTACACTAGCATCTGTTGTAAATCGGATTACTTGATTGTTTCTCAGTCCTTATTCAATTACAAAGGCAAGCTACAGAACACTTTTTGGGGAAACACAGAAAAGCTGCACAAAGCCAGATTGCTTGGGAGACCTAGAATTTATATATGGATAAATGGAATCTTTATTTCTGTCATTAATAACAAGGCTTTTGTGCCCTTGTGTTTCCAAGGATTCCCAGTTACCCTTTATTGCTGTAGCTCTTGGGAGAGCTGTCTTGTATGTTCGGCACCACATGATGGTAGAGAGCTGTGCAGTTAGCTGGCTGAAAATAAGATGGTATAACATAAAAACTGCATGCTGTCAGTGTCATTATCGTGCAGGTCTGAGCATGTCACTTCTTTTAGGAGGAGAAATTTCATGTGGAATGAACTCAGCACTTCTGGTTTGCATTTCTGGGACTGGCATACACAGAGACACCTTTTTATTGGTGAAGCTGGGCCTAGACAAGCTAGGGAAATATGACACTTTTTGTGACTGACCCTGTGCATCATAGGGTGAGGAACTGTGATAACAACAAGGATGCAGCTCCGTATTTTTGAGGTGCATGTATTAATTTGTATGAATTATGCAACTATAAGAGCTTCATTATTTTCAGGTACAGCTCCCTGGCAGTCCTTACGTGCCCACTTACAAATAGCCCAAGGAAAGGTGTAGGGGATTCTAATGGATTTGGGGGAAGGTATTCAACATCTGAAGAAAATTTCTTCAAACTAATCACTTAGAACTTGGAAACTTTTACAGTCACTTCATCAGTTTTGGACAGATTGTAAAAACTGTATTTAGAATACCAAGTCTAGACATGTTGGAAGTCAGTGGGCATGACATGGATGGATGCTGAGCATTTATAATTCTTGCTTATCATAGGTGCTCCTTTTAATTTTAGAAGGTTGCCTTATTGAACACTGATCACTGTTGGCTTACAGTGTTCAGGATGTGATCTATCCTCTAATACTCAACTTAGATAGTAAGTAAGTGCTGTCTATATTTGAGTAAAATTACACACGCAGCATCATTTAGCCTCTTTGTGACTCTCTTCATCTGCTTGCAGAGACTGTTCTGAGGATAGCTCTACATTATTGAATGTTTTAATATGTAATGTTTAATTAGCTCTAGGTACAGCCCACTGAAGTCAAAGCAACGTCCGCAGTGTGCCAGAGTTCCCACACCACTAGTATCAGAGGAGCTGCTACATGGAGCTCAGCTCGTACTTTTGCCCTGTTACCTGGTACACAGCTTGCTATCTTATCTCTAGTTATTCTTGGCTAGAGATGTCTTGTACCAACAGGCTGAATTAGTAACACGGAGGCAATCACTTTGGATTTAGTTAGCTGGACTGCAGGTTGCTTTGGGTGATTGAGAGCTGTGGGTGGATTGAGAACAGTTAATGCTTGATACCTGGGGAGAATATTTGCATCCTCAAGTCCAGAAAATTATTTCCAAGGAGCATGCAAGCATCTTGAAGACTCACTTCTGTAGACACACTTCAGGTTCTAGTTAGAAGTGATAAATGGGGGGGTTGTGATGTTATTGCTGCCTACGTTGTTTGTTATTGACTGGGATAATGTTAATTTCATAGTTTTTTGCTGCTTTAACAAAACTTTGATGTGACTCTGGAACTACTGATTCCAGATTATCCTTTAATGGATATTTAGATTATGTAACACTAATATTCTAGGCTTCTGGCATCCATTACAGAAAACTACCCTCAAGTAATCTGGATTTTCCTCTAGGCTCTGATTTTGTGAATATGTTAGGCAGAGATAAATGGACTCTAAGAGGAAGGTTTTGTAGTTGTCAAGCCTAATTCTTTTTCCATATTAGAATATTTTCTTCTAGACAGGTCATATTAAGAAAAGTCACTTTCTGCAGAATCAGACTAGCATTGAACAAACTACCTGTTTTGTACCAGTTGTGTCAGACTAGAATAATACATAATGTAAGAAACGCCACTGTAAAGGATTAAGCTGTAGATCTTTTGGAAGGTGAATATAACATGAAAAGGAAAAGGCCAGTGGGTAAAATGAATCATCTGACAAGTAAGGAAAGCTCTATTCTTTGCTCCAGAGGCCATAGGGAAAGATTGATTGAACTCGTATTGGTGTTACTGTTGGCAATGCATGTAATAGTGAAAAAACAATACTAGCAAAACACCCCTCTGAGTTGCTCTATTTGGAATTAAATGCAGATCAGAAGCTTTTGGGAGCAATGAATATCCACTACTTAGGCTCTGTGCTAGTGGAGTGGTTGGATTATTTGAGCTGCCATGGCTGCAAAATTGCATGTGCCCATTTCTTGCAGCTTGTTGATGCGTTAATGCATCATAGCGTGTACAGTGCCCTCTGTTTCTCAAGAACGTCGACAGGTGATGGTTGTTCGTGAGATGACAACCAGTGCTTACACAGATGTGACTCTACACTTCCTCTAATAAGAGTAAGGTAAAAAGCAAGGTCCAATGTTGGCATTAAGCCTGCACTTTGACTGTAATCTCCTTAATTGAAATAAGTATCTACAATTTATCTGTTGCAGCTGTTGAAGCAGTGCTTGTCCCAGTGAGTAGCAACTGTTGTTTCATTACTCAGTAAAAGGTCTTTAAAAAAAAAAAAAAAAAGAACTTTTTTTTTTCCCCTCACAGTCTATTTTAAGGGAGGCGGTTTTGGTCCAAAATATTATATTTGAACATTAGGAATCATATGTACAAACATCAGTAGCTTCTAAAGAACTCTACAGTTTTGCACAAGTAGAAATGTAGTTCTAATCTAGAAATCAGCATTGGCACACTTCTGCTAAATCCTTGTTTAACTTTCTGATAGGTACAAGAAAACTCACCGGGGCATAGAGCTGGACTGGAGCCCTTCTTTGATTTTATCGTTTCTATTAATGGTTCAAGATTGGTAAGTGTGTTGCTCTTTTATAATGCTGACTGAATACAAGCAATATGTTAAGAATCTCTTTTTAAAGATAAACTAATGCATTTGTTTTATTTAAATGTGTATAAAATATACATCTTTAGTCTAAAATGGGAAAGCCTAACTGCATCAGAAACCAATTTTCTTTACCCCATAGTTACATTTCTATCAAAAATTAAGAGCATAAGGATGCAGACAGATGTGCTCTCTGCCCTCATCTGCACCAGCAGAAGATGATACTACCTACTGATCCACCTCTAGCTGCTTGTGTTAGTTCCCCCTTAGTTCTGTCTGTAAAACTGTGTGAGCACTTGTGAACTCATTTATTTCAGTTGAAACAGGTTGGCTGAAGACCCATTGCCAAAGCTGTTAGTTGGGGAGGAGTCATGTGAGAAAGCTGTTGAGCAGAGCTGTAGTGAGATGACAAACTGTGAGAGCAGTGACAAAGAACAGCTGTATGCTCTTCCACCAGTACAGCTGGATTCAGGAAAGCCTCTACAAAGCTGCGAGGCAGGTCTAAGACTGGGTGGAAGCAGCTCAGAATGTGATGGCTTATCCTCATCTCTGCTGAGGAAATACCCACTCTCCTTGAAAAGATTTGGGCCTTAGGAGGTGTATGAAGTAGGCCCTGTAGTAACTTCAAAAGACCTTTTGACACTGAAGTTGGTCAAAGTGGAAGACTAAAGCCTAGTCATATTCACCTGAGCTTTGATCATAGTGATCATAGTGCCAAAGAAAGAGATAGGTATAGGAAATAGAAATATTTTGTTTATGTGGCGCAGTTCTCACAGATCTGAAATTTTGCCTCAAGAGTCAAAGCAGAGAGTTTGTCACTGAAGAAGTCAGATTAGCCCCCAAGTCCCTTGATTCTTTTTTCTTTTTTTTAACCTTGCTGTTTATGACCTGCTGTTACTGCTACAGGTGATGAGGCTTCTGAATGGAACGTTTCTATTAACAGCATTTATCTTGTTGCCCAGTATTTGTAACACATGATGGTGAGATAGTATTTACACAGGCTTTCAAACCAGAGTTTCAAGCATGGGAGAATATGTGAGCACTTATGCTTGTGGTGTTTTTTTTTTTTTTTTTTTTTTTTTTTTTTTTGTGGGGATCCAATTAAAATATAAGCACTTGAAGTCATTAGCATCAGAAACTCATTTTAACAGATATGTTTTAAAAGTAATTGTGAATGTTTTATAGCCTGCAAAAATGTACCATAGTCTAGTTCATGTTTCAGTTCTCTGGAACTGAAAGTACTAGGGTTTGACTGAAGTCCTACTTCGAAAATTCTGTTGCTATACAAGAAATAATATTTTTAAAGCTGCTGTTTGAAATCAGTTTGCTAGCATTTTAGTAACAAAGAATTACTTAAAACATAAGGATATGGCTTACACTTAAATGTCCTATATGGCCTTTAAATGAACAGATCCATGTCTGAATGACACAAGGCACCACTGCGGTGGAATTGTTAAGCTAGATCAGAGCAACATGTTACATCCATGTGCGAAACGTGGTGTTCTAAGAACAGACAACCTGCGGCCTCAAAGTTGTGTAACTGAGCCTGTAACCAAGATGTCTCTGGGCAGCGCAGCTTAACTTTGGTCCCATGTGGGACTGATGTGCCGCTTCCAGTTGTAGAGCTAGCTGGTTTGGAGATAGCTCAATCCCTACCCTCTGCTCCCTTTTGCAGTACAGGCATCCCCAGTATCTACTGGCAAACACAGTTTCATATGGTATGATTGGCTGGTCTTGGTTTTACTTTTTTTTTTAGTTGCTGTTACTCTACGTTGGTTAGTGTGTCAGTACATTAATCCTGTCATTAATTACTTGGACGTAAGGAATGGTTACTGCTTTGGATATGAACTTTGTTATAGGGACTGAGTTTATGAATGGCAAATAAGAATATCTTCTATCTACTCATTCTAATAAGAATGTCAGATTCGTGCACACTGTGTCACAGGTTAATTAAATGTGGAAAACAAGACTTGTTGCTGTGAAAATTGAGGCTTTCTCTAAAGTTGTATTCTAGAAATGCTAAGGGACTGAAAGCTTACTATGAAATAGCTGTAGAGGTGTATTCTGATAATATGTAATGTTTATAGGATCTTTGGAATACAAAAGTGGTGCTATAAAACTGGACACTTACTGAGTTTAAACACTCTAAACCAAGCTTTTGTTTGAACATTTGCAGAATAAAGACAATGACACTCTCAAGGACCTGTTGAAAGCAAATGTTGAAAAACCTGTAAAGATGCTAGTGTACAGTAGCAAAACACTGGAACTAAGAGAAACATCGGTGACCCCCAGCAACATGTGGGGTGGACAGGGCCTGCTGGGAGTGAGCATTCGTTTCTGCAGCTTTGATGGGGCCAACGAAAATGTATGGCATGTATTGGTGCGTACGAACTTTCAAATAATTTTCTTATTGCAAAATGTGTTGCTTACTGTTAAAGTCTTTAGTCTTTTTACTGAAAAGTAACTTGCATGGGTGTACATAAGCCTTGAGGTCAAATGGATCTGTTTTCTGACTTCATTTTCAGAAAGACTTTTAAAATAGAACTGTATGCCTGTGAGTATATTTTCAAATCTTGCCTTAAAATCAGTGGTGTTATACAATATTCAGAATTCCCGTAACAGTAGCTAAAGAGACTGTCATTTAGCCACTGTTTTACTAGTCCAGTGACTGTCCTACTAATTGCATTAAAAACCTGACCAGTTTTTATGTCTGAATCAGAACATCTGTGAAGTGTGTATGTAACTGCTTTGCTGCTCCCTGACAGTTAGGTAATGTTTTGTAACTTTCCGTCTTAAAACTAGGAAGTGGAACCAAACTCTCCTGCTGCATTAGCTGGACTTAGACCTCATAGTGACTACATCATTGGAGCAGATACTGTCATGAATGAGGTATGTATATATAAATAAGATTTTGAAATTTTTAAACCAAAAAGGGCTTTTGGAAAGATCCCAAATTCTGCTTCTGTTCAGTGCTAGTGGAAGTAACTTAATGCAAAAGGGAAGGAGCATCGTGCCTCTTCGTTGTGCTTATAACACAATTCTGGAAATAAAAACTCTTAAATATCTTTATGTAGTTGGATATGAACTTTTATTTTTGTAGTTAATATTAAAATTTCAAATAAGAGATTTAAAATCTGGGTTGCGCCATGTGTCTTCTGAGTCGTTAGCACAACACAGTATTAAAGTTGTCCTTATGATAATGTGGCAGCACTGCAACAAATACTTAGCAGTTAGCAGGTTCTGTTACAGAAGGGTAGAACTAGGAAGATGATCGTTCACGTATCAAATGCTAAAATTAGGAGGAGAAAGCTTTCATGCATTGTTGTTCTTTTACAGTCTGAAGATCTCTTCTCCCTTATTGAAACACATGAAGCAAAGCCATTAAAACTGTACGTGTACAATACAGACACAGACAACTGTCGGGAAGTGGTGATTACTCCAAATTCTGCCTGGGGTGGAGAAGGCAGGTAAGGAAACAATATATTATCTGGGGGGAAAAAAGACTGCTTCTTGCAGTACTAGCCGAGAACCTGCTAGATTAAGTTCTCTATAAAGACAGAAAAAGACAGTTATATGGCAAATTATATACTTGAAATTCAGATCTAGTTACAAATGGGTTGGAGGTGTGTGTGGGTATTTACCCAGTAAATTTGCCAGTTCAAAAATGCACAAAGTGCAGTAACTGCTTTCTGCATTAACCATTAGGTAGCTGTGAGACTGTAGTATATTCTGTAAGTATTGTGCAGTAGCCAGAACAGAAGACTGCAAATTATAGGCCAAGTTGAATTCTAAGCAGTATAGCTGCTTGGTCCGAATAACAATAAAGCTTATTTTTTTGCTACATGGTTATTGCTAACAGCTACAGAATTTCCTTTCAGTTATCTACCACTGATTATTTCTTTATAGAAAATGAGGCAATATTTATCTTTTTCTGTACCATACAGTTGTAGAGAACATATCTTGAAACTGTTGGCATCTTGAGTCATTCATGCATTGCTTGCTGTAGAGTTCACGCTACTTAAGCAGTTTCACTGACTTTTAAATTTCATATTTTAAAAGCCTAGGATGTGGCATTGGTTATGGGTATTTACATAGGATACCTACGCGGCCATTTGAAGAGGGAAAGAAAATTTCTCTCCCAGGACAGTTGCCTAGTGCATCGCTCAGTCCCCTCAAAGATGGCTTTACAGAGGTACGTTGTTATCTGTTCTTTGGCTTGGTAAAATGGATTGTTAGGTTGTTTCTCTGCTCTTATTGGTTCTGTGGAAACAAAACCCCTAATGATATAACTTTTTTTCCTTTAAGGTTCAGCTGTCATCAGTTAATCCCTCACCCACATTACCCGCTGGTTCGGCAGGACTTGAACAGAGTCTTTCGGGACTTTCTATTAGTTCATCCTCAACTACTGTCAGTAATGTTCTCAGTACAGGTTCGTGTGGAAGTAACTAACTTTTGAAATGCATGGGCATTTTAAGTTTTTTGGATTCACAAATATTCCCGTCAGTTTAATAGAAGATGGTGTTTGTAGAATAAACTTACCTCTTCCCCAAGCTTTTCCCAACAACTAAGGCCTATAGTACTATAGTGGGTCCTGCTTGCTCACAAAAGAATTCCAAGCAACTTCTATCAGAAATACGATATATATTATTTGGAATACTGTTTTTCTTCATCAACATTTTACGATTAATTGTTTAAGGCAAACATTAATTCTCCTGTAAGCTAGTATTTATTTAATTTCACTCCCTCGAGGAAGGGAACTGAAATGTTATATACTTGAAATGAATGGTGGTTGTTTTCCTGTAATCTCTACCAGGTGTTCCAACAGTTCCATTATTACCACCACAAGTAAGTCAATCCCTTGCTTCTGTGCCACCAGTTAACCCAGCAACTACATTACCAGGTGAGTAGGTAAAATTTCTTAAAACATTTCTAAAACAAAACAAAATTTCAGGGAAAAATGGAAGAGGCCTGTCTCTTCCACTGCTTTTTTTTTGGTTTTTTTTAAACAACTTCATTACATCTTATGCATTTCATGTTAAAAATCTTTATACAACCTTTACAATTTTAAGGATTTTTCTAGAGTATGAGCACAGCATATCTATAGCTCAGATGACTGAATTGGCATCAGAGTTCATAATCAGTTACCTTTTATGTCCTCTGCACAATAGATGGGGTGTTTGGGATTTCTCTGGAAAGTATTAGTTGTATTATTTGCAACATTTCTTGTGTTGATACAGTTTGTTGCCATATTTCATAAATTTTATGCTGTAAAATATACAAATAGCTTTACAGTTCCTGGTTCGTCCTTGACAGTCAGACATCATGACAGAAGAAAGATCTGAGAACGCATGTCTTGACTATTTCCTCTGCCTTTTCACCCATAAAAACTCCATTTCAGGAGATTCCTTTTTAATACACAGCTTGATCATTCTTCCTAATGTTAACAGAGGGCTAACAATATAAAACCCTGTGTTGCAGTCACTTGTTTTTGCTTCTGAATTGTATTCAAAGTTATTAATGAATCTATTTAGGTAAACCATTAAAATGTCATATAGCTTTCAGCATTCTGCCATAACATTTTACTGTGAATTACACTATCACTGAACTATTCTGTAACTTAAAGTGTCTTAACAAAAGTGAGTGTCCGTCTACAAAGTAGTGTGCATTATTTCCTGATAATAATGAATATTTTCACCACTAGTACTCCAGAATTATTTGCAGTGGGTAAGATGAGGTTTGTATGGGATTTTGCCATGTAATTAGCACACCGGTGCAGGACTCAATTGTGTGTTCAAAACACTAGAGAAATTATTTTATATTTTATACACTAGTGAGACAAGTAGATAGAAATGTGTCTAAAGTTTTAAAATAATGCCTGTAGGTATGCTCTCTATCACAGAAATATTATATAGTAGAGCTAAATGTGTGTGTACAAGGGCAAGAAACTTTATTCTTGTACTGCTTAGGTAAAATGGCAAACCACTAAGTTCAGTTTTTGTTAGTGTTCTCTTTCCCCTACACCACCAAAAAACCCCAAGCCTACAAATAGTTATTTTCCTTCCACCTTGTTCTCTGAATGGTATGATTGCCATTTGGAAAGCTGTTGAGTTGCTGCTTACCATATGCATGTCCATACTAGTGAAACTGTAAATCTTAAGTATGCAGCCTGTTTAATAATTGAGTGCATATGTGTGCAGTGCAGTTCAGATTTTTTTCAGTTTTAAAAAAAGTTGGCTTGTAGCTGAGCTGGAAGTTCTTTGAGTCAGATGAAGGTCTATCTTTGTGGCTAATAAACTCATAGGTAAGTAGAAGACTGCTTTTTTTAATCAAAATCTTTGTACTGTGGCCTTGCTTAAGACTTTCTCCTTCTCCCTCTTATTACTGTAGTATTAAGACTTTATTTCAGAATTAGTTTTCCCTGAATAAACACAAAGTAGGAAGAGAGCCACTGTCACAGAAATGCAGCTCTTCTAAGACAGGAAAACCATGGGAGGAAAGATGTTCCACAGCAAACACACCGATGGAAAGAGTTTGTTATGCTCATCCTATGTTTCTGTTGTATTTTCAGTCCTTCCTAACATTAAAAGTTACTTTGTCTTCCCTTTTTCATATATTTTTGTATGTAACTTTTAGTTATAAACTGAGTAGAAAAGACTAATAGTAGTATTTTCTGATCCTTAATATGTCTTTCTTTCTACCTGTTTCATCCTATTATGCTCTGCTGCCATTCAAGTTAGGAATAGAGGGCTTCCGGTACAGTGCTACAGTGAAATAGCTACCATTGTTAAAAGCGGAGCTTTGAATTCAAAACTTCATTCCTTGAAGTACAATTTTACTTTCCTCAGAGAAAAATAAAAAGGGTGGGATTAGATATTTTCTAATCCTGACCTCCAGCAACAAGCAACTGTTTTCATTGTGTAACTTGAAGAGTCAGACTCAGGTTAATTTGCATTTTCACCTGTAAATATGCTAATCAAGATGTAATGCAATATAAAATAACTTTAAATGGTCAATAAGATCTCAGAAAGAATTGAAAAGGCAAGTTTGACAAGCTTTCAACTGTAACTTCTCTACTCTTCTTTTAGGTCTGATGCCATTGCCAGCAGGGCTTCCCAACCTGACTGATCTGTCCAAACTTAATTTACCTGCACCACACATCGTTCCTGGGGCAGAATTACCAGAAATCATACAGCCTGGTATGGGCCTCCTACAAATGGAAACATTGCAGTTCTCCTTGGTGATCTCTGACACACTGATTTAGAGCTAGCTCTGATCTTTGTTATCTGATGGACTCCTGAAGGAAATAAATGGAATGTTTGCCTGAGATAGAAGTTGGCAGTAGTGCCCAGATTGGGTAGACAAGGAATAATCTATTACTGAGCCTATGCCTGTGTTTAGCTGGTTCATCTTACATTACCTGATTTATGATCTAAGAAGAGGTTGTCCAGTGCTAAAAATGAAAGTATATAGTTTTGTAGGGAGAAGAAAATATGAGGTGTTTGCTAGCCAAGGAGATTGAAGCATCCTGATTGAATGCCAAGAAGTACCAACTAATACTAGATTTATGGTATTGAATAAAACAAAACTGCTGAAGATGCACACAGAGCAAGCGAAAAAGAAAACTGGAAGCTTACATGGAATAAAATTCTTAAGTTCTTGTCTCTGGCAGTTTCAATGAATGCCAGAAAAATCTAGTCATCAGGATTAACATGTTAAAGACATGGTCATCTGGGGAGAGGGAACATCAGCATGTACAAGGAAGCAAACTTGAGCTTATTCAGATTCTTCAATTCTGAAATCCAGAAGGTATCAGGCTTTGAAACTAGCCTGCTGAATCAGCAGATACATCATGCTCACATTGAGTTTAAAAGGTTATATCCTCTCCAAGAATAAATGGGAGTTAGAGAAGGAAAAATATTAAGCACTGAATCTCTCTGTACCTATCTGTGGTATGCAGTGGCTCACTGCTTTTTTCATTTTTTTCTTCTCTTTTCTAGGTTTGCCTTCCCTTCCTTCCTTGCCACCTCTGAATCTGATGGGAATAACACCTCTATCAATGCCACCCAAATGTGTTCCTCTGCTTCCTTTGGTCACAGAGGTATCTACAGTGCCTGCAGATTTGCTTCCCTCCATCACTCAAGCTGGAAGCTTTTCCATTGACCCTGGCACTACTGTAAATGTAGAACAGACCTCTGCGCTCACCTTGGATAGTGCTATCCCAACTTCTAAGGCAACTATTGTTGACAGATCAAGTGAATCCTCTACAGTTAATGAGAAAGCATCTGGGATCACAGATATACAAGCTTCTGAATCATAACTCCAGATGGCTCTGTTGGATTGGCTTGGTATTTATTTAGCCATGGGATACATATTTGAAGAGCAAGCTATCATTAATTTCATACTAGTTTGTACTTAATCTTTAGGAGTCCTGTAAATAATATGGAGGTATAATAAAAATAAAGGGGATTTATAA
Organism: Dromaius novaehollandiae; assembly: GCF_036370855.1. Taxonomy (NCBI): domain Eukaryota; kingdom Metazoa; phylum Chordata; class Aves; order Casuariiformes; family Dromaiidae; genus Dromaius; species Dromaius novaehollandiae. Next base: position 23,734,762 of record NC_088104.1, read on the forward strand.
AGTGTGCGTGGTGGGAGGGGAGGAAGAGTACTTGTACTTAACCAAAAAAAAGTTAAGGTGGTAAATAGTATTCCACTGCCAAATTTGGAGGTATATGTTTTTAATATAGGCTGACAGCTTTAGTCTGCTAGGCCTCTACTTGCTTATAATTACCAACTTTTGCTTCTGATAGAAATGAAGCAATTCTTGCGTGTGACATTTACATACCATAGTTCTTGTTCTTTGCAAGTATCTTGTTACTACAGTGGGGATGAAAACGTTCAGTCTGAGTTGTAAATTTTAACTTTGCAAAACTTCCACCTAAAGATATTAAAGTTGCTGAGTGACCTGTTAACTGACATCTCTTTATTCAGCTTGTACACAAATCTTTATTTTTAAGCTCATAAGAGATGCTCAAGCCATGTTTTGTGACTGCTGCTGTGTTGCTTCACACACCCACTGTACAATGGCATTTGGAAGAGAATATAGGAAATGTTAAATGTAGCACACAATTTGGCACTTCATGACTACTGTAAGACAAATTAATGGATAAAGCATACATACAGCAATAAATTCCTGGAATTTTACCCTTTGTGTGACAAAATAGCACATTTCTTTAATGCAAAAACTCTCATTTAACTCTATTTAATTCAACGCTCTCTGGCACCGAGCAGTGAAAGGGCTTCTCCAAGAGAGGAATGTCAGACTTTGTAATGGCAGACAGAGTCAGCACTAGGAGTTAAGGCTCAGTGTAGCAATGGGTCATGAAGTATGCCCACATATGATGCATACCTGTCTTTTTAAATTGATGTTCAGAATGAAAACTGTAGATTAAGGTGGCTTTTCCCATTGCTGAAGTGCAGCTATCCCTTTCATACAGCAGAGCCACCCTTGTATAAACTGGTGTGTGCACTGTCTTTCAGGTGGATTGCCTTAGGTCCTGGTATTAGGTACAGCTTCCTTATTTTGCAGTTCATGTGGCAGACTTCCACACTGGTCCGGTCCCTCTACGCTACTGGGATTTCACTTACACTTGTTTTTTGCAAGTATGTGCAAACTTGTGCTAGATCATCAGCGAGTTGGAGCTATAGTCAGTCTCAGCAGCTACATGATTTCTTTTGATAATGCAGTGTGCCTCATTAGTGTTTGTTTGGAATAGTAGTTGCATCTCATTGCAGATCATAACACCTCAAAGAATTAGTACAAGTGCAAACCTTATCCAGTACCTGTTGTCCTGTCTCATCTCTATTACTTAGGTATTTGTCATTCCTTTGGCCCATTAATGCATATGTCCTCATTGCCTGTGAGGCCTTTAAATACCTATGTCAAAGACAGACCCAGAACACGTCTCTGTTTCACACTGTACAGTTTCTCAACTGCTTGGAGCCTGCAGTCCCTCTGCCCTTGGTAAGTAAGGAGTTTGCTGTTCTCAGAATGTGTTTTTGAGACACCTCTGTATTGCCAGCGCCACACACTTCAGAATTAAACCTTGGAATGAGAATAAGGATGTTTCCTCTTTTCTTTGCTGTGTACAAAGACAGAGTGGGTATTGTGCTCCACAAATTCTTACACTTCTAGCAATCCTTCCCCTAACTTCTTTATACCTGTCCCTCGCTAGAGCCTTAATCATAATTCTCTTCCTTCTCTAACTCAAGAGTGGTAGCAATAAAGTCCTGTCACACAACAATTTAGAGTAATTCTTACCGGGGTGCTGAGTGTAACAGGGTGCCTTGAAGTAGTGTCCTTGGGTAGCTCTTCCGTTGTTGCAGGATGGTCTGATGTCCCTTGATGTAATGGCTAAAGCTAATGGGTCCATTTTTTTTTTAAATGCTTTCCATTAAAAATGCTGCAGGCCCTTGTAGCTGCTTCTAGTAATAGGGAAAAAAAAAAATAAGAAAAGGAGGAGCGAGGTTGCTTCTTTCTCACACATAGTGTCTTGCTCTTGCTCACTCTTTGTTTCTTTCATGCTCGTCTAATTTCTCAGCTTTAATGAACTCACCTTTGTAAGAGTCTCAATGACGTGTCCCCTAAAAAGAGAGCAAAGAGGGATGATGTCAGAGACACTAAGGGACCTGAGAGCCAATCTAACCTTGTTTCCATGCGTTCATGTGTTCTGCTTTTAATGCGCAGTTTATGAATAAGCATATTCGTGTGTGTGTGTGTGTGTGTGTGTGTGTGTGTGTGTGTGTGTGTGTGTGTGTGTGTTTTAACATTAACACATGGAGTTCTGTAACAAGTGTTGTTGGGAGACAGTAAGACAGGCAACCACCTCCTTCCCTCCAACCCTGCATGTAATTGAGAACGAGTAATCTATATAGCAAAAGGCAGTGTTTAATTGAGAACGAGTAATCTATATAGGAAAAGGCAGTGTTTAAGCGTTAGCACTTACTTACACCTTGCTATAAAATGAGCGGGTTAGTGTCCTGTTCAGCAGAAGACAGCTCCGGTCGCTCCTCCGTGAGCAAAGGGGCTGAGCAGAGCCCGCCGGCTCCCTGGGGCCCGGGTGGGCCGTGGCCTGTCCCGGCTAGCACGGGGGGCTCCGCGGCACTGCCTGTGACCGCTGCCGCCGCGGGAGGCCGGGCTGCTGCGCCGACAACGCGTCCCTGGTGAAGGTTTCCTCGCTTTGGCATGGTCACAGGGCAGGCTGTTTTTAAGCCCGTGACAGCCCCTTTTTTTCGTGAGTCCTGTCAAACATTACACCGCGCAGTGACACTCGCGCAGTCGGGGTTTGATCCCAGAAAGTAGCTGCACAGCGCCACAAGATGGCGCGCTGTACTCTGCGCTGACCTGGCAGGGCTGTGCCCGGGACCAGCCGCGCTAGCCGCCCCTCCCCCCCCCCCAAGCACCCCCCCTCAAACGGACGCCGGCTGGATGCTCTACGGTAGCACGGGAAGGTCTCGCAGATAGCTGAAAGACCAAAGGGTTTGACGGCAGGGGCGGGCTGAGCGTAAGCTATTCCTAAATGCCAGAATTTTGCTGGCAGCTTGCTGCCTTAAGCTAAGCTAGCTGCGGGGCAGGGTCAAAGTTTGTCTCAAAGAAAGCAAATCCTGACAGGCAGCAACTTGTTTGCGGCTTATATAGCTCTGACTGAGAGGCCTGGCTGCTCTTTCCAACCCCTCAGTGATGTGAGTGAGTGATGTTTATGGAATTAAGTTGAAGGGGGCAGGATAAGCAGTAATGTTTGAGTGAGACACGTTTTGTCTTCCTCATTTATACACCAGGCTATGGCTGCACTAGTCCAATGAATGTGTTCAGCATCACTCCCTGCCATGGAGGCCCCAATGGCATCAAACTGCCACGTTCCCACTATGAAGGTCTTCTAAAGTCAAAAAAAAAAAAAAAAGGCAGTTGGCTGCATCCAGACTGGCCCTGGGCTGGTTTGAACCTGACCTGGGAGTGCTGGTTGGGTGAGGCCAGAGCCCTGCCCGGGACTCGTCTATTTAATAGTTTAGAAGCGAAGCACCCATGCACTGTTTAGCTGTGCTTCCAACTGCAAATTAATCGCTTAACCAGCTCCCTCCACCCCCAAGCCATAGCCAGCTGGGGGGGTGGGGTGTAAATTTAATAAATTACTGCCTGCTCGTTCAGTCCTGCTTCCTCATTAAAGTCCGTTTTCCCAACACCGTCCCGCTGTATGGCTGCAACCACCAAATCAGTGGGGGGATCTGTAGAGAGAGCAAGCGAGGCTGACAGAAGGCAAGGCGAACAGACCTGGTGGCCACTCTTCACGTGACAACCAGGGCTGGAAATAGTCCCCAGGATGCGGGAAACCAGGGTTAGCAACAAGGGCTTCACACCTCCCCCCACAAGGTTTTCTAACTCCGCTTCTTTGGCTCCTCATTTGGAATTAGGCACCTAGAATCTGTCTAATTTTACATTTTTCAAATCCTGCGGTGGACCTAGGCAAAAATCAGACTGCAAAAGTGCCTGTTTCTTCACGTGAACATTTACAGTCATTTACTCATGCTTTATAATCCTGCTCTGTATGGTCTTCAGGACAGTGGCAATGACTTAATACATGTTGGTACAGCCCAGCACAAAAGGGCCTTGCACCATACTGGGACTTTTGGTAGTAACTTTAGCCCAGAAAGCAAAACGTTTTTTTAAAATGATTTGTGTAGCACAAAGTTTGTGGTAGAAATTTTTTTGTTTGTTGTGGGTTGGTTAATGAGAAGTTAATGAGAGGCCAACACCTAACATAGCACAAAAGAAAAAGGTGGAAGAACCAATATCAAAAAAAATAAAACCAAACTAAACAAACAACAGAAAACATTTAGCTCAGCTGATTCTCCAACAGTGTTTTGGGTTTTTTTTTCTCCTCCTAAATACCTTATAGAACCATAAAAGTTAAAGCATGGTAATTCAGTGTCTTATACTATAAATAAGAGACCAGCAGATACCGGCTAGGGAGCTAGTAAACTCAGCGAGGAACAAATGCCTCCCTTTGCCAGAATCCTCCATCCATGTTTATCCTCTGGCCTTGTGAATAAGTTACATTCCAGGGTGCAGGCAGCAAATCAGACTTTCCCTTTGGGGGATGATGTTTGTTTCTCAGCCTTTGCACATTATTTCATTTGCAAGTTAGTACCAGAGTTCTGGTTTTGTGATATGACGTACTTGGCATGAGAAGCTGCATCAAGGCTCAGACCTAGATTTCAAAGGCCACAGAACAGTCCAGGTCAGGACTGGCATCTCGACATCTGCCCTGGCTGGTGAGGTTCGTGGTTTTGTTACCATACTCAGTTTCTGCAGGAAACTGCGGTCACTTACTGCCCACTGGCCACACACCTGCCTCTCCCTTAGCCTTTCTTGGATCCGTAAAGGCAGAATTTTGCCCGAAGATGGGGCTGCAAACAGGATTACAGACAAGCAGAGCACAGCTCTACCACATAATCACAGCCTCAGCTTCAGAACTTTTATCCTATAGGATCAGAAGCTGTGGTTTTTCCTTAGTTGTGCAATGCGATATTCTTACTTTCTCAGAAGGGTTTCCTGTGTTAGTTTCACAGTTAGTTAATCCTTCTTAAAAGCTGCATTCCAACGTTGCTCAGCTCACCCGCAAGAGCGAGCTTCAGAGAGACCACAGAGGTCAGGCTCACCTTGGGCAACCCATGGAAACAGTGAAAGCCACTTCTGCCAATAAAACAATCCATTTTAATAGCAGTTCTCTTGTCAGAGAGCTGTTTACTCTTTGCAGGCGAGTGGTTGCATATGCAAGTACTTTGTTCATTGAACTTGCAGCTTAGAGCAGCTATTAAACCCCAAGAGAAGCTGAGAAAATAAAACCAGAGTAGTAAACTCAAGCTGCAAAGGCTACAGTTGATACAGGCTCACTAGTCATGTAAGAAAATCCTACAGTGGACCATAAATCAGCATTTCACTCAGAGGGCCCCTCCCCCAGGAGTACCATTAGCAACAGCAATGCAGACCTAATTAAGAGTGTTACCTTTGTCGTGGTGCTGATCGTAGTGGGTCACCAAGGGCCGACTTGTCTCAACTCCCGACGTGCTGAAAGGCCGCTGCAGCACAGCCCAGGTCCTGCTCCCGGAGACATCTCCTCCTCGTCCTTGTCACTTATCAGCCAAACAGCTCTGCCGGCACCTTTCATGAAACAAATGGCTCACTTCAGTGTTCTTGCTCCTAACTAAGCATTCAGACACAAACAACTGAGCATCTTAAACCAGCACCACTTACACTCCCACTGGTATTAGAAAAACATCTTCTATTTCTCTCACACTGCAGTGTGCGCATTCAGACAGTGCACTAGCTGAGATCCGACAGTCTCTTGCCACTGTCTCTCCCTTCATCTTCAAGCTGATTTCATGAGCATGATCCTAAAAATACAGCGATGGCTCAAATGAGTAGCCAGATCACATTTCTTCTGAATTCCTTGAGAAGAGAATAACAGTCTGCCCTGAGAATCACATGATTCCTTGAAATGGAATTTTCCCAGAAATTGAAATTTTTTAAATCTTCAAAATACTCTTCTTTAAAAACAAACTAAACCTCCCATCCAGGATTTTCTAAGCAGCCATTGTATGGGCTTTAAGACATGCAGTAAGACGGATTGGTACATAGCATCAGGCAGTGCTTACATAGTTTAAAGGAAGGATCTGGGAAACCAAATTAACTTAGAGGAATAGGGCAACTCATTTAAGAAACATTAGAACTCAGAAGCAAAGGTTGAAATTTTTATAAACAGCAGCTCAGTTTCAACAGTCACTAGGCACCAGCCAAGTTTAGTTAACTATGATGCTATGAGCTAGAATTGTATGACAAGATATGAGAAGTTATTTCACAAGACGGTTTACGACCTCAGGTGGGTTTCTGTTCAACGGAACAGGACAAACGCGGTCTCAGGCGGTGACGTTGCTTTACAGGGCTCAGAAGTCTGATGTTAAGAGATGTTTTTGTACACAAATAGTGCTAGAATAAAATCCTTCTGGAGAACAACTGCAACTGCTAAGAAAATAGAAACCAAGGGGAAGCCTGCGTATTGCCAGATGACGTGCTGGGCACTGGAAATGGCTGAATTTGTAAAACAATTACCTTTTGTTTAAAGGTCATATTTTTATTTGAAACAGATTTCTTACCCATCTTACCAGTAACACCTATTCAGAGAGAGGGGAAACTCTCTCTCTCTCTCTCTGGGCACTAATTTTTTTAATAATGAACAGCAACATACTGTTCCTAAAGCGTTCCTTGTCCGTTTTCATTCCTAGCTACAAACAAGCAGCAAAAAAAAAGGTTCTTCTGGATTACCCTGTGCTTCTATAAATTCTGACATTTTTTGGCCTAAAATTACATGCCCTAAAGAAGCAGGAAGATTTCAAGGAATTTTGGGCGGTATATCCGTAACTTCTTTGAAGAACTGAACCACATAGTTTTTAAATGCTCCTTGGACACTTCCATACGTCACTCACCTGGCTGCGTGTGAAGGACTCCTTCCCTGGCAGGATTGCACCGCTGGAGCGCGGTGTAAGCGCAGTCTCCTCCAGAGCCTCTTGCCAACTAGCAGAAGTCCTTGCTTCAGCCACAAACAAGCTCAAATTATTTTCATTTTTTCCCCCCTCCCCCCCTTTCTTCACTCTGTCCAGGATATTTTTTCTGGAAAAAAAGATTTCTCAGAGTAAAAATACCCTCCCTCCCAAATAACACTCCAGGTTATATCCGTGCAGGCCACGTTCTCCCCTGAAGTCCCAAGACTTGCGGCTTTGTCTGCTCACACAGTTCTCTCTACCCGCACGGAAACGTGGAGCCCCTCCGCGCCAAAGGCCTCTGAGGAGCAAGCAGGCGCCTCCCGCAAGGGGACCTCCCTGTCACCTCTCCGGTGACGCCACCCGGCTCTGCCCCTGCCGGGGGAAGGTGCTGCCGGCCGCGGAGCCCCCAGCCCCACGGTCCCCTCCGAGGGCAGCGCTGGGCGCGGGCTGCTCCCTGCGGGACTCGGGAGGAAGGTCTGGGCTTCAGCGAGAAACGGGCGTCTGCCTTTGGGGTGGTTGTAAGCCTGAAGTTGACTGTCAAGGTTGACTTGGCAGTTGTGCGCCCATCCTCACACAATGAGGAATAAAATACTCTCCTACCTTGTAATTTCAAGTTTTCTTAAGGGATTGGGTCCTCTTTTGGGAGCACTTCCACCTACCTCACACGTGAAGCCTGTCCTTGCAACACTTACTGTCCAGCCTACAAGTTTCTGTCCCCGACCATGGCTGCCACTGTATCCTGTGCTACAGAGGTAATATTTTAGGATAAGGCCTGAGGGCATCTCAGATTCTTGCACACTACTGCATCTCCCACCCCATTTTCTCCCTTCTCACTCACCCAGAAGCAGCTGGTGTCATTTCTAGGTGCAGCCTCCTAGTACCATTTAGAAAGGCTGGCACAGGCTCGCCAGGAGACCAGGATGACTTTTTCAGCAGTGTATGGGGAAGGATCTGCTGGCGGGCACGGCAGCCGGGCGGCCTCTCTCTATCAGCCACGGCCTTTGGTGCTGCGCTCAGGCACTCCCAGAGCAGCGCGGTCCCACCGCCGCCTCTCGCCGAGGGACCGCTCCTCTGCATCCTCCCCCAGCGCGTGCCACTGCTCTCTCAGCTACCTTTTCTGGGACCAAGCAGCCACCTGCTCCACTCAGGGCACCAAACGCCAGTGCTGCAAATGCGCAGAGCAGCCGTCGAGAAGACGGGCAGCAACAAGCAGCTCCGTCCCACGTACCTGCTGCTGCCGGGGACAGAGGTGCTGCTCCTGGAGAAGGCTCCGAGGGGGTTAAGAGTGATAGACAGCTGCGATCATCTCACATGGGGCTGAACTTCAGCAGCGTCAGCAACTGGTTGTGATGCTGAGAGAGCTCGCGAGCTCAGCACAGTTGCAAGCATGTGTTTGCTCCTGGCCCCGCGTCCCGCGCGATGGGGATGTTTGCTTTTCAAACAGCAGGTGCACTTCGCTAGCGAAGGGCATTTCAGGAGCCCTGTGCGTATCTCTTCATAAACACTGGGAATGTGCTTTCTGAAAGACAAAATTTAGATTGCTTAGGCAAATAATAAACAACGTCCTTAGCCTCCCTTCCGCAGCAGTCTCACAGCACTGTGCATGTGGCATCTTGCCAGGTGCACGGCTGCCAATGAGGCAGAGCTGGTGATTATTATTTTACCTACCTTTGGCAGAAAATAAAACTTCTGTTAAATCCTGACAGCGGGATTCCCCAGCACTTAAGCCAAGATGATTAATATATAAACAAAAAAATTTGAAGATTATATTTAAGGCAGCGGAAAGCAGTGATAGATTCTCAAATTTTCTAAGACTTAAGTCACCAACACTTTGAGCACCATGGGATTTTTCACGGCCATAGCCAGTCAGGACCCGTGTTCCTCACCTTAAGTCAGAGAGAAACCTTGCTGGAAAAGGGCCTCTCCTCCGCGGGCCGCAGGACACGAGCAGCCGCAGCTCCGTGCGCTCGCCAGCAGAGCTGCTCTACCTGCTGCCACTCGCGGGTCTCCTGACCACCCCTGCTGATTCGACTGCTGCTCAGCCACAGGACTGTGTTAAGGTCTTGAACACTCCGACTATTAGTGTGAAAAAGGAACATGGGCAGATAGGCCATTCTGTGGCATTTATAAATAGATGAAGATATTTCTTCTGGGGAGAAACAGCTTCTAAAATGATCAGCTCCCCTAGAAAGTCAGGATGCTGTTATTGATGCTATTGACTAAGGAGGAGTAGCCAGGGGGCTCAGCTAGACAGCGACAAAGGGGAAGGACTTCTGCAAGTCTCACGTCCCAGAGCAGCCGCGGAGCCCTAAGCGGTCGAAGGAAACGGCTTACAAAGAGGGAGCGGCATGTCCTGCGGGTGCGGTGGCCAGAGGGGCCCAGTGAACCAGGAAAACTTAGACCAACTACTTGGAAATATTTCCTACATCTCAAATTAATCTGCAAAACAGTCTTAGCAGGGAAGTGTTCAAAACCCCTTTCAGTAAGGACAGGACAAAACCCCGAAGACTGTGCTGAATTACTAGAGCAAGATGAAAAACTTTTGCTGCTTTCTGGGATTCATTTCACCCTACCCTCTTGGTATCCGACGGAGCCGGCTCACAGACTCCACAGTGCTCCTTCCTCTCTGAACTGGTTTGGCTCGGTGGGTGGACGGGCATTTAGTTAGCGGTGGTCAGTTTGGAGGGAGACGGTCTGGAGACTCGGTCTTCCTCAAGCGGTCGCTGACAGCAGGTCCCAGCTGGCCGTAGCCCTCCCGCTAGCGTGCGGCGCGTGGCGGAGGCGTACGTGAGAGATGTTTCTGGGCACCCTTGTCCGCAGGTACGCACGACCACCCCGGCATGCACCGAGGCACCAAAATATGTGAAGACATAGTCGTCGTTGTGCCATCTTGTAGGAAAGAGCTGATGTTATTGCAGTTTGTAGCAACAGATGTGGATTAAGCCCTCCTAAAGTTTGTCTCCATTTGAGGTGGCAGAACACCACAGAAAGGAGCCTAAAGCCCACCAAAGACAAAACTGAAAAGCAAAGCTGGACTTTAATAAACTAAACTTTGCCTGCTGCACCACTTCTCTACTGGCTTTGGCTAAGCCAAAAACCACGCCTGATCCCCTCTTGCTGAGGGGAGCTGTTGTCCTTTGACCAGTAGTAAAATCGGTTATTAGAGTGGAGCTGTAACAGAGGCGGCTGCTCTGGGCATAGACCGAGAGGAACCGAGGGCAGGGAAGAGCAGCACGAGCTCCTGCTCCGACCTGCGGCAATGTGCCAGCCGCAGACCGCCACCAAGGGTTCCTGCGCACGTGTCACGCTCCTGGGGTGCTGGAGCGTATTTTGATTCAAATCTCCGCTGAGAGTGGTAGATTAGATACCTACCACGATTAAAACTCATCCAGTGATCTTTTCTTCCCCGTTATGGTCTTTGCGATGCTGCATAAAACGGCATTTTTTCAGGGGTACGCTACTGGCATCACTGTTGACTATGCATTCGCCAGTGGTTTTGCTGTCAGCTATCCATGCTGTCAAGAAAGCTGCATCCCTTAAAAGGCTTCCAGCTGAATTTAAGCTCCAGGCCAGGTACTTTCTCTCTGCAGGGTAACTTTTATCATCAAATCTCACTGGAACAAGAAGGCTTTAAAACTAGGAAAAAATGAATGAGGAAATCAAGTGATACCAATTATACACCAAATGAAGATAAGCCCCTCTGTCTCATTAGCACTGTTTAATTATGCTTGGATTTAGACTCTAAATATAGTTCATAAGAATTCACAAGGGCAAGTGGTTGCTCCCACCGTTGTAATCCTCTCCACACCTAATACTTCTCTCTCCTATAAGGTCAACAGTTTTAAGGACCTATCTGCTTGAATCATAAATAAATAAACGAGATGCTGACACTCCGCTCCCTGCTTAGAAGTGAAAAGCATTGGTTAAGCCATGGCTTATGTTTGATGTTTGCATTGCAATGAGAGGCCAGAGGCCTCAGCCGAAACCTCAGCTTTCTGTGCTGGGTCTTGTGTGACTGTGTGGAGAGGAGGCCCTGCCCCACAGTCCTGCCCGCCTAACAAGGCAAAGGCAGTATATTTTTAATATGCATGACACACACACACACACATATAACTTTAAATACAAAGCACCAAGAGACAATGAGATTTGCCTCAGCTTTTGTGGGAATTTGAGTCCTATCTCCCCACTCTCAGTCGAGCACTTGATCCAGTCCATCCCTCTTTGGGACTAACTTTAACCTCTTTACCAGTTTATCCCTACAAGCCTGGCAACAAATATTATTGCTAACTATTATTTGCCTCTGTGCAGTTACCAGTAAATTGCTGCCAGATTCTAGAAAGCCACAGTGAGTCTGGATCCGCCACCGAAGGGGTTCAGCTGGGAAAGTGAGGAAACCCAGTCCTGCGCGCTCTGGAAGAAACGCCCCAGAGCCAGCTCCCCGCTCTCCTTGAGGAAGCTCACTCTTAGACCAGGTGTGTTATACCTGTTCAACACATCAATGAAGTAACTCCAGTTTGAGGAAAGGAGGTTTAAACAAGCATTTTTGCAGCTGCCAGTGCTAAAAGGAGAGAACGTGGCAGGACAGTGAGGAGGGGTGAAGCAAACACCCTTTTCCTCCTTCAAGCCGGGTTAGAGCTTCACAGCTCCAAGCAGCCCCACCTGAAGAGACAAAGCATTTCCAGCAAACATGCTGGCCCCAGCATGGCATCGTCTTTGCTAGTCCTTAATCAGTGGTTTCATATGACTCAGAAATACCATTACTAGTAGTAGTTAGCAGTTAGTGTAACCACATATAAAGATTATTGATTGAGCGGGAATTTTACTACCTCAAAACTGCAAGTTCATTGCACTTACGAAAACATTTTACATCTGCATCCTGGATTGGTACGTATCTGCCAAGAGCAGCTCTGATTGCTTAGGCACAGCACACAAAGGCATTTGATGCTCAGTATAGGCTCAGCTTTGGATATCCAAAGGAAAGTGAACACAGATGCAGTATTAGAGATGAGCTTCGGATGCTTGAATTCATGCAGGAGCTGCAGGAATAATCCCTCTCTTGTCCATGGGACATGGGTTAATTAGAGCACCACGTTCTTCCTACGTTCACTTAGTTAGGGAGCATGTAAAAAAAGAGGGTGGGTTTTGCAGCTCCTGCTCTCCAGAGAGAACCGTCACAAATAGCTCTGAACACTCACACGCCTGTAGGGCCCAGGTCACTGCGGCGGCTGGTGCCATCTTTGTTGCTTCTTGGAAATTTTGGTTCTTTGTAATTCTTCAGCACACAGCACAGACCAGCGTGGGCTGCGCTCTACTTCTCTCACGTGCCAAGAGGGTTGGCTTGGTCAAGTGTTCGTATGGCAGCACAAAGGAAACGCAGGGCAACGGCAGGACACGCTTCGACTCACGGGGCTGTTTCTCCTGCCTCTCCCGCAAGCGGCTTCCCCTGCGGTTTCAGGGCATCTCTGCTATTTGCTGTCTGTCAGGTGGGAGATGATCTCTCCCCACCCCCTACCGCTCCTCTGAACACAGCTGATCTTGGTCGACGAACGAAGCTATGACGCTTCCGGCGAGCGCAGGATTAATGGCTGCCGTGCGGAGGGGCTCTCTTCGTCGCAGGCCCCGGCTGCAAAGTTTCCCTCCGTCAGACGGAGCGGAGAGCTACGGACGGCACTGACAGCACGCTAATCTCTGGCAGTTCAGAGGGACGCAACGCAAACATGAAAGAACATCACTGCTGGATACAACTTGTTTCCTTAACGAGAACATGCCCCTGGGGTTTAGGACTAACAAATTCCAGTTGCTTTAATGCATTGTCTGAAATTCCCCCCGCAGTTTCGGCTGGATACAACACGCTGCTGGATCATGACTGGAGAGGGAAGTTACTTCTGCAACCGCGGATGGAAGGGAAGGGGCCACAGGAGACGACGTCCGTCAAGATGTCCACGCGATGACAACACTGGAGAAGACCGGCCTGGCGGCCGGGCACGCAGAGGAGATGTCTTCCCACATGGCGAGCCCCAGCCCACAGCCCGGTCGGAGACCGCCGAGGGTGTTCGCGTTCGCGCTCACCCCGGCCACGCACCCAGGCTGCCATCCAGCGTGGCGCGGTGGGACCCGGGACAGCCCCGGGGCGCCTGGCCACGCTGCTCCGCGCCGCCCGGTCCCCCTCCAACGCACCCCGCTGCGGGCAGGCAAGGCGGCAGGCCGCACGGGCGCGAGCCGAGCTCTGCCCCAGAGCAGGCTGCTAGCGCCGCTGGGGCACTGACCCCCCGCAGCGGTCTGCCCCTGCCCCCGCGTCCCCGGGGCTCGCGCCCGCTCCCGGGCGCTGGACCGACTCCCGGGCCCGGCCGAGGAGGAACCCGCCGAGGAGCGCGCGCAGCCGGAGCGGCGGCCTGGCCTGACCCGGCGCCGGCTGGGCACCCTCAGGCCCGGGACGTGCACAGGGCTCGGCGGCGAGTCCGAGACCACCGCGCGCTGCCTGCAGACCCCACGTCTGCGGCTGGGAGTCCCAGACCGGGCAGCCCTCCCTGCGGGAGCATCGGGGCTCTCGCACCTCAGCCCAGCCGCTGTCACGGAGCGTTTTGCCTCCAAACGCACAGGCGAGCGCGAAACAATGTTTTCAACTAATGAGACAGGAGCCACTGACGTACAGTCACAAAGGAACAGAACTGACTTAGGTGAAGCACTCGGTAATATTCACATTAAGTATTTGTCTTGGTCAAAAATATGACAAAACCTTTAACAGTAAGAAGATACTAAATTGCCTTAAAATGCACCAGCCATGCTATTAAGATTACTAATTATTACATTGTAATTTTTAAGACAAAAATTCTCTTGCATATCACATACTGTAGTTGCTATCGCTATTTCTTTCACCCTATTACAAATTAATTTACAACTATCTCCTATCACTAATTCACTTTTATCACTACAACGTCCTAGGAATAGCATGCTAGAGGCTGTAAGCAGCGACCATCACAAGGAAAAGAGCAACCTGAAAATAAGTGTGACACTTTAAAAGGCTTCTGGGTTGTGATAATGCTATTTCAGATGGCAAGATGGCAGTGATAAGAATAAAGTCCAGAGTAGAAAACATCTGAATTACGATTTTTTCTAGCCTCTTGAATCACAAATATATTCTGTGAATCTTACTTCAAACTGTTAGGTATCAGTGAAGACGTTTTGTAGAACCATCGCTCTGGTATCTGAGCACCTACAAGTCTGAAGTTGCTCAATAACAGGCTAAGGCTTAACGAAAAACTGGGGAGACAAAACCTCCGAATTAAGTGTAAAGTTCTTCTAAAGCTCTCTTTACCAAACACTGCAACTCAGTACTACTCTGAACACCAAGCAGAAGTTAAGCCTCAGGAGTGAAGCTTTAATTCTTATTTAAAATTCTTGCTCCAAATCAGAGGATTATATGTTAATTTTTTCCTCAGCTTTTGTTATACGATTTTCCTCCATGCTTTACACAAGCTATAAAAGAAATGGTTTTCTGTTAGCATTTGTCGAATCACTAGGTAGCCAAGCACAGCAGAAGACTAGGAGATACCGAACCCCATGCCCACTGCCAGGAAAATCGCAGTGTCAGCAGCACTTAACTGCCCTGCCCGCGGGGACGAGGGAGCGCGCTCCGGTGTCCCAAGGGCAGGAGCAGTCCTGGCCGCTCAGCCACAACAGCCAGTGCTGTGACATTCCCACGCCTGAGCTCTCCTGTGTCATGCCCGATAAGCCTAAAAGCGTCAAGTGCAGACATAAACTAGCAGCGGGTTTTTAGCAGCCTAAATACTGCAACTTGCTTTGCCATCTAGCGGGCGCCGGGAAAACGCATGCTTCCCCCTCCGCCTGCAGCACGCCGGACGCATTTGACGCGGATCTGCAGCGGTGACTGAGCTGAGTTTTGACTAGCGTGCCCAGATTTGGGGCCGAGGTTTGGTACGGCCGATGCTGATTTCTGAGCAGCAAAGTGCTGCTCATAAAGTCGTGATGGCTCAGGCACCATCACTTTTCCCCTTGTGCCCTGAGCTTGCTTTGTGTATATCTGAATATGAAACACACTGTAAAACTTTGCTGTTAGCTACCGTAGCAATTCACCTGATATCCACCTAGTGCAGGGTGGCCGACTTTGCAGGTATGCTGGACATTCAGGTGAGCACAGCTGAAGCGTTGTTTCGGTTGCAGCCCCCGCCTGGAGCCTTGCCTAGCTGACTCTGGGTTGCTTTTCTCCAATTTCAAGCAAGAATGGCTCATATTGGCTTTTCTCCGTGATCTCTGTGCCCATTCTATATTGCTCCCTAGCACAAAACTAGCAAAATCCCTTGCAACCTGAGTAATCACTTGCAAAACCCACAAGGGAAAAGAACGTTACAACCTGACTCACTGTACAAAAAACAGAAGCCTTCGCATTGCTGCCTGATGTTAACAGAGCACATCAAAGCTCACCCCAAAACAGAAAAGCTGTAACAACATAATTGAGCTGAACTCCTCACAGTGGTCTCTGAGAAAGAGTTAAAAAAAAAAACCCAAATGCTATTTTTATAGTTGGCACCATTAGGAGCACACAGGTTTTGTATAATACGCTGCCTATATATGAAGGCTTTAGGAATTGTTGCATGACTGTAAGCAGAAAAGGATGAGCTTCATAAAAAACGTAGAAATTTTGATAGATAGTAAGAGATGTGAGTGGAATAATTCTTCTACTTAATCTGTTTGGGTTTTGTTAATTGGGTGATTGGGCAATAACCTTTACGACATGCTGATGTGTTAGATGGGGATGTGGTTAGGCTCAGTAATAAAACTGTCCTGACATCTGACAGCTCTAAGATAGCAACTTTTGAGATGAGACTCAGCATCCGATATATCCTCCAGTTACTCTGTAAACGACATGAGGATTTAACACTGCTGTGATGTAAATGTTCGTGAACCAACACTTTTCCAATGGATTAAGATGCTCCGAATTCACTGTGGCCAAGCACTCACGTGCGGTTTGCCGATAGATACGTTACTTAGCTGGTTTTGACAAAAGGACACGCAGGGGAGGTGTGGTGAGAGCTCCCACGCCTGCCACTGAGCCAGAGTCACCTGCGCACTCGCTTGGAAGGGTGCCCGTTTTAGCCATGAAGGAAGCCTTCCGTCGTGCAAGGGTCGGCTGTTTAGAGGGACAAACCTCATCGGTAAATGAGAACGAAAGCAGCTGCACCCGCCCCCCAAGTCAGCCCCAGGTACACAACCATTCGGCAGGTCCTGCTCCTCTGCCACGCTCGGCCCAAGGGCGGAGGCCGGATTGGGGAGCGCAGGGCAACACGCGTTAGCTGCGTTGCTCAGAACGCTATTTCTCTGCATCCTTTAAGTCCTTGCTAGTCCTGTCGTTTTTAGCAGTAACTGCTATTCTACCAGCAACGGCAAGCACAGCTCACCCGAGTCTGCTCACACGTGCACAGAGCGCGCAGTTCAGTGCTGTGTCCTGCGCAGCTCTCATCACCGCTAACAGGGAGCCAGTACCTTTCCCAGGCTTCAAAGTCAGGCGGATGCCCCAACAAGTTAAGGCACCAGAGAGCATCTCTCCCCTCTTCGCCCTGCATTCACACCATTGAGAACTCTTTTCTGGAAGCACTACTGCGATAGGAATAGAAAAGATCTCCCGTTGCAAAATATACCCCTCTGTACTCAAATAGTATTTCTCGAGGCCTCACATGCATCTTCCCTCTATTATGTTGATTCTTACGGAAAAAAAATTGCTTTGCCATCCATCCACTTGCTAGTCATTGTAGGTTTCAGGAACGCACACGATGGATAGCAGAACAGGGCTGCACAGCGATGTGGTGGAGCACTCCTGGACACAGCAGCACGCCAGCCCTCCTAGAAGTCACCAGACTGATGCTTGAGAGCTGCAAGGGGCAAATGGACCTCTTCATATGCCTGAGACCTCACGCACTGGGGTCTAGCATGGCCTACACTGCCTCTTACTTGAGTCCAGACTAGGGGTAGAGGCCCGACTGTAGCACAGCTGTCAACTGTGGAAAAATCAGATACTTGCTCTCCTCATGCAGAGAGGCAAAAGGCCCATGCACTGCCCAGAGGGAGGGCACGAGACTGGCCGCTGGCATCATTCAGAGGGGAGTAATAGACAGCAGCCTGCCCAGCCGCGTAGGGAAGGAAAGCCACAAGGAGGGTGTAGATAGGACTTCAGCGTACAGGCTCCATAACTAAGGAAACGAGACTCTGCTTCTGGCTACACATACATGCAATAGCAGAGGACATGAGACAGCAATGTTTTGGCTTCCTGCGAACCAAGGACTTCCAACATACTCATAATTTAACCGGACAAACAGCGAAGGATGATATGGTTTAGGGAGATGGCAGAAAGGCTGCAGTGCATTGAAAAAGAAGAAACGTATTCCAGTCTTCACTCATACACAGAAAAAAAATTATTGTAACTACTGTGTGATAAAGCAGCTGAGATTTGGGAATATGGACCTGAGGAAAAGCTACAGATGCATTTGGTCAGCAGCCAGGCACCCATACAAACATGGCCAGAGGACACTTGGGAAACTGGTGGAGGCATTTAGCTCTGCTTAACCAAGTAGCGACTCTACTGAGTATCAACATGGTAACAGCTACTGCCCCCGTAATAGGTCAGAAAACCCTGCAAACATGCCTAGTCAAAGGTCTGTCCAATAGCCCCGACCTAGGACACACTGCTGCCTGCGTGCTGGCACATGCGGGAGCGCTGCCTCCTCAGCCTGGCCTGGTCCTACCACAGCCACCCCACTGGTGCCCACTGGGGAAGCACTGGGCACCCGTCTGACGAGAGGTGCCCACACGCATCCCCGAGGCTGCAGCGAGACCTGCTCGAGCTCCCACAACTCGCGGGAGCTGGACGGCCCAGGCAGCCCAGCTCGTCACGTTGCTCCACTCCCGCTGCGGTAGGTATTGCCACACTGCCGCCCTCCCAGCCCCGGCCGTTACGGCCTCACTTCCCTGCACGCTGGGGAGCTTGCGGACGCGGTGCCCCTGCCCGCGCGCTGCGGCGCGAGCGGAGACGTCCAGCCACTGCTGCCTTTTAGCTGCCCGGTGCATCACCCCACGGGCCCTGCCGCGCACCAGGGTTGTATCACGTGCTGATGCTCAGGGCAGCCACGCGTCAGCTCGCGCTGCCCACTAAGCATCAGGCTGCAGCCGCAGGGAGGGAACCCAAAGCATGGCTTGTGACATCCGCAACACGAGCGGAGGACTGGGGTAGGGGGAAAAGGCTGCAACAAAAATGACCAGAGGATACCAAAGACCCTGCTGTCTGAAACTACTCCAGATGAAGGAACGGAAGATCTATCACGTGAGGGGGGAGGGAAAAAAAAAAAATCATATGAATCATCCTCCACAACAAACTTTTCTCAAGTTTCTATTTTCATATCTTGGCTTTATTTATTTTTTTAATCCATAAACTCAGTTGCATACTTAATGCAAAATGTGTAAGAGACTCTCCTCCTCTACAAGACACAGCTCTAGTTATTCCATTGCAGCGAAAGGTGCGCAGACAATACACAAATTCAGGCAAAAAGGCATTTGGGCAACAGGAGGCACTACCAGATCCTCCCTAAGAGTACTACAAACCAAAATACTGTCTTTCAATTTATTATATATAAACCATGGGCTTGTATAAAGTTCTCAGCACTTTTATCTCTTCACTTAGATTCATCAAAAAAAAAAAAAAAGCCACAAAACTATGCTTGTACATAAAGTAAATGCATTTAATATAATATACTGCCTTTCAAAGAGCCCCTTACAATTTTTTTTTTAAATTATCATAGTTTTCTCTTAGGGAAAAATATTTAGATAAGGAAGAGCCTAGTTTGAGAACATGTAAAGAATCTTTTTCTTTCTATCCTGAAGAATAATTTCTTCAGAATTTCAACATCAAAAAAAAGACTAGGACATGGATTCAGCAAGGTGCTGACAGGCGCTTCTGAGTGCTGTAGCGCTGAGCTGTGCTTACGCCCGCTTGAGCTACAGACACAGATCTCACGGCCGTTAACGGCGCTGCTTCGGATCCCACTTCCAGCGCCAGGGAAAGGAGCAGCCACGTAACCCCTTGGTCCACCAGCCCGCAAAACAGCAGGAAGCCACGACCCCAGGCCACGTGCAAAGCTCGTCAGAGCCCAAAGCAGAAGGTTTCCCGTGACTAACAGCAAACCCAAGGGTGATGTCCGGGGACTGCTTACAGGTTTTACGCTGAAAGCACGTCTGCCAAAGAGCAGAAGGGGAGCTGGGCTGGGGCAGAGAACGAGGGGTCCTGGTCCCGGGAAAGGCTTGTTTCACGGGGCTGCGGGGGCGCGCTCTGCTGAACGCCACCGCACCGCTGCAACGCGGGCAAGAAGGCACCTCGCTCTCCTAGGTGACCCGCTCGTCTGAAGGTAGCACGTCTTCCGAGGAAAGAGCAAAGGCAGTTTTGATCTCCATCGCTCTTTTACAACAGAAAGTCCTTGTGTGCAATTCAATGACAAACACAAGCAGACACCCACAAATGTGCACAGGTGAATTCTGAAATTTAAACACCACATAATTTCTTAATGATACCTGATTAGCTCTAGAGACACTAGACAAAATGAGGTTTTCAGGGAAAGCTGTTTTTCCTTGATCTATCCTCAGGATTTTCCTGGTTCGGGAGGCAGAGCACAGCAAAAGGCTCACAGGATGGCTCGTTGCATTACTTACAAGTAGAACATGGTAGAGAAAATTAATTTGTTCAGCAGTGAGAGCTTTCCTGACATTCTTTTAGGAGTTGAATGTCTGAAATAAATAATGTAAGAACCTCACTTGTTCAGGAGATAATCATCTTCACTCCAAAGGACGCTCAAGAAGTCTTCATTAAGTTAAACTGGAAACCAAGTATGGAAGTTACACAGAAGAGGTCCATGTTCTGCAGAGACTCCAGGTCTTTTAACTCCACAGAAAAGCAGAACAAGGTGATTTACTCACACAGACATAACAGATTTGTGACAACAGAAAAACTGCACCTTCACAAGTTACTTCAAGGACCCCAGATATTAAAACTACGGAAGTTTTAAGCCACTCTTTGGTAAGCAAGACTGACCTCAAAATTAACACTCAGTCACAACTTTCATGATCCCCCCACAAGCAAAAGGTGCATTGGGGGTCATTTCTCTCACTTTGCCACAACTAGTGAAGCAAAGCAACTTATTCAGCGCTAGAATACCCTGAGCTGGAAACACGAGCTGAAAACCCACCTCCATGGCGCAGCTTCCTCTCGAAGCCCAACAGCTGCTCCGCGGATAGCACAGGGCAAACAGCAGGCAACGAATTTGCTCAATGTTTAAACTTTATTTTTTAATAGGTTGAACCCAGTTACGGAGTAATTCTGTTTTCAGGCCCTCAAACGTCATTCAGAGACGCATATGACAATACACGCCTGACCTCACACAACAGGCAGTGCTCCAAACCTCCTCCCTTTCGGTCTGTATTATTTAGATGCTCATTCTATTAAACAGCAGGAACAATTTACGTGCTGCTCCTAACGGCACCTCCTCTTACCAGATTTTTGGCATTGAATGGTAACATATTAACTACAGTACCACAAAACCAAGACAGACGACAGCCATGCTGCATATACATACTGTAACGGAGCGGCAGGGAACCACTCCCCAGGCCACAGCGCATGGGGCGGAGAATAACAGCCTGCATACACAGCAGAAAAGATTTAGGGTGCATGTGAGGAAAAACTGGAATATACTTCTGGGGAAAACATGCAACCACCGTTGTTGGAGGTATTTAAGGTGGACAGACATGCCAAGGACATATACAGACGGCGTTTGCCTGGCTGCGTACGCCCTGCTCGAGCTGCCCCTGCCGGCCAGACTTCCCCGGGCGCCGGCCCAGCAAAACACCCCACGTTTGGGACAGACTAGCATGTCCCAGGGACCCAGACGCAGCCCTTACCCGCCGCGGCGGCGCTCCTCAGGCGGTTGCTGCACCTCCGGGGGTGGCGGCAGGGCCCCTCGCAGCAGCCCAGGCTCCGGCGGCAGCTTGGAGCTCCCCCAGCGACGGCGCCTCGCTGCGGTGGGACCACGGCTCCTCAGTGCGGTGGGACCATGGCACCTCCAGCCCCGCGTTGCCCTCACGGCCCCCACAAGCTCTCCCCGGCAAGGGCCGGCCATGGCAACAGACCGACCGACAAGGGCGGTGCTGCCAGGGCTTGGGCACAAAACGAGCAGCCAAGACACCTGCCCCCGCTGCATGCACTCCCCTGAGGCACCAGGTAACGAGATGACGAGGTAACGAGGTGATGGCCCCCACCTGCCCCAGTGATGCTGCTGCAGGCACAGCACTGCCTCCTCCTAGTGTGGGCCCACCTTTATTCACACTCAGCAAAGCGACGGCCGTAACCCCCGCGTGGTCTCAAATCCCAGAGCACCTTTTTCTTTCCAGGGGTCTTCCCTGTAAAACACACCTAAGGAGCCAAACCCCGCTCCTTACGCAGCAGGGCTCCTCGCTGCTTTTAGGAAAGAGAAGTTATTCAGCCTCCCTACAAGCTGCACCCGCCAAGCAGTGCGGACCGCGCTCAGTGCGAATAATGCTCCACGCCGACATCTGAACAACTCCAGCAACAAACTTGAAAAACCAAGTAAACTTCAAGATGAGAATAAAAGGTGCCACAACACGGCTGGTTTTTAGAAACGCACTGGACAAGAACATGTTGTTAACTGTGGCTGAAATAACCTGTAGCACTATAAACACATAACACCTGTAAAATTCACTAAAGGTATAAACGCACTAACAACCCGTAGTTAAGAACGCACAACTTCTCTTAGTCACTTCTGTTTCATACACAGGTTTTTATATAACAATGTAGTATTTAAGCATCTTTCAGCAAATGCAGAAGTTTTAAAGTATTTGATAGATTTTATTAAAGTAAGCCTTTGTTTCCAAGGTTAATTAAAAACACTCTGATGAAGTTTAACTTAATTCCTTACATCTACCTGCTGCTAAATCGGAGGAAATTAGGAGCTTAGAAAATTTAGCGATGGATGATGTGTGATGAAATTAGTAAAATGTACCCGAAATATTCACAAACTGACAAACAGATGCACGAGTTACCTAGGTTTGGACGAACACTCCTTGACAAGCTGCAGTAATTCAGGCTTCTCGATCCAGCGGCAAGGGCACTTCCACGCCAAGCACACACTGCAGAACACCAGGCACCACCGACACTACCTCGGATGTCTCCTGGTGACCACAGAGACTCCACACGGGGACATGCAACGTTTACTGACAGTGCTACAGGATCCTAACGCAAACACAATTGCGTACTGGAGGTGCGAATCCTGTGACTTTGACTCAAAGGATGAGACAGCGAGGCTCCTTTCCTTGCATGTATTTTAGAATGCCCATCCAGCAGCTTTGCATCTTGATCTACACAGAAATTTGTTAAAAATTAGTGTTTAGATTTCAGAAATGTGCATTTTCAAGGCTGGAACAAGTGTTGTCTATTCAGCCACTACAACCTATCTTCCAAGATGCCAACAATAGGAAAAAATAAGTCTGTACATAATCAGTGAAATGCCTAAAACTTCTCATTTTAAGGTATCTGTAGCTATAAAATTCTATGTTACTTAGTGAGGAGTTTTCTAATATATCACCAAATTTCAATGTACTAGAGGTAATCACAATACATTCCAGATTAACAAATAAATGTACAGTTAACACAATCCTGCATCTTTTCCTTAGGCAAAATCTTCTTTAACTTGTGATACTGACACACGCAGAATAAGGAAAACTAACAACACCTAATGTGAATATACAGCCACGGCACGTTCTCCTTGAACTTTGCACTTTAACAAGGCAATAGAAGACTTCTGGGTTTCACCTTACAGGTGGTGCAGTGAAAAGGATGCAGTCCCCCTACTCCAGTGTACATATAAGGCAGACAGACTCACTATTTGATTCTAACTTTATTCTATGAGCTAATTTTATTCTATGATTAAAAAGCTTTAGAAAGACCTGTTGAAATAATTGAAATTCTTCCCGAGAGTTCTACTCACCACAGATAAGTTTTACGGAACCCCTCCTTTTGTTACCTTACCTTTTGTAACCCTAATGTTACTTATATTAATAATTCCATTATTGGCCTTTTGTTTGTAACTGAAGAGAGTTTGTTTCAAATAGCTAAATGTAGCTCAGTGATACGGCCAGGCCGATTTCCCATTTGTTTAAATGCAAAAATGTAATTAAAACATTGAAATTTCAACTGTCATTGTTTATTACTGTTTTGGCTACATTCTCTACAATTTCAGCAGCATCTTAAAGAGACAGTTATGTTTCTTTATATACAATGAAAACAAAATGGCTTGCAACATCAGAAACAAGAGCAACAGTTTAACTGTACAATACTAAATGAAAACCTGTGGTAATACAGCCTCCTTTTTCTGCAACATGGACAAAATTACATATAGGTATTCAGCATCATAAAAGGGACAGTAAAAAGAATAATGAATGGGAGAGAGATACACGGTTCTGAAAAATAAGTTTCTACCATACAAGGCAGTTAGAAAATGTTTCACATTTTAAAATATCTGTACAAGCCACAAGAAACATTTCCTTGTTGATAGGAACTTCCAGAAATAGAGAATAGCCATGAGCAACTTCTATATTGAGTATCAATGCACTCTACAGGTTGAGAGCGCAATAAACTGACTTAAAGAACTGTACTGTATATTGCCAACACAGATCTGTTTTACATGCCTTGATTGTTAATGAATTACCTACTCTTAATCTCTCTATAACGTACAGTTGACTTGCACCTTAAGGAGGTCATTTGATTCTTTTGCAAAAGTAAAAGCAACATCATTTAGCAGCAATTAAAAGCGCCTTGAGGGAGACTTAAAAAAAATACAATATCCAATTAGAAAAAGCCATACTTTAAACATTTGTACAGGAATAAGTTGCTGAAATTTAACTGAAAATATGACATCTGTACAACAATTTACAATAGAGCTAGAAGGGAATTTATCATTATTCCTGCATAGAACATTATACATGACCTGTTTGCATTTGGTTTCAAACTGCTGCTTGCTTTTATCAGAAGCCTGGAAAGTTTCACAAGTTTCAACACCACAGCAAGTACATTATTTTTAGAAAATTGAGCCGATTTTAAAATTTGCAATCCATTTGAGAAGTAAGTACCAGGAATTCCATATCACCTTTCCAATTCAAATTCAGTGAAAGAACACATTTTTGGAGATACAAGCCTGAATCGCCACAAAAAATACTGTAATTTCATCTGAGAAATCTGATACAGAACTCGCATTTCTTACTTTGTTCTCTAAAGATCAACCTCTTGGAAAGCTGGCAGTTTATTTAGTTTATTACCAGGCACTGAATTTTTCCTGTGTTCTCAGATTTGCTCACTACCTTACTTATATAAATAATGAAAAACTACCCTTCATGTTAGAACTTTCCAGTATCAACCAAATGTACTTAAAGTATTAAAAAGATTATTTACAATGTTCCCCAGAAAAAACTAAAAACCTTTTCTTCAGTCCTAAACACAGTATACCTGTTAGAGTGCAACAGGCAGTGTCATCCTTCAATGTTTAAAGGTTATTCTCAGAAGGGTACATTTATTCACAGTCCATGATCCATTCCAATCATACAAATGACACTATGCAGGAGGACTTCAGTCTGAAAACACAGTTATCAAACTTGTCCTGTGTAAAAACACTCAAATGCTTTCAAACTAAAGTCTGCATCTGGAAACTACACAAAGGTATCATGCCATTCCTCAGTCGGAGAAATTTCAGTATGAAATAATGCTTGAAGTAGGTGGTGTAGGCGATGCTGCTAGCCCAGTCATGTGCAAGTTTCCTGAAGAGTTTGATCTCCTCATATG
Source organism: Dromaius novaehollandiae (assembly GCF_036370855.1). NCBI lineage: Eukaryota > Metazoa > Chordata > Aves > Casuariiformes > Dromaiidae > Dromaius > Dromaius novaehollandiae. The sequence continues at coordinate 23,759,623 of NC_088104.1, forward strand.
AGGGAGAAGATAAGGATCATTAGCCAGCTGGTGGACGTCAAATCTGTCCTCTTTTCGGTATGCTAAACAGCGTCTGATAAAGGCCTAGAAAGAAAAAGATAAAAAATTACAACAGCCTTCCAAATAATAAGTCTGCTTACAAGCAAATAAACACTTCCTCTCAGATAAAATTGTTCCTAAACACATTCTTATCCTTGTATAATTCAATTCAAAAGTAGTGTAATTTTTACTAGAGTCCAATGAAAGATGCAACGTGTTGTAGTAGAAAAAGATCATCTTGTAACAGCAAACCTAATATGGTTTAAAATGATCATACTTTGAAATGTATATCCATGCACAGACAACAAAATAGGAACTACATTTACAAGCAGAAACATTAGCTTCTCATACAATCAGCACTCTGCATGTGTTATCTCTAATCAGCTTGGTAAGAACTAGAAGCAAATGTCAGAGGATTGAAAAAGTAGAGAGGAACTCCAAGGAGCTTGTAAAAGCATTCAGTTGTGAACATGAAGAAGAGCAAACAGAAAATCCAGTAACAGAATTTCGGCATCTTAGTTGGCCTTTGAAAGCACAGGTATTACCACATGTGTCAACAAAATATAGCACAGAGTGAATTTTGACAATTGTGGTTGCCATGTTCATTAGACATTAAATAACTAACAGGCTATTTGAAAAACAGGAACCTACCTGGAACTCCTTTCCCAAAAAAACCAATCCCATCTGTTTAAAAAAAATCTGATCTGAAAAAAATCTCCATCTAGCTTCAGGTCTGTTAAACCTTGAGACACTACGCTGTCATACATTTAGGTCCATATGAAGTGTGTCAATCATTTCATGCTGCAAGTTTCTGCCAAGTCTTATGTCTAGCACACACAGAACACTCAGTCTCCTGGGAGCTTGGGCTTCAACATTTAATGATAGAAAATCCTTATTATTGCTACAGAACTGATTAGCACATCATTACTTAATAATTTAGAATTTAATTCAAAAGAATTACATATCTTTTCTTTGATAAAGCTGTTCAGTTGTTTGTTCTTTGCTCCAATTAAAAACTGGAGATTAAAGGAAAAATCTGATACAATTTCCAAAGAACCTTGCTACCATTTACTTCAATTGCTTACATATTCAGTATGAACAAAGTACAAAATAAAAATCATACGCATCTGTTAATATTCATTCACATGTTTCTGGACATTCTGGATTTTGATCAAATTCTTCATAATAAATCCTTCATAACAAATGAGCTGTTAGGAGTTTTTTTGAAAATTCCTCAGAATAATAACTTGTTTCTAAAATCTTTGTTAAATACTTCATGCTTCTGTAGCACTGTAGACACATTACTATAATGCAAACCAGAATACTGCACAAAACAGAAAAAAGTGCCAAAGATCAAAGCATAGTTACATTCTAAAAACTAACAATGTCATTTCAGATTCCATATTTACTTCATTTCCATGTTTTCCAAATCAAAATTTCAGCTTACAAGCTGTTTTTTCCAATTGCCAAGTCTATAAATCTGAAAGACAATTTGGCTTCCACATAGTCATCATAAACAGTGTGAATTTACAAGTTAGTTTGCAATTGTTTTATGGTGCTTCCATCATGGAATAATTTCTCTCTCTCTCTCTCACAGCTATCGTGACAATGTTAATAAGAGTAGAGAATAATAAAGGTTTATTTTAGTCTTTCAAACAAACAGAATGTAGAATATATAGAGAACATAAAACTACTGTTAAATAAGTTGCCAATTCTACATCAGAACCACGCTGAATTGTCTGCTGTCTCCTGATACTCTACATAAACACTGTTAATCACCAAGAGAAATGCGAAGTTAAAGGATAAGGATGTAAACCACAAAAATGTGATGTCATCAGTTACATGACTTGTATTTACCAACTGCATTGTAGAGACACAATTTTTCAAAAGTGGGGTAAAAATACAGGACAAATTATAATACTTGAACCAACTACCAAATTTTCACAACCCCAACTCATTGTTTCTAAGCTTTACTCATTCAGTAAAGCTACTTCTGGAAAATGTAACCAACAGAAGCATACCACAAATTGCAACAACAGGTCTACCTAGCAAAAGGACACCTATTTTCCTAGGAAACTACAACCTCTAGAATTGTTTGTCCTTTCCTTTTAATCTTCAGAAGCTGAATTTTCTCTTGTCTTAATATCCTCTATTTTTTTGCAGCTTGTGTCCCAAAACTGAATATTTTTACTTAGTTGTTGAAACCAAAAGAAGCATTCTATTATTTTGGCATTGCTTTCAACGAGGGCTTCTCTTGCATCTGGCCATGAAAATCTATTTCAGGTATTATGACAGTTTTACAAACAAGTAACCCATACATAATGTTTTTCTTTTTCACAGAACTGGAATAAATGTTATAGATGCTCATAGTGGCAATCATTTTTGGAAAACACCTTAATCTGTTCCCTGAACAGCTGGTCTGTGCAGATGAGGAAACACTGCCACACATACCTTCATGACAGCTCAACTATTTTGTCAGTCTTGTTTCCTGAACCAGCATCAGCATATTTTGGTCTTGATTTTAAGAATATGTGTTTTTAAACTCTGCTTGGAGTTAATGCACACATAATATGACCTTTCAAGGGAAGAGTGGTAACAGGCACACTTTCCAGGTATTCTGTAATTAAATAGTTCTTTAAGGCAAAAAGGCTGGACAGAATAAATGTTCACTATTTTCAGAAAGAGCTTGTTACTGTTTGCAGAAGTATTTCGTAAGAACACGCAGTGAGACAGCCTAGGTGAGACAGTTAAGATCTTTTTGGAAAAGGCAAAGCAGACTATTTTTGAGAAGGCCTACGTTGAAGCCACTTGCAAATTTTTGGAATATACAGTCTTGCTTTCAAGCATGTGATTTTGAGAAGTCCCAAAATAAATTTGCTATAGAAATAAAAACATCAAAATATTAGTCCTCCATTATGTTTTCCTACAGATGTTTAGTTACTACATCCCACAGCATCATTAAGTTAACGGTAATTTTATAGTGGAATACTTAAAAATTAATGATGTAAGTTTTAACTGTTACTCAGAGATCATATGAAAAGTTACCTTGGCTTCATTGCTTACAACTGGTTTAACAGGGAACTGAACTTCTGTGGCTTTTAATATTGTATTTTCTTGTAAGATATCTTGCTGCGACTGATTGTGGCCAAATGGCTGAAAAATAAGCACACAATTTTATTGAGAATTATCCAACTATTTTAATTTTATAAATACACCAGACTAATTTATGCTACAGTAAGTTGTTTTAGCGCTAATACAAATTTCTAACCATTCTTTAAAGACAAAAGTTTTAGTCAAGATTTTCTACATTGCTTGCAAAATCAATGCACAGCAACAAAAAAATAACACAAGTTACTTTCCACATAGATTCACGTCTTTATGACTATACTTCACCGTCTACTGGAAAACAGGCATTTACACTAGAGTGCTAAGATTTTCAAACAAAGTTTTCCGTACCTTTCTACCATAAAGACACTGGAAAAAGATGACTCCAACTGACCATACATCAACCTTATTAGAAATCTTTGGTGGTTCTTTGCCAACTACAAAACACTCTGGAGGCAAATACCTGGAAAACAAAACATGCAACTCAGCCTCTGCAAGCAGATGTATGGAATCACTAGAACTTGCTCAATATCAAATTATTCAAACGCTTCATATACAGATCTCTGATTTTCTGACAACTGTACAGTTACATTATGATCCTCACTCCAATACCTTGCAAACCCCTCAAAATTGACACTACAGTTCTTTCAATAGTCAGACACTCAAAGAGAGGATATATTTCATACAAGGCCAAATACTAGAACTCTTTACCAAAATCACTAATTATCATTAATTTTTCAAGTACTGGGATCCTAGGTTACACGTGTATCTTCTCCCTAACATAACAAGAAAAGATAAAAGTCATATAGGGCGTTTTATAGCAACACTTGGTCAGTGATCAAGTCTAATGCAGATATGCCTTAAAGACCTTTTACCTAATCTTTCAATATGAACGCTGACATTAACCAGGGAGGTAGACGGTAGACAAAAGTGATGGCTATTTACATTCCTATAACCTGCATGGAAGCCATACTTATAAAGCTGGAAACTGAGGAATTGCTTATACCACCCCAAATTACAAAAGAACTGATGAAACGGAATCTCCTTTAAAAAACAAAGAAAAACAAATCTATCAATACGGGCGGAGCTAATTATTATTGGTTATAGTACCTAACATTAAAAAAGGGGATAAAGATTATCAGAGCAGCTACAGACCAGACATTCTTTCATGAACAGTATATAAGGCTTTAGAAAAAATTCTGAAGAAACTGTTATGGAAATGGAAGCAAGCACAAAATGAGGTAAGAACACAACGTGAGTATGAATTTTGCACAGCATCACACAACCTTTTCTGGAACACTGGTGTACGATTCTGATTACCATTTGCAAGAAAGAGGAGCATAAACTGATTTAAGTGGAAAGAAAAGTTATTAAGATGGTCGGAAGAATGGAGAGCCTACAATTCAGAAAAAAAAATATGAAGGCTATAAATACACAAGGGAGCAAGCACCAGGAAGGGAAACAACCTATTTCAGAGGAGACCAGTGTTGGCACAGGAACAAGCAAGTATAAACTGGCTACAAATAAACACAGTCTGTAAATTAGAAGATTAGGTTTCTAATGATCAGAGAAGTGAGGTTATGGAACAGACTTCAAATCAGATTACTGGGGACAAAAACACTACCTAAATTTAATACAAACGTCAGTAAGTTTACAAAAGAGATCATATGACCTAACTGCCCAGAAAAGCAGGTAACTGGGCCCAATGACTGAGGAAATCCCTTCCAGTACTATGCTCCTGGGAATCTGTGTGATTTGCCCTACAAAGACTTATCCCCACCTCAAACTCATTCAAAATATTTTCTTTCCTTAATGAAGATTTTCGTATCAGAGAAAGTGTTAATTAGAAACACAGAGCTTCATCATGAATCTAATATGGTCAAAGACCTTTTTCAGTCTTAGTTTATAGCACTATTAGTGCATATGGCATTTTAGATGAAATCCAAAAGTCAAAATTTTTGATGTATATTCCTAAAATTGCATATTTAAATTCATGTTTAAATACATAAAGCACTAATAACAGTAGCAGAAGCCTAACACTTCTAAAATGCTTCAACTTGAATTGTCTTCCCATGGCATGCACACATTGGTGTTTGTGCAAGAGTATGTGTGCTTTCTTTCTTAAAAATTCTCAAGGAAAAGGCAAAATTATATTATATGCAACTTTTGAATATGGAAAGAAGTTGAAGAACAAATGGGAATCATACTGGCCTCTCTGTTTAGAATTAGGTTTGATCTCCTGGCTTTGCTCTTGCCAGAGGCAGACCAAGCGAAGGAGAAAAAGAGCAAATGAATTGACAAAAGATAACCTGGTCAGTATGGGCATTCTACTGCTCTATCCACCCAGACGTAGGCTCAAACAGCTACTATGCCAAAAATAAGCTCCATTACTAAAGAACAAATTCTAGAAAAAACATTTTTATAAGTAACGAAAAGCTTCTTGTCACTTTGTTCTGTAGGCAACTCCAAAATTTCAGGTTTTTGGATAAGCATGCAAGTGCACGCAGAAAATAAGTCACAGCTGCTGAGCTGTCATTAACCTTTAGGATGGAGGAGTAAATACTCTTTTGTCCTAAGGACATTACCTTCCGGTAATCCCTGCTCTAGGATTTCCAAGGACTAAGCACCCACAGTTAATCATCACAGCTCTGTCAAATGTCTTCAACCACCTGCAGCCAAAGATTAAACACCTGCTTCTTCTGGAAACTGTGTTTCCAAATATTGTGAAATACAACATAATGATCATATCCACAGTATATATACTCTTATCTTGCTTCAGTTACGTGACCATGCTGTAACATTCGGCAATATTAAGATCTAGAGTGTTGCATGAAAATCTTTGTCATCCTTTTCAATATTTTTAATCTGAGTTACCTTTCCAAAACTGGTTTTACAAGAACATTTTTGAAATCCAAACAAAGACCCAGAGCTTAAACAACAAATTCAAACCAGGCATTACCAGTAAGTTCCTGCTCCCTGTGAAGTTAAGTCCATTCCATCCACACCGTAGCTATCATCATCCATTATTTTGGACAGGCCAAAATCAGTAATTTTTATTTCTCCACATGCTGTTCCATCTACAAGAAGTATATTACCTAACAAGGAGGGGGGGGGGGAAGGAAAAAGAAAAAGAAGATTTTGTACCTCAAAAAAGCTAAGAGAACACTTAAATGTTCAAAACCAGCTTCAATCTTCAGGAGCGTCTAACTTAATGAAAGGTCAGTGACAACTTTACATCACCTTTATATCCTCAACTCTAGAGCAATTTGACTATTACAGATTTTAGTGCAGTCTTAGTCATCTGAAATGGTTTGCTCAGGAGCTGCTGGACAGTGAGGAAACACCAAAATATAGCCATATACCATTCATGATGAAATTTCATACTTCTCTACCTAGAACAAATCCTACACTACAGATTTCAGGGCTTGGATATGCCACAGAATAGTGCCAGGAGATGGTTGTAACATGAAGAATCTAACCCCATGTATTAAAGTTACACAATATTTTCTTGATATAAAAAATATTTGATTAAGCTCCTTTAAAAACGAATAAGACGACTATAAAAATACATTCCGTTCAACTCTGTAACATGACAAAAATCTGTATGAGCAATTTACTACACATGAGCAAGCGAACAGCCTAGCACTAAAAGTTACATCAAAAACTCCACCATATAGACTTCAAAGTATTACAGATTATAGTACGTAAAGAATACAAGTATCACGTATACAAGGCAGTAATGAAGCCTATGGATTCAAAACAGAATAACTTATGACAATGCTCATTATTTTTATTACTGGAAACTTTGATCAAGATTTAGGAAGAAATCTGAATAAGGGCAGTATTTACTTTAGTTTCCCAAGAAAAGCAGAACTGTTCCAGATAAAGAGGTGGCACAAAAAGACCATGATCACAAAAAGATGCATTTGGAATCAGTTAGGAAAAAGATTTACAGTATAGAAAAGTTCTGTAAAGTCCTAGTTTGAAGTTGTTGAACTGCGATGCAGAGAGTGACAGACTACCTACTTCAATCTTTTACAGCTATGAGATACAAAAGGGAAAAAATTATTTACAAATCAGCATTAAAGAATGTTCAGACAAGACTGAATCAACTAATGAGCTCATCTATTTACATTCTCAAGTATCAATATATGTATCTGCTATGTGCTCCAGAAACTTCTCCTACAAACTAAACTCAAAATAATTCATAGTAGAAAAGTTAAAACAGACATTTCCAAAGACAGACAAATGATTTTGCCAATAAAACTAGAAAGAGAAGTATGCATTTTTTTCAGATGTTTAAAATAAACCTGACATACAGAAGATAATTTTGGTATTTTCAGGCATAAATTACAAATAAAATAAAGGAGAAAAAAAAATAATGACATTTTCAATTGTAACATTCCCCAATTACCTGGTTTAAGATCATAGTGTATAATAGGGGGCTTGATCTCATTGAGATACCGTAGTGCATTTACTATTTGCATTACAATGGACCTAGCTTCCTTCTCTGACATTAATTTATGTTGCTTGAGATAGAAATCCAAGTCATTGCCTTCACAGTATTCTAACACCGTGCAAAACCTAGGGCAAAATTAGAGATACAACATTAAATAACATATCAAACCGCACAATCATAAAGGGATATAGGACAACCTAGTTTGATACTGACAAGTTTAACAACAGCTGCCTGAATATTGAACTATATGAATTAAATTGTTAATAAAACACATGGCATAGCAATTAGCTTATAGGAACTTGACATCAGTCGAAGCATTCATATTTACCAAAAAAGAAACTGCATACATACTGAAGTGAGATTAAGTAAAAAAACCCACCCCTATTTATGTAAGCAAGTTTCTTGATGAGAAAATACATTTGTTATCCCTTAGAGATGTGACACAGTTTCACACAAAAAGGTGCAACCCAGCAACCATGGGATACACTTAGGCTAAAGATGGAGCTGACATCATTTAGTCTTGGAAATTTGTCTATGCTACAGTAGCCTTTTCAAGCTGCCCTACAGCAGCCCTTGCTCTGCCCAAAAACATTACAGCAGCGCACGCCTGTTTTGCCCTCAGGATATCTCATAAGACTTGCTAGTCAGTTGTTTCAAATCAGTGTTTTCAATCACTTTATGTAATGCCTGCAATATTTATTTGAGACATAATTCTGCAACCACAGGTTTTTTGGAGTCCCCTTAAGGAAACATGAAACCTTTTGGCTGAAGGTAAAAGCATATGCTTTATGTTCAAATATTCTTTAATTTTTTTTTAAATCTAATTTACAACACTAAAATCATTAGTGAGTTCTAGAATATGCATCATTTTATGTACTTACGTATCTGTATCCAGGGAGAAGTAGTCATATAGTTTAACTATCCTGGGGTGATCCAGTTCTTTATGTATTCTATACTCTCGGCAAGCATGTCTAAAAGACGACAGATATGTTAACTTTCTATAATCAATAAAGTGCTATTCAATCTAACATACGAAGCGTAAGTCATTAATATTTACTTGTGGTAGTTTTCTTTCTTTTCATCTCTCCAGCTTTTGTTAAGCTGGTGAATCTTCACAGCAGCATATCTTTGTTCATAAAGATCAAAAGCCTAAAAACAAAACAAAAAGTCCCCCACAAATATGGGAAAGTTATAACCAAAGATGATAAAAATAACACCCAATAAAGAGAGAAAAATTTGCATGTAATTCACAAGTCTATTGACTATTAATATTTTTAATTGTTTTTAAAAAAATCTATAGAGGTATTCAAAGTTCCATTTGCATTACATTTTATGTAAAAAACACCTCACAGACATGAACAGCAAGTTAACTTGAAATATACCAACTTTATTTTCTATTTTACAAATATCTTTCAGTTCTTTCAGTTTCACTTTAAAGAGCCACTCTCAGTTTAAAGAGCCAGAGTGTTTCATTAGATAAATTATCATAATATTAGAATTCTTTTTAAACTCCCTCTCCACTTTTTCTATCCAGAATACTTCTGCTAATTTGGAAAAGCCCCCAAACATAAAACTATGAAGTCATAAATTTGTTAGTATGACTATCTTCTTAGCTCCTAAAATCAAGTGAGGTCCTAAAAGCAAGTGCTCTTTTCTACAGCTGCAGATACATATGTCAGAACTATTTATTTATTTATTTTTTAAATAGTTTTCTACAGCAAGATCTGGTTTCTAACGGTTTTCGTTCTTCCTGGAATACATATAAGCAACCATGAAGTCACAGCCTGGCTTCCTCCTTGTCAATAATACAGCTTTTAGTTATATAGCTTCGAAGCCTTGCAATGCTACCTCCCTCCATGAGTTAATCAAGGAGTTTGCTCAACCAGCGTTTAAAGAGTATACCACATTAAAACCCATCTGCCTATCTAGCACCCCTCCTACCCTCAAAAATTAAATATACAAACATACATGGCTCTGAAACATTAGATTTAACAGACCCAACACACACTACCTTGTATACTTCACTGAAGCCGCCTCGGCCAAGTAAATGGAGTAACAAATACCGTTCATTCAACGTAGGGTGGTCTTTAAACCTTGAAAGAAAAGACAATTTCAGCTAATTCTGTTGAAGACATACAAGTAAAGCCTAATATTTAGACCTGTTAACATTATTTCTCAAATGTGACTTTCTTTTTATTGGAGATATCCCATACGCTAAACAGTATTTCACCATGTGTAACTTCATGGCAAAATTATACAACATGGCTGATTTCAATCTCTTAACTATTTAGCATACAACTGCTATCACATCATCATCATCAAATCATTCATTTTGCTAACTTTTGGTCATGTCTCTCTATTTTGTGAGGATAAGAAAAGCACTCTTGAGACTTAACATGAGCCCTTGCCAATCCACTATAAACACTATGCTCATGATAACCGAACAGGGAAAACACTATTTTGTTTTGTCCAATTTTTTTTATTTTGAAACAAAAGTACTGATTGTCAGCAGCAGCAATCGTTGATAACAGCAACAGTAGTAACAGCAGTGTCGTCTTGCGTTCTGTAACGCGAGCACGGCTTCTAGACTGACAAATGGGAAGCGAACGCAGCATTTCAGAACATTTTCGCCCTTCCTATCTGTTCATCTAGCCTTCGTTAATGAAGGCATCTAGAAACCATCCAACGCCACCACTCTCAGTGGAGGTGAATGTTCCTTTGCAGCCTGTACCACTGGCGGGCTGTCGCTCTCTTGCCCACCAGCACACAGCAGGGACCTTGCTGAAGTCACCAAACCCTTCCTCCCTGCACAGCTTAAGGAGATGGGGTAAAGCGGCCCGTCTCTCCTCCCTGTGCCGGACATTAGCAAAATCCCAAACCTATTCTTCAGCTTTCGGGGACAGACTAGGAGATACTTCCAACTTCACACAAAACATACCAAACCTGTAACGTGTACCTGCCTCTTTTTAAGAAAATGGATCTTATGTAACACTAAGAAGTTTACAAATAACAAACAGGAATGAGGGGAAAATACAGGAGAGGACTGGATACCTGCTTGCACGCTAACTGAAAATGGGACAGAAACACTCCTTCCTAACTCAAACTGGCGTTACAGGGTAGAGAAAAGCACCAAGCTCTCTGCTGAAACACGCAGGAGACAAAATGCCTCCTCGCGCCCAACCAGCCGGCCCCCGAGCCTGGCTGCCCGCGCTTCCGGGGAAGCCGGGGAAAGAGAAGAACGGGCAGGATTCAGGGAGAGCAGATACAACGTCTGGCCCTCTTTTGGGGCTTCTGTTTCTTCTTTCAGACAAAAACAAATTTGTCACCCTCTAAACTACCTCGCAAGCTCAGCTGGGCCCATTTGACTGTCTTTCTGCCAACAAATGGGATTTCTCAGTTTACACCCCTGAACTATACATTTTTAATACAGTTTTCAGAGATGGAGAAATTAGGTAGTATTTTAAGAACCCAGATAGTGAATGACTTGAACGAAACCTACAAAGTTAGCAAGTTTGTCACTCATGATGACAGGTGACTGCATTGGGTGTCCTGCATCAGCTTAGGATCACCAAGGTAAAAGTATTTCCAGAATTTGTACTAAAGAGAAAACCAGCTCGTTTGCTCATGACTTTACAGTGCCAAATGCCCTTAATCCAATCGTAATTCCAAGCAGGAGGTTCTCCTCGTACTTCGCTTTCACAATTAAAAGAGGACACACACATTATCAGGTATTCTGAAGTTGTATCGAAAAGTCCAAGATTAGAGATACACCTGATATCTTCTGTACAAGAACTACGTTACTTCTTATTTTTGGTCGACACCTATCATGGGACAGGGGCAGATGAATGAATACTTATCGCATTCCTACCACGATGAGGAGACACCTATGCTCACCTATTGCTCACCGATCTAGGGCCTGCTGCCAGTTATACTCAACAAAAAAATTTAAGGAAGGGTTTTGTGCGAGAGTCTGCCAAGAGGTCACTCCATCCCTCCATATGTTGTTCTTTGTTGCTATAAAATATGATTTTGGAGGCATGGCCACGGATTTTCAAGTGTCTGAGGGAAGATGCATATTCTACTGACTGTGACTTGTTTTGTAAAGATAACTTTCATTTTCACTATAAAACACATATTCGAATGTTCAAGAAAAAAATTATCATAAATAGCAAGCAATGTACTCAGTGTAGAAAAAAAAAAGATTTAGAGATGGCATCCTTAGGAGGTCAATATTATGTGATCAGTAGCCTAATTCTTGAATACCGCATTCTAAAATTTTACATTCATATTTTCTTGGTCTTTCTACTACATCTATGCCTCCAGTGGGAATCGACCTTGTGAACGCTACCACCTTCCTCCCCACTGCTACTTTTGCTACTCCGTGCAGCTCTCTGTCCCTCAAGATCTGCACTTTGCAGATAACTCCAGCATCATGTGGGCTCTAAACCCAGACAGGGAAGGCCTAACCTATACTCTCCAGTTGTCCTGTTATCCTAGTGCAGCTGTAAAGAACAAATGCAGACATACAAGTTTACCCACCTCTAATCTGGGCAATACAAAATTTCCTATTTCTCACTGCTAAGCATGGGACACCAAACATGTGAGTTTGTAGTCTATTTTAATACTGTACCACGACTTCACATGTCTTGGGAGCAGGAGGGGGAAGCGCACAAGTAGAAAGATGGGGAAGGCAATGTTGCTAGAACAAGAAAGAGGGCTCGGCATTGCTCCACAGCTAGAAGTTGAAAACCCAAAAGGATTCACATCAGGACTCAACGTTTGCTCCGCTTCAGAACGAGACCTCTCCCTTATCAAATGACCGAGTCACCAAGACATGTTAGCAAATCTGTGGGGGCCACAGAACTAAACCACTGTTCAATTGCTTGTCTGTTCTATACAGCTGCAGCTTGGCCACTTGGTAAATACCCAAGTCTAAATCCTCACAAGGACATGAACACACAAGACAGAAAACCTTCCATTTTCTACCATAAAATATGTCAGCAACTACTGCACAAAATGAGCAGTGAAGCTGCAGAATTCTGTTTATCCATGTAATGTAACTCTGTTTTGAACAGGAACTGTAATTTGGACATTCCTTGCCCCATACACACAGTATTTTCATAGTCAAAGCCTGTCATTTTTAATGTGGCATTTATTACTTCTTGTTGAAAACTCCCATTCATTTTTTCTTAATACAAACAATTAAGATAAAAAAGTTATCATTTAATCTGCAAAGAACTGCTTGTTTATTTGTTGCAGCATATTTGTCGGCTTAAAAGAAAATATCCTGCCACTAAATTGTAAGCATCAGCACCCATTATTTTTCATATCCAAAACAATGACACAATATCAATTTAGCACTACAGCCACAAGGCAACCAAAATTTTCTGTACTCCTCTAGTGTACGACAACCACTAAAACGGTTATATACAATTTCATTTCTTGTGGCTTTAATGTTTAGAAATCTTAGTGCATCTATAATTCCATTGCATCCAAAGAGTAAAAAATAAAATTAAATCCTAAGATGCTAAGGCTACTGCTTCATAAACATTTATTAGTGCCGAAAGAAACAAGGCCAGCCTCCCCGCTGCTTGTTCCACCTGTGCCCTCTTCCCCCAGGGCAGCGTAAGCACTTTTGCAGTTGGGGCACAGAACTAGACCAGGAAATTGGTCTGGGGTTAAAATTAATCCAGGAGGAAAAAAAAACACCACCGCAACCAAGAACAATAACAAAAAGGGAGTCGAACTGGTGAAATTTAACTTGGATCGATTTCCAGCATCTGTTCACTAGAGAAATGCTATGGCTGGCATGTGCAAGGGAACCGGGCAAGGGCATCATCAAGCAGTCAGGCACAGGCAGAGCCAGTTCCTTTCAAGCACAGAGATAGTTTATGGTGCTGGTGAAACTGTGGCATTAGAGCCCATATTCTCCATCACAGAAAACAGAATAATTTTATTAGTTATGTAATTATTACTTCGGAATCTATACAATTATAGCTAATTTAAAATGTCACTTTAACATTATGATATATTATCGTGCAAGTTCAGGTAGAGAGCAAGATTTAACATATTACAAAAGTCTTTGCATTTGCATTTTTCCTGTTAGGTACCTGTGGTAAATGTAAATTACAGTGCAATAAAACCAAAACTAATATTACAGCACCATAAAATTGCTCCTGCTGCATCAAACCTCCCCATCGTTTTCTTGCATTATTGTCAGGTAAGTGCTTGTGCTAGGCTCCCTTACAAACATTTTTTAACCTAGTAACACAGTCTAGCAAGTTTCAGCTCTCCTGCATATTTTTTTTTGTGTGTGCGTGTGTATGTGTGTGTGTGTGTGTGTGTGTGTCTGTCTGTCTGTCTGTCTGTGTCTATATATCTAACTTCTTTCTGGCATACTCAATAAAAACATCATTAAGTTTACTAAATTAAAAGCCATTCTTTTCTAAGTTTAAATAAGTTTGTATTTAAAATAGGACAAAAAATTTAAAATATATACATGAGCAAAGAGAACCAAAGAAAAATTTACGAACCAGCCTATCTCTTGTAGATAAAATGTGATTTTAAAGCATTGTTTTAAACATAGACATGCAAAATTAAGACAGTAAGTCTCTTACTGTGAATTGTCTTCATTATTTATTCTTTTCAGTTCTCTTATGTGAAGATTCCTAACTCTTTCCAAACGTTCAAGTTCTGCTTGTATTTCAGCTTCCTCCTGCAAATGAAAAGAATGAACTATAAAAGCTCATTTACTCCCCGTTTGAAAAGGTTATTTTCACCCCTGCATCAATACTAGTGGTGATGGAGGAACATTACAAAACCCTACCGAACTAGAGAAAAGCAGTGCTTTTCTCTTAAAGCCTAAAAAATTCAGAGAGTTAAGGCAAAAGCCTGTTTCAAGGAACCTTTCCGTCCATGAACCCACAGGTAATGGGATGCTCACAGTTTTGTTCTGCACTGTAGGGATGCTATTTGAAATGAGAAGCAGCTGGGTTTTGTACCTCAGCCAAGGAGAGAGATTATCTGGGAAGGGGTCTGAAACTGATGTACAATGAAGAGAAGACTGAGATATGTGCAGTTATAGATTTTGTACAAGCTGACAAATTAAGGAAAGATGCTTAAAATATTTTGAGGCTGAAGTGCAAACCAAAAAAAAAAAAAAAAGAATACATCATTGTAACAGATGTGTTCTTCAGGTGTTGGTATAAAACACCAAAAACAAGGCAACTTCAAAAGATTTTTCCATTTATATCTTAGCAAAATTACAAATGCAGAATGTGTGTTACCTAAGATTTCAAGTGTAATTTCAAAGCAGCATGTCGGGTATGAACACATTCCTTAACTGACCTAAGCACTTAAAATTATCTCATCTTTACGGTACATATTAGCGAACACTGAAATCGGTTCAAATCCAGTTCTCTGATGCAATTTATACTGTGACTGCACAATCTGGTGGTGCTGGTAAAACAGAGGGGAACAAGTCATGGCACAAGGGGATGGAGGCAGAAGTCAGAAGATGGGAGGAAAAAATGCCTTATGCTGCTATTTCCAAATATTGCATATCACAAAACCACATCCTGAAACAAAATATATTTATATCATTTACAACACACGTTAAATGAACACATTTCCAACAGATTTAAGAACTCAAACCAGAGGATTTCAGTGGCTATCCTGAATCCCTTCCTATGACAAGCTAAGGAAAAAAAAGCAACATAACCCCCCAACTAATTAGATGAACCTTCATTCAGAAAAACAAAACCAAATCTCTAATAATTTAAAAGCTGGACTAGTTAACACTAAGCTGCTAGCAAATCTATGTAGACCATTTGCTTTTCCTAATATATATTATCATTTTTGTTCTGTTTACACAATGTTAAGTTCTTTTTTCATATATAGATTCATCCTTGCAGTTCTCAATTAAATATCCTGAAATGATATGCAGTTCCTCATAACCCATTAGTTCTCTATAAAGATTTCTAGCCTTTCTCCCCCATGCAAAAAAGGCCACACACTTCTACACACACAATAGTCTATGATCTTCCCAAAGGCTGACAAAAAAAAAAAATCCATCAGTTATGCTTCTTTTGGGCTTTTTTGTTCATATATTATGCAATTCAGTGGTTCTCAAAATGTGGTTCATAGGCCAATGTTAGTCCAAAGAGAACTGGCTGGTTGCATTGTTTCCAGCTGTTATTTAGGACACTCAGGCTGTGAATACCTTTAAGCAAGAATGAACCAGCTTAGCTGCCTCGGGTCACTGCTATATAAAAGAAAGTGAGAAAACAAGAGCCTCTCTCCAGGACCAAAGCTGCTAGCTGGAAAAGAATTTCCTGGGGAGCAGAAGGAAAAGAGAACTGGTGGTGGCAGCATGTACAGGGCACCAAAAATAAGAGAGCACCAGGAAAGCATTTTGAGAGTGAAAAGGAAGAGAAGCAGACAGCAAAACAGCATATACAGAAGGAAAGAGAAATAAATATAGCCAGCAGAGAAGCATTAGTGGAGAAATACAGAAATGTAAAAAGAAGGTAAGAAAATTACTCTTCCTAGTAAAGGACAAAATCTGTATCACATGTAAGAATTAAAATGCAAGTATATATTTTTATTACTACTTTTCAATATATTCAGACATGATTTGCTAAGAAATAACATTCGGCTCCCCTCTGGCATTTAGCCAAATAAGTTCCTTCTTAAACAGAGTACTATAGCACTGAAGCTCAACGTAAAAACCAAATTTGAGTATTAAACAGCTTTTAACAGCTTCCTTCAAAAGTCAGTTAAAATTTTCATTAGACTTCAAACAAGTTAAAGCATGGAAAAAGCCACAAACTTTCATAACAGAATTTCATATGAAGCTGGTGCTATTTCTAAAGCATTAACAACGAAGACCTATTCCTACACAGCCTACCTCACCAGTGCCAAGAAGTTTATACATCCCTATCACAGATTGAAGTAATTCCTTTTTATATTCTTTAAAAACAATACCAGTGTTCTCAAGGGGCCCAGTTCAGTTTCTGATAGTGGGATTTACAATAGATGACTTGTATATTTGAGGAGAACCGGCTAGAAACAGACTCTCACAACATTTAAAAGGGAAGAAGACAATGACCTGTTTTGATGACCACCTCAAGAACTACTGCTCAGAAGATAAAACATCTGCCTATTAAATAGGCAGCATCGCTAGAGAGTGTCACTTAGATTTACAATTCAGTGCTGTTTTCTTTCACACTTATTGAGATATTTCTGTCTGCTTCAACTGTCATTCCCTTTTCACAAGCGACTCCTCAAACACTTTGCTTGAACATGCAACACTTAAGATATTACCAAACTATTTTATTACAAAGATTTATTAGAATTATTGGCCATAAGGAAAAAGCACTGCTGCAGTTTTTCAAAGGTCAAAGCCTGGAGTAAAATATCTGAGAGCAAAAATAATTTAAAATGATTCCATAAAACTAGGAAAATTTTTATTCAAAATATTTCTCCCTTGCTGTATGCAGTTATATGCAACTGATAACAACTGAAATGGATACTATAGACGATCAAAACATGGTATTCATTCAAAAAAGCAATGTTCTGTGAATTGGACTTTTCTTTAAAGTCAAAAGCTAACGTAAGAAAAGCACATACCAAGTTTGGCTGACTTCGCCCCTTCAGTTCGGAAAAAAGAGGTGCAGTGGTGGTGCTTGGGACTTTTATAGCCCTAGTATACTTTGCTGATAATACTGTTTTTTCCTACCTTCCATATAACTGTTGTTATCTTCAGCTATTTTTTCCATTAATAAAGAACAGTGTTTTCAAATCAAGTTTATTCTAGTTTTTGTTTGAAACAGCAGTTAAAGTGCTGAAACTAAATAAAAGCAAAGGAAGAATGACAATTATGAATTGATTTTCTTCAATTCACAGTATTTGTAATTCCCCAAACTAATGCATTCTTAGATATTTATCTAAGCAGGAAGAAACCCATAAAGATTCATAAAAAGGTAAGATCTGAGGTTAGCCTCAACCTCTTAGACATTTCCATTTTTAATGAGAAATATAACCAGAAAATTTTCTATTATGAGTACTTCAAAGAAACTGAACGATAAGAATATTCAAGAGATATTCAGTTTTCAGACATTAATTCAATTTTTACTTTTGCTTTACAATCTATTGTTAAAAAACATTACATATCCTCTGCGAGATAGGATAAGCAAGTGCAAAGTTTTTTGCACTCTGACCAAGGAATTGCCAGCACAGTGTATTAGCCCCATTGCATTGTTTCTTCCGCATAGATAAAAAATTGGGCGAAATCATCTATCTATTACGTTCAGAGTTTCCTATGTCCTTCTGTCAAAGCACCCAACGTATCCCAATCAGAATGTGTGCTGACACAGATCAGTGACAAGAGTTTGCCATCTCCTTGAAACATGTCAGGCCAAGGAACAGACAGACAGGAACAGAGAAAGAACAAATGCTGTTTAGTTTGCATAAAACAAAACAATCCTCATTACTTAAAGACATTCTCTTCTTGTCCATATTTACTATTGGTGCTGTAATAGTGCAAAATTTCTATCCAAATTAAGAAGTATAATATTTCTTATTTCTAAGCAATTCAATTCCATAGGAAGGACAAAGGAAAGCAGGCAGCACTTTGCAGAACATGACCTCCTTGTGTGCCAGTGGCCTCATCTGAGGAGCTTTCAAAAGTGGGGCAACGCACATTATGACTAATAACATATAATAATCGCATATAGTGGAGAGTATTAACGACAACACAACACTGAGACCACCACTATCTTTAAAGTCTATGGAGGCAATCTTTAGTCAATAACCTAAGAGCAACATCACTGTTACAAGGATTCAATGAATCAGTACAGAGTTACACTGGATGGATTCACTGCTACATTCCTGTACTCCCAGTGTTTATAGCAAGTTGCACCAAAAGAAAGGAAAGTCATTATTAGGTACAAAATTGTATACTACTTTCGTTATTGTGTTTGGTAATCAGATAGCTCTAAATAAGCTCTCCCCTTATTTTGATAATACTAGTTTTTACAGTTTGGGGCACGGCAAGGAAAAAAAAAAAGGCACCTTACATACCTTTTTGAGATGTCCTAATCGAAGTTTGAATATTTCTTCCTGTTCGTGATATTCTGCTAGAGTCAAACTGCAAAAGAATCCCCACAAACATAATTATAGCTTTTATATGATGGTAAACAAAAGTGTTCATATTTAACTACTACAGTAAATATTGCATCTTATATTTATGATTTATAACCACAAAAACCATCCTGGTTTTTAATTTCAGGGTCAAAACGTATTTATAGAAGGCCTCTGTCTGATATTCTGGAATATTCACTGCCTCTCCCACTGGACAGTTTCTGTTCTCTCCGATACCCTGTTACATTATCTGGTTATCTCCTAAATCACCTCATCATCCCAGTATTTTAGCTGATGATGCTCCACTATTTTGTTCTCAACTGTAACACTTAGTGCACCAAGAGATGGAGATTGAGAGATTAATTGGACAAGATCAATAACATCGAATTCTTCATCTGCAATTTACAGAAAATAGTGCAAACCATTCTGAGTTCACTAACACACTATATTTTGCATGAGACTATAAATTCAGTTTTGAATGGACACGTAACTATTTTGCTTTTTCTCTTTTTATTTTCCTTTGAAATAAGGCTTCCAGTTATAATTAATTCCATGGTCTCTCACTGCCTGGAAACCTCCCACAACAGAAAGTCAGTTATCACCCCGAGGATTCATACTGTTTAGATGGACTAGTAACTAAGATATACACAAACTGACTGGGGACAATAAGCGTTTGACAAACAAACAGAAAACACAGAAATGAACCTCTTACAAACCACCAAAGAAAAGACACCAATAGACTTCATGTTCCAGAGAAGCCATATACATGGGGGGGGGGAGGAGGAAGAGTTACAGTCTTCTTGAAAAAATTCACACAAATCCCTAAAAGAACACACTGAAATGGTGAAAAAACTAAAGCTGGATGGCACACACATTTTACTGTTTTGCCTAGATCTATTATTTCTTGCATGATGCAAAGCTAAAACTAATAGCATAGTATGTTTCTACAAAGTCCATATTTTACTGGCTTCAATTATCAACTGTCCTGGGAGGATAAGTTATACAAAGTGCTTCGAAGGCAATTCACGCCCTTTATTGCAAGTCTAAGGAGCTAGAGTGTCTTGAGAATCATCAGTAGTTTCCCCAAAGATGAGGGACACCAGTCCAGATGCCTCTTACACCAGATGCCTACTTTGATAAAGTTTACAGAAACTGAATAACCTGTAAGACTTCTAGCCTTTCTTTTAAATTTGGATGAACAATGTCTTAGTTTTCAGTATTCTAAACTCTGCGTGCATTTACTGGCTCTCAAAAATTGCTAATAAAATAATGCATCTTTTCAGGATAAAATGTGGTGGCTCTGAAGCTTTCACAGGCCCCTTTCCTATTCCTGATTGCAGAAATAGTGAATTTCGCTGCCTTTTCTCCGAGTTGGCCAGAAGATTCAGTCAACTAGATACTTTCCATGAATATTAATGACATTGCTGGATTCTTTTTTGAGCACAGCATCTAAATTTCCAAGAACCTGTTACAGCTTCACAAGACAGTTGTTATTTCATCAACTTTCTGGTCTATCACGTATGGAAAACACTCAAAATCAGGTAACAAAAAACACCTATGACCACATCCTTGTTGGAATTTGAGAAGGAAGCAATTCTTTCTTTTAAGGAGCATCATGCAAAATTGCCTTGTGTCTTTTTCCGTACTGGAATGAAAAGCAGTCCTGTATTCCAATCACAAAATCCACAAGTATTCCAAAGGCAACAGACAAAACTTCAAGAGAGGCAGAAAGGTCCTTAGTGTCAGATCTTGGGACTGAACATTTGCATCGCTCTCCTGAGAGAACCTCCTCTGGGTATAGACAATTTATGCTACATCTCAAAAGAAAAGTTAAGGCAAATGTGAAAGGGGGTGTCTTGCTCTAACACATTTGCCAGACCAATTGAAGAGTACCCAGACCATTCACAGCAGCGTCCCTGACATTTTTGCAATAATTCTACTCAAAGAGCAAACTACTCCAACATGGATTAAATTCTCAATTAAAAAGGTAAAGAATCCATGCCAATGTGGGTGAGGTTGAATATTATTTTTCCCAGATTGTTTGCAGTACAAATTATAGGTTCGTGCATCTATTTCCAGAAACACAGATAGTAAACTTGGCCTTTCTCAGCCTGCCAGGGAGAAGAATCTCTAGAGGGCTTAGCAAAGCTGAACCACAAGTAAAATGCACTGAACATACAAAGTTTATAAAATGAGAGCTTCCAGAATTTTCACTGAACACTGAGAGCCCTAAAACCATACATCTCCTGGAAAACTAACATAATACAGGAAACCTGTTTTTTTTTTTTAAAAAAAATAACCTCAGCTATCTATGCAGAGAATCATGACAAAGTGCCTAGGTGACTAACAAGCACTGCCTTCCAACTTAAACCATCCTGAGCAGCACAGAGCACAAGACCAGTTAAACATCACACTGAAAACATTAAGATTCGAAGTCACTCTTTCCATGCTTCCATGGTATATCCCAATAAATGACTGTTTTCCTCTATTCTCTGTCCTTACAGATTTCAGTCTATTAGAGGCACACCGTGATTCACAGCAGCTTGACACTGTCGTCACTGACCATCATCTTTTGAAGGCAGGCACACAAAGCACTGAACTGTACACAGACATAGCTACTTCAATTTTCTTAATTTACTTCTGAAAAACAAAACTTTATTCCCTCCTATCTGGAAACATTTATTTCCTTAAAAAGCAGGGGTTTATTACTTTTCCTTTATAAATGCGCTGCACTTTATATTTATGTTGTTAAAACAGCATACAACAAATAACAGTGGAATAAAAGGATGCGAGTGTGCTTGTTGGCAGCGTTCTGGCTATCGGCCACCGCCCCTCTGCACCGCTTGGGCTGCAAATCCTGAGCCCGCGGCCCGCCTCGCCTCCAAACAGCCGTCACCTGCAGGGCACCCTGGTTCCGGTGGATGGAGTCGCTCCTCCGCCACCTGAGAAACACGGGCCTCCTCACGTGAGGAGGGAGAAAGGCTGAGGCGCGCACGGGAGGGGCATCGGCCACAAACGGGCTGCCACCACCGCTAAATGATTTTAAGTCAGCCAGGCTTCAGGCTAACTCGGGGCAAGAGGGCAGCTGGGAGCAGGTTGCATGCGCTACTCCGATCCTGACCACGGTCTTGGCCACTCATAATTATGGTGCAACAAATACTGTGTTTAACTCTCTGCAGCCAAATGAACTATCATACACGTGCAATAAATTCCAGAAATTACAAAGAAAGCATTGGACACACTCTGTGCATGCAGTATAATTTCCCTGTGAAGTGCAGGGCCATCACATGCCACCTTCACTTGTCACTGGGAGAAACTAGACACCCTGCTGGCTATCTCTGAATTAAGCATTTCTTTTACTAGCAAAATGAGCCCACCAGTATTTTAATAGTGTTTTCAGAATGAAATTTCAAAGGTTTTGACACAGTATGCATGGATAGACCTAACTGACTTTTCCACTTCTCACGCAAGTTCAGACAGAACCTTTTTCTGTAATCAAAGCATACTTACTAGTGGGTACAGAGTAGACAAAAAAAAAACCACACCAAAACAAAACAGCAATGCATTTTTCTGTTGTCCTGACCATTAGGCCTGCGGTATTTACAACAATCTTTACTCCCACCTTTTCCCAATGGAAGAATTATGGCTACATATGCACAACAGAATGCTGCCATGCCCAAAGACAACAGTACAATACTCTATGTGGCCGTATCTTACGGAAATTAAACAAGTTTGTTGGTTATGATTTTTGAAGTGCTCCTTCCTTGGTCCAAATTTATTCTCATTCAAGTTCCTAGAATTTCTGCAAAGAGGGGGCAAACACTGACCAGCCTGGAATGGGCTGATGCAAGTTTTCCATGAGGTCTTTCGCCACGTCTCACTGCCATTGTTCCCAAGCTTGCCTTGGAAAGGGAATGCCTCGAGAAAGGAGCTGTCTTGTAACTTACTTGTCCTGTAAAGCCCAGACACATTGTTGGCACTTAAGTCTGAAAAAGTTTCTCAAAATATTTTTATTTGTTCCATACAGAACAGAATGCTCCCTCCAAATGATGCATTTGTTCTGCTGCATTAGCAAACCCTGCCAGCTCTCCCTACCCTCCTATTTCAAATTATATTCAGGCACAAGGATGCATGCAGAGTCTCATGGAGCAACTGGGGAAGCAGAGGAAGAAATGATCGTGAATTTAATACAACCAAAATAGCTGAAGCTGGAGAGGAAGGGCTACACTACCTAAACTAAATAAAATACTGTTTCTAGAAATTATTATTGTCTAATGAAATAAGACCTGATTCAAAAAAGTGGGGCCTAGCATTGCACACACAATCTCTCAAGTCGCCAAAGAATCTGGAACAAATTTTTGAAATATTTTTCCATGGCTAAGAAGTCTAAGTCGATTTCAAATAAGTGTTTTTTCTTTAAATACATTTCAATTTATTCCTTTCAAGCAAGACTAATAAAATTACTTTGTTCAGTAGAAAAGTGATCTCTTGCAATTGTCCGTGCCAGGACAGCATTTAGACTCATCTAATACATGTTATTTAAACACCAGCACCACTGTTCACTCACAGAACATTGACCAATGGTCACTTTCGTGCTGTCAACTTTAGTAAAGAAATTGTGTTTTTTAATTCCTATCAGAGGACACAGTACATTCAACTACACTAAAATGACATGCATTAAGAATGCCTGAGGCAACACCTTCAAATGGTTTCAAAACAGTTGAACACTATTTTCAGAACTGGTTTCCATGATACGGCTTGTTACACAGCCAAAGATTATTTTGTCTCATCAATACGTGCAGTTAAAGTCATTTTCTAAAACCAAACAATGCAGCAGTAGAGACACTTGTTGCTAACAACTGTTATCAAGTTTTTTCTTTTTTGGTTTATTTTAAGAAAGGCCGGCCCAGTCACTTACATGTATGTTGCACTGATTTACTACCGGTTTAGCTCATTAATCTCAGCAGCTCTGCATTCCCCTCTAGCCACATATGAGCAGAAGCTCTACTATTCGGCTATACTAATTAAGATTGCTACTTTCAAAGTAAGAGAGGGACAGTGATAAGCCCAATGTAATAGCAGAAAATCACATACAACAGATGACAAATGAACTCTTAAATGGAAAAGCACAATTAATAGTTGCTTTAACAAGGTACACAAAAAACATATTTAGTTCTGTACTGGGAAGAAAAGAGGAGACAATAAATACACTACACAAAATTATAATAAATCATAAATACAGTATTTTAAAAAAACCTTTTAATCAAAGGAACAAGGGCATAATGGGGCTTAAAGATTTTGTGATCTCAGGACACATAACAGACCTTCTCAAGGGTCTGAAACAAAATTTATAAGCTTACAGTATATGCAAGCAATCTTGTATCCAGCTTATATTAGAATCAAGTTAGGATACTTGAAGGCAAACCAGTTTTGATTCAGTAACAGTTTATGTATATGCTAGTATTAAATACAAAAGTGCATTTATGATTGCTCTCTGGCAATTATGTAACCAGTAAGCATTTTCATATGCCAATTAACATGTGACTGGTTAAGTCAATTTAAACATGAATTTAAAATTTTTTTAGTCATTTGAAAATTATATGAAACTACCTAACACCAGAAACTTAAAAGCTCTATTAGGAATTCACCTTGTCCTACATACTAATTAGATCATATCTTCTGCATTGTTTTCCAAATGTATGCTTTATCATCTCCTAAAATAGCAGTAAGATTACGGAAATTTAACATGAATAGAGACATGGCCAAATGCACCAGCCAGGTATACTAATAAATAATACTAAATAGGAATAATTGTTGGGTTTTCAAATTTTTTTTTAAAAATGATTTGCATGCTGATGATGTGTAGTAAAAGCAATACAGAGAGTTTCTCTGGACAAATAAAAGAAATGAGAATTCTAAACTTCCTACAACCATCACTTCAATATTTATGTTTATTCCTATTTCACAGTGAATACAAAGTTATGGATTGTCAAATCATGGGGAAAAAAAACATCACCAACTATCACCTAGGGAACACATTCTCAAAAAGAACCATTCTGGTTTGCGTATTTCAAAGAGATTTTAAAAATAAACTCAATGCCTGAAAAACACTATATAAACTCTCACCATTAACGTGGAAGCTTAATGGTAGTCTCTAAACCAGAAAACATGCTCCATGTACAACCTGAAGCAATAACACCAGCTCAGTGTAACCATAAAAATACTAGTATCTCATTGATATGGTAAATGTTCAAGGTGAAGATTATTTTCTGATTATTTTCAAACTAAGAACTGGCTAGAGCCATGTTAACTCAAGCATTATGCAAATACTGCTTGGATCTCCATGCTAATAATTTTAAATCCTAGTATCAACTTAAAAAAAATCCTTATTTGTTACTGTGGAATAGATAGACTCACATAAAAAGCAGATTGCGTAAGAAAAGTGATTTATGCATATGGAAAAATAAAATGCTACCAAAATGAGAAGCAAATTAGAAGTTCCACACTTCTCCAAGTCTTTCCATTACTTAAATGTTATTTTTAATAGCACGAGGTTTTAATAACATTCAGACAAAAAGGTAGTTTTAACATGATGGTGTCCTTTACCCTGCTATTCAGAAGTATTAGTTATGCTTTAAGGGGATGGAACATAGCCACTAAATATTACTAAAGAATCAGGGTGATGACTCTTCAGCTCTCTACCACAGCATACCTGTAACACTATTCAAGACTTGCTTACAATGCCAGTCTTACTACTATATTTTTCTATTTTTGTCCCAGTCAAACAAATTCATAATGTGAACCTGAAGAATGATGCTTTATGCAAAATGTATGCAGCTGTCTTCAAACTGATGGTACAAATAGATGCATTTTGTAGATCAAACCAGAGTCATTTTTGAAGTGACCCCCACACATACCCAGGTATAAATTAGTACACACGCAAGTGAAAAGCGATAGTTGACTACGTGAGACATACTT
Organism: Dromaius novaehollandiae; assembly: GCF_036370855.1. Lineage (NCBI taxonomy): Eukaryota > Metazoa > Chordata > Aves > Casuariiformes > Dromaiidae > Dromaius > Dromaius novaehollandiae. The sequence goes on from NC_088104.1 coordinate 23,785,346, forward strand.
AGCCTACTTCTGCAAACAGAACAAATTAATTTGTTAGTCTTTTTAAACCTACCTGTTTACTTTTTATTTAAACTGACTAGGCACAGACACACCATCAGCTGCAGCCTCTTAGCATCAAGGGCAGTAACTGGGAGTAGCAATTTCTTTTAATACTCAAATTCAACTATCAAGAAAACATCTGTCTGTGCCCTGAATGGTACCATTTCTGTCTGCAAGAAAAAATGTCACATGGGAAACGGAAAACTCGCTGATGGCTCTCAATTATTATGTTTATATGATAGAAGATTTCTACATTCTCAGTTTGCAAAATGGGATCAGCAACTCCTGACAGTTGCTCTCAGGATCTGTATTTAGAAAGAAAAAAAAAGATTTTCCCTGTGTTTTTAGATAAATAAATGTCTTCAAATCCTAAAGGCTGAAAAACAATTATTTTCATGTCAGCTAAAGACTGTTACATGAAAAATGAAGTGATTTCTATCTAAAGAGGTTTCTAAACAATATAGATCAAGAATAGTTCAATAGATATCAGTGACATTAAAGGAGTAAGAAACTAAAATAAAGACTTCCTCAATTAGGAGAATAGAAGGAACACTGCATAAACATAGAACCAGCCTTTCTCTGGTGACTTTACCAAAAATAAATTGGGCAATTGTACGGCATCTTCATAGGCAGTGGTGCAAATTTCCCTAACATCAGCAAGTCCTCAGTGAGAAGATAGTTGTTGAATATACTGAGTGTCTTTTTATGCTGTTATTTGAATAGAACTCACACAGACAATATCTGAGAATTTATGTAAAAGACCGATTGAAATGTTAAACTTACAGCTGTGGTAAATTGGGTCTAACAAAGGGATCATTTTCTGCCCCATTCACAGCTTTATTTTTCCTCTGCTTGGGTTCAGAATTGGCAGATGGTGCCTGAGAATTATTTGTAGTTGGAGGCTTTCGCTTGGCCAAGAGCTTTCTTTGCCTTTCAATGTCTTCCCTTTGTTGATTCACCCATTCTTGCTGCCTGTAAATCCAAAAAAGCTTTATTAAAATTTCACCATTTTGTATTTTTTAAAAGGACTATTTTTCAAACTGATAAAGCATTAAATTTATTTTTTTTTAAACTTCCTGTTCATGTGAAAATGTTTCCTAAGAAAAAGAACAGCAATATTCTTCATGAGGTGGAAAAATTTTCACAAAGTTTTGGCACAATTTACTTTTCACATGTGTTTTTTTGAAAGTGTTGCACAGTATTTCTACAGTGGAAAAAACACATGTCTGAGCTGGTGGATCATCAAAAGAAAAGCAGAGTCAATAGGGAATATCTGATTATAAATAAGCCAAATACTGAATTTGGGCTGACCGCTCCTAAATAAATCATCAGGTTGGTTGTATGGGAAACAGTTAAAGCTTCTGTGCAAACCACATATACAAGGATGGTTATAAAAAACAAAATCATGAGGTATTAACTATGCAAGGGAGCCTCAAACCTGTAATGTGGACCTATTTTTTTCAGATTGTCTTCAAAAACCAATGGCCCGGGCAATCACATAATGCTAAGAGTATATATTCCCCTCCAGAAAACTAAAATGCTGGTGAATTACATGTATATGTATACTCAAAGACTGAATCAGATTTTTTTTTTTAAACCAAAGAACATCTCTCAAACCACTGCATAATTACTTTTATCACCATCACTGACTATCTCCCAGGCCCCATCTCTGCTAAGGTACCTGTTGAAGCAGCTCTTTTCCTGCTGGCTGCTTTCCCCCATCCACTTGCACTAGACCCTAGCCAAGGGTTTGTCCCTCCTCCGCACTCCTCCTTCACTGCGATGAAGGGCTGTGTGTCTGTAGAAGCTGCTACAACGAAGGATGCACAGGGAGCACCTATGTGACCAACAAGAACTCCATAGACCTCATTTGCCCCAATGCACGGTTAGCTATTTGAAAAAAAATCACTGATCTAGTTTTATTGCTCTTTCTACCAGCTGAGCTGAATAATTATGTGCTGTTCATTTAGTACATTCACACTTTTTCTAAGGATAGTTAAAATCAAGTGAAGCCTAATCATCTTTCAAAGACAACCAGCCTTAGGATTCTGTCAGTTGATTAAGGGAGTTCTGTACTGTATTCTCAGACTTCAAAAAGCAAAGCAAAATACAACGTATGAAAAGCGGCTCCAATCCTTAAGTCTCTTACTAATAATAATAAAAAAATCCACTAGAGGGAACTAACAATTACTGAGAATTTTAAGAACATAACATTGACTAACTTCACAAGATTTTGAAATGCAAAGCCATCTGTCCACTGTTCAGTAAATGAAGCACCATGACGAACTGTTGTAAAATGCCCCAGGCGTAATCTGTCTTGCATGCTCTTCTCTCTGCTTGCCAGCTTTTCTTGTGTGCTCTAAGAAAACCAAAAATATTCACATTTAGTAATACTAAAGTGTTCAAAAAGTCATTAAAACATTCGGGCTTCTTCCTCCAACAACATTCTGCAGCAAGGGTAAAAGGAGAGTTGATGAAAATACCTTTTTATTACTTTTATTCTAATTTCTGCATAACTCAAACATCTGCAGTTGTCAGAATTGATACTGATGATGATGATGATTCATGCACCAGAATATCTGAGATTGACTCAGATCCCATATATAATGTTAACTGGTTGTCAGAGTTAACAAAAACATTTTATTTGTAAACACAGCAAATCTGATAGGGCATCAACATCAATACAAACATATAATTCAGATTATGTCCATACATGTCTATTATACATGAGCCATACAGTTCTAAATAAGCCTGCTTAGCTACTAAAAGGAGTGTATCTAGTCTACTTAGTCTGGAAACTCACTTGCCCAAAACTAAATTACTACTTCTACCAAACTGATTGGGTTCAGGAATTTCTACAAGTGAAGGCGCTGCACCAGGTAGACATAAATGCAATCAGATATTCACTTGCAGTAATACAAGCAGCTGTTGTCTCAGAACTGTTCACTACTACCACAGGTATCCCTGGGACGTGATGAATGACTGAGCCCACCTAGTATGCTTCCGCACAAAAAGATAGAGCACTGCGAACACTGCTGATGGGCAGAAACTTCTTAAATGCCTTCTTCTTAAGAAATGCTTATGACTGTAACCATAAAAAGTGAGGGAAAAGTTGATGGAATGAGAGATCTTTGTGCAGTCAGACTTCTAGACTGGACAGGAGACCTACATGGCCTTTGAAGGAAAAACTGCCTGTGGGATATCATGCAGCCAAAAGCTGTCTACCTAGCATCAGGCTGAACAGACCTGATGCATCTTTTCTCAGTATTCCCATCATGCTGGAACTTACAGGGGAATGCAGCTAACTTATTTATGACATGCTAGTGAGGAAACTCTCCCTAATCCTCTTACAAATCGGTTCAAGATCTCATATTTGACAGCAGCATATAGCAGCTTAGTATTAGTATAGCGGCTAGTATTAGGAAACCAATTTGGCTGTTCACCTTATACTTTTTTGTAGTGTAATTTGTAATAAACTTCTCTTCTGTAATAAACTTTTCTCTTCACTTTTCTTTTTAATAAAATTATTTGAAAGAGGAGGGGAGAGAAACAAGGTATCCTTACCTTTTAAGGAAAAGTGCTGCTAGTTTAAATATAATTGGCATTAAATTTGAAATTCACATCTCTCTTAAATTAATATGAAAGCAAGCGGTCCAATTCCTGCCCTTATCTCCTTTAATTCTGCGCTAACATATCATTTTTTCATTTTACATCAAAAATTATCACCAGTGACTTAAGCGTCTCACAAAGAGATTTTTTTCTGTCTCCTTCCCACGATGGATTATGTTGAGAAGTTTTTTCATCTGCTTGTAATCTTATTTTTAAAGTTTGGCCAGAAGATTAGATGCACTCTAAATTCCTATCTTTTATGCTCTGCTATATCTTAATTATCCATCACGGTGGGGGGGGGGGGGGGGGGGGAGAAAACCTTTACATTCAAAAAGGCACATTTTCCACAATCTGAATAAAGCCCAACATTTTGCTTTGCCTACTCAAGCTTAAAAAAAACCAAAATCAAACAAAAACGCAAACAAAAAATCCCACCTTACTTCCAGGTAGAGATCACACACAGGAAGTTTCAGTCTCAAAGACAAATTTGAAAAAGTTATGAAAAACTGAAAATGGCAGAATCATAATGGAGTTTTATAATGTGTTCTCAGTTTTTAGCCACAAGCACTCTAAAAACAATAAACTTACCTTTTCAATCAGAAGCTTCTTGCTCATTGAAATACATTTGTTTAACCTTTCTTTATATTTTTCAAGTAGCTTTTGTTGTTCATCTATTTGTCTTCTAAGATCACAGTTAGCCTTAATAATACAAAAAAAGAAATGTTTACTGAAAGAATTACTGAATCACTATTTTTATCAACTACCACAGAAAACAAAGTTATCTAACTTCAACATGTATCTTCTTTCACGTGACTAAAATAAGGAACATGTATATGTATATACAAGATGTATATAGATATATAAATGTACTTGTTTGCCTATATATACATACACACACAAACATATGCACACCTATAGTTAGGTATATGTAGGCAAACAAATCTCATTTCACAGATCTAACAACCTGTAAAAGGACGCCTTTATTCCTTTTTTAAAATAAAAGGAATGAACTTGAATGAAACTGCATTCAGGACCATTATTTCCTTTACACTGAGTTGCATTTCATATTACAAGGCACTCAGCCTAAAATATAGAAGCACTGTATTAGTAACTCTTCAAGTCTTCCAGTGTTAAACTGAAAGTTAAATTTTAGCTCCAGATCCTTTACTTCTGATTCCTTAAGTGATGTAAAATTTGATCATTTTATATATAAAGAGATAGCAAAAATTCACAAAGATAAAAGTTTCAATTATCCGAGTAAAAAAAAGAATAACAAAATCCTTATGTTTCATTTATATTTGTCTTACTATCTTAGAAAAACAGAGCTATATCATCTTGGCTAAAACAAAATGGAATTAAAAAAAAATTAGCTTTGTCTGTTCCATATTGTTGAACATATGCTTAAACAGACATTCCAAGAAGTCTATACATACAATTTTGTACGGTATGGTTGCATGGGTAAATATGCACTTGTCCACATATAAACGCTAAATTAAACAAACTTTGTGACTTGGAATAGTGTTTTCTGTTTCATTAGTGTGTGGCATAAATTTTTCGCATTTCTATGTAGCATGCCTCTAATCGTACTTTCAGGAGCACAGGCATAAAACTCCTTTATCTGAAGACAGATCTTAGCATATCACATAACACAGGTTTCTTAACAGGTTTCTCATTAAAGGCAGTTGTTTACTGCTCAAGACAATTTCTGTCACAATCACTTCCATTCTGAAACTGCCAACAGTTGCTGCACTGATGACTGCTATTTACAATTAAAACAAAAAATCTATTATGTGAAATTATAATAAGAACTGCAGGAATTAATCAACTGCCTGCAAAACAATATCAACTTTCTTTGTACCCTCAGGAAGTCTATAAACATATTTAATAAGTCATAGTACAGAAACAGAGAAAAATAAGCCTTATATACTTAATTTCGCAGACTTCTCAGTTTCTCAGGAAAAAGTAATTACAAAAATTAGAAAACATTTCCTAAAACAAGGATTATTCAATTTTTAAAATTTTAAAAAAATATTTGCTACAGATTCACTGCCTGGTGTTCTGAAATAATATCTTCATCCTATGTTTAACACTTACCCTGAGTAAGTCATCTATACGACCTTCTTTCTTTTCCAAGTCTTGATTTTTATTACTTTCTAGTGCAGCTAGTTTCAGCATTGTGAGATCAGTCTAAAAATAATATTTTAGAGTATTTAATCCTGTTCTTTAACAATTGCAGCATTATTTTTCCTCACTTTTGTTACATAGAGAAATGAACTATTTTAAAACATTAAAAAAGACCAGCACATCCCATTTTTATGCATTTTGAAAGTGACAGGAAGGTTCTTATTCAAAATAGGCTTTCTCTTCAGAGACACTGGGTACAGTTGGGATGAACCACTAACAGTTTAAAAGATTTCATCACTAATTCAGAATTGATTGTTCACAAATACGCATACATAGCAGGGCAAGAATGTAAATGTCAACTAATTACTTATCTGCTCTGCATTTGTTCAACAGGTAAAGTAGCCTTGCTCTAACTAACTGTAAAAGACAGAAGAACAGATCACATTAAAAATGGCAGAGAGGATACAACAACTGCTTTTGGCTTTGAAAAGTCATGACAGATCTAACTATACTGGATTTTAAGTACCATCTAATTTTTCTTCTTCAAGATTATATTTGAACTGTAATCTGACAACGCTAGCTGTCACCTCAAATACTGCCTGAAAGAGAAGCCTCCTCTCCTAAGATCACACGGCAGCTAAAACCTTGAGCAAAAGCATACTGCATCCATCGCAAACTAACTGCTCATGAGGTGCAACACCAGAAGCAGAGCAAGTGTGGAATACAAAACTAATCAGAAGGATTTAAATTATAAGCTGCTGAACTTCAAAATATTTTGGCAAACTGTAAAAAGCAAAGCTTTCAAAAGCCTTTAAGAGTTCAGAAGTAGCTGAAAGACAAACAAACATATCTACGAGTTTTTCTTGTAGTCTGAAATCATATGGCATAGCTCTATGCAAAAGTGCTTACCTGAGTAATTTTAAAAGATAACTGCTTTGGTTGTGTGATAGGGTGGTCCCCAAAAGCTAATGAAGTAGGAGAAGGACTATTCTGTCGAACCTAGAATGCGCGAAACCAAAGGATTTTAGATACAACTGTAATACTCAATTGTGAACATAATCTTGTTTACAAGTCTTGGCAGAAAAATAATATAGCATGGAGAAAGATGATGTTTTTATTACAGAAGATAATAAAATGCTCCATTTGGAGTACTGCATCAAGAACTATCACTATGCTGTTAAATATCACTTGTATTCTAGAAATGATGCAGTATAGTCTGAGAAAACTAGGGCTGTCACTTTTCTGAAACAGACTGAAAGATTTAAGACAACACAAGACTGACATAAGGCAACTCTAGCCTTACACACTTATTCTTCTAATGCTAAGCTTTCACAACTCAAAAATAAACTAAGTTATTTTTGAAGCATTTCTTCCTGATGGCAGACCGAGAAAGGGGAAACTAGTGCAGATCAGAACACAAATCCCTGTACTGAAACTTCCCCCAAACCACTAGCCTGCGTGAATGAGACAGTTTTCAAGCCAACTTTCTTACTCTCTGTACTGCTAATAAGAAAGTTGAAGGCACATGGGATAAAGTTGAAGTTCACCAGCAGAGGAAACAAATTCCTTCAAAAGGATTGGCAGAATCTGTCTTGCAACTTAAAATCACACATGGGAATGCCTAACACTGAAATTGTGCACATAAGGGGAAAAAAATTACAGCTAATGAAGATAATTTTTAAAGGATACAGACAAGTTAGGCATCAATTACTAAAAAATTTCTGGTTTATCAAAATCTTAGCTTTTTATGTCCTGCGCTAGAGGTTCACTTTCCTCATAAGCAACAAAAATAGGAGCAAACTGCCAATTTTTTTGTGTGAGGCTTGTGAATAGATGTCATTACAGCCTTTTAATATTCATACAACATTTTACATTCACACTAACTTTCAGCTTTCCTTTGTACTTAAAAAATTATGTTTTAGAAAAGAGTCTCAGTGTTAAAAATTGTTTCTACAAAATTTTAGTTTTAATATTTAAGTCCATCTTGTTTTGCTGTTGGGAAAAAAAAAAATTCCTTCCCAGAATTCCTTCCTTTGAGCATCTTCCCCTGTAAATAGATGGTTTTCAATTCATGACACTTTTCGAGTACGCAGATATTCACAGCAGTTACGAATTTTTGTTGACTTACAGAAGAAGGGGCGGAATGTGAATTCTGAGGAGATCGGATTGCAGGAGGTACGCCCCGCACTGGGCTAGAGCCGTTCCCACCTTGGTACTGAAAGAGAAGATATGATCCTCAAATTAGTCAATCTTCTTATCAAAATACATTAAACATTTGTTGAATGATACAGCCCACCTATACATAATTTTATAATTTAGATTGTATTGTTTTTATTACTGTAGCTGTTGGCTATCTAAAGAAAATGGGGAAAGAAAATGGTCTTCATATTTTAGCTCAGGCCGCACCAAGAGATCACCACATCTTTACTTTTAATGGTTATTGTTATAGAGATTTAACAGTTATAAACTTTTATTAAAAAAAAGTACCCCCTCAGGACCTGTCCATTACAAGTAAAATTTTGTAACATCCAAAAAAATTGCTAGACCATAATATATACAGTGTTTTCACATGTAATTTGAAGTAGGGCATGTTACTAAGTTCAAAAAGTCTGTACTGTCACTGTAGTCTGGTATGCCTAGTAAGTTCACAAGTACTTCTATAATTGCTTTCAAAATTAAAAAGAAGCAGTAGTAAATTTTTAAACAACAAAAAATTTACCTCAAAATAGTCACTAATCTTGTGACCACGTCCCCCGATATTCTTTCCTGAAATATATTAATACATTAGAATTGATAAAATAGATTGTTTATAGATGTATATCACACTTTTACCTGTACAGTAATTACAGTAAAGTCTTATCACTTGTTAAGTGATTTTCGCTGGTGAGCTAATATGGGATCTCCCTATGCAGATAACGAAGAGACCGTATCACCACCGCTGCAGCCACAGCAGAGAGGTTTGCATGTCCCATTCATTGAGGAATCAGACTGTACGAGACTTCAGTTCCAAAACCCCACAGATTTTGTACAGGTTTGGCAACAAGTCTATAGCTCTTCTAGATAACAGGAAATTCATCTCTCATCTGACAGATCAAACATCTAGCGCTAAGCCTCTCCCCTTTTCAAGCGCTGTCACAAAATTCAAGCACTTTCAAACTGTCAAATTAACCAAGTCTATTGGTATTATATGCTCCAGGAGAGTTATTTTGCCCAAGCGCTCAGCCCAAGGATTTCCCGAAGTGCCAATAACAGCGTGGGCATGGAAGATGACTAGTAGTTCTGCTCTTCCCAGCCTGATTGCTAACTAGCAGACACGCAGGGTTAACCAGGGAGATAAACAGAGCAGAATGAGAGAACTGCCCTCCTTTCCTCTCCCTTGGTATTAGGACTTCAAGAGCACCAGTTTGAACTGATCATTCTTCAACGTGAGTGACCAGCACTCCAGCAGAGATCTCCCCAATGCCTTGTCCAAGGGCGTTAACGCTGCCTTCTCTTCTGCTGTAAATTGGCTGAGAAATCTTAAGACCGTATTTGCGTTTTGCACAGGTCATACTAACTGTTCAGCGACTTCTCAAAAACAGACCACTGTTCAAAACTTTGTTCTTTATAAGCAGGAATTTTTGGAACACATTAGCCATAGTCCAAAGTTATACCCTTGCACTTCTACCAAGTCATGCTTTTCTATTGCTTCAACCCTCAAGAATTCTTTCTAGTCCAAAATCCCTCTGTACTGGCGTTGCTGCATAACTTCCTCACTCACAAATACCATGAAGAAATATGTAATAAACCTTTGTGTGTCCAGACTTTTAACGGAAATTTTTGGATAAAATAATTCAGAGATCTGGAATAATACCTCTAACCCCTCCGACAGATACTCTTCCATTTTGTGTACATACCACTGCTACTGCCCTCTAGCCATTTGTTTTTTTTTCTTTTTTTTTTAAACACACCACATAATTGCGCTAATGATTTCTGTCTTCTTCACGCTTAATTCTCATACATCATTTAATTCTCATACATCATTTATCAAATGCTTTTCTTTCATCTGGAGAAATTAGAATCTATTTCTTTTTGTCTAGAGCATCTATTCTATGTCATGTTACATAATTCTGTATGAAAAGAATACATCAGACTAGTTGGGCACAGTCAATCATGAATACATTTACACTGATTTTATCCTCCTTTCCAACCACATCCATCTTCTAAACAATACTTCTCTTCAAAATTTATTGATTGCTTTCAATATTATGGAAATCAAAATCCTAGGTATGTAGTACACAAGAGTTGAATCTCGTTTCCCCTTTTCTATTGTCATAGCTGTATTTGCTGTGCTTATACCATACTGTACCACTCCAATATGTTGCAGTTTCCTATGCCAGGTCTGTGAGAATACTGCTGTGCAAAATATTTGGTTGCACTGCTGCTGACAGTGAAACAGTATCAGAATCATGTTATCTATGCCAAAAAGTTCCTAAAATTTCTATCATCTCTGATTTCAATTCCTATTGGTAGCAGGAAGGAAGGGCCACTAAAACAATGGAAAAAATATTTTTTCCCAAATTGTTTGAAGTAACCAGGTCTCTGTGAAACAACTCTTACAAAGAAATGAATATTAGTCAACTAATAGGACATTGCATCATCAAGCTTTCTGGATATGCAGCCTACAGATATACATCTGAAGCGATATTTCCTAACTCAGTTAGGAAACAAAAATGCTAATACAGATATTAACAAAACTATTTCCCCCCCTTTTGATGAATATTTACCTAGAGATTTAATTTCCACCATTTCTCCCAAAGAAGATTAAAGAGAGGAATAACAAAAAATACATTTTGTAAATGCTGAATTGGAATTAACTATCTCATCCTGATTCCCCCCGTCCTTCTAGTCCTCTACCCTGTAAAACAGTCCATAGAGAAGGAAGAAGAAAATTCAGTTATTTTTAAATGTACATGAAGAACAAGCAATTACACATGACAATCAGTAACCCCCTTTTTCCCTTGCCTACTGAAAAGAAGTATAGAGCACAGAGGTATTTTGGATGAGACAAGCTGCTATAATTCTTAAGAGGGCCACAGAATGTTACCACAACTGCAAGCTATACATGCAGCAGCACACAACTCTTACAGGCAATTACCAGCCAAATTCAGGTTTTACTTGATGGTCCCTTCCAGTGATTGATAAGATTGGGGGAGGGGTAAGATATTTAATTTATCATGCAAAACCCACAACTTGTCTTACCAAGCAGAAGCACAGATTTAAGGCTAACAGTCAAAACTCTGTGTATGTTTCATTTGATTAAATGCATGCAGTAACTATCTAATTGAAGGCATGCAGTAACCATCTAATTTAGGTATATTTTACTTTTACCTTGGCTGCTTTCACTCTGGGTGTCTGCTTTTCTTTTTCGTCCTCTGGAAGGTTCTGACTGTTTCTTCTCTGGAGTCTACAAAAAACCAAAAGAACATGATCCAACAACAGCTCTATTTATTTATATCATTGTTGTATTATTGTGAAATGAGCTGAACTCCTCATTCATAAAACATGATTTCACAATTTAGCAGAGATGTCATTTCAGATCTTAGCTGAATTAGATAATATGATCCTTGGTCAATCAGATACATACAAACTAAAAAAGATACTTAGGAAAGTAAAAAATAGTTCTTAAATAGTTTTCCCAAGGGTGAGTCTGCATATTAATTGAAAAACCATTATATTTTTTTCATCCATTCCGGATTTTATGAACACAATTTTATTTAAATTATTGCTACATTTCACCAAGGTCTTGTGGTTATACTTGTGAGTATTTTAAAGCTCCATATTACATTTAGTAAAATAAAAAAGTGATTCCTGATGGCCTTTTCTACACATTGCCATAGTATAAACTGAATTCTGGTGCTTCAATAGGAAGCCAATAATGTTACTCATTTTTATAGCTGCAGAAGTCATCCCTAAACTAATCTAAGCTGTAGACTATAGATTTTTAGAACCTGCTTCTGATGTAAAAAAAGTTAACTGCTCAAAATTTGATACCTACCCCTTTGGGTTTTTTGCCCCCTCTCATTATATTTGTATCTCCAAAAAGCCAGAGAAAACAAGTTTTTCTTAAAAGTGCTCAAGTGTAGACTTGTTAATTAACAACTTATTTTACAAACAACATTTTTATAGTTGCCTAGAAACTATAATCAAGAACATGCAACACATAAGAGAGGGCTGTTGCTCTCCATTGATTCTAGGATTTGAATCTCCCCTGTATAAATAACTTCTATAAATAACTAAATAACCAAAGCTCCTTTGGTTCAAGGAAAAGATACTGTTGTGTATTCAGCCTCCAGGGAACCCCAAATCAGTAACTGGAAGAAGCACAGAAGCCATTAAACTAAGTCTATTTTACAATCATGAAATCAGTGGTCCCAAATACCTTGGAGTAAATTTGAGGTAAGTGATAAGATGCTTCATTATTTTATGATACCATCATTTTATGCTTTCACCATTTTTGTCACTTTGAGTTCAAACCATTCTTTCTGAACACAGCAAACATCACTAAAATTCAAATTTCAACCCATCACTAAAAACATTTCAGTGATGTTTCAGTTCCAAAATCTTCACAGAGATACCTTCAAATATAAAGTTACAACAAAAATCCTAAAATATTTATATTGGCAAAGGACCACTTAAGTTACCTGATTTCTGTAGAAAATTATCAGTTTATAAAAGAAAGAAGTAAGGACAAGGTAGGTCTTACTTCCTTATCTATACTATATCGTTTTTATGATTTAACTCTGTCAATAGCTACACAAATACACCTTTAGAAGTTTTACAATTGCAACTGTTGTACCAGGCCGCAAATGGAGTACAAATTACATGTACATATTAAACTTTATTTTAAATTGGATTACGAACTCTTCAAACCAAAAAAAAAAAAAAAGCATCTTTTACAGTGCTATTACACATTACCCAACTGAACACCGCACAACTCTGAAAATGAAGCAATATGATTCTAAAAGCAGAAAACATAGCTTACAAATATCATTTTAGTCATTTGCAATTACTGTAAGGGTAAACAGCTAACATTAAACTATCTTTCCACAAAACTAAAGTGAAAATATTTAACCAAGCATTTTCATCTTATTCTTTATTATTTTCCAGCTTCTAGTGTTGTAGTAGCCATTCCAACATAGCCATAGTTTTACCTACCATACCAAGGCAGCAAAAAGTTGTACTGACAAACTAATTAACATCTAAACATTTAAAACTTCCCAAGAAAAATGAGTTTCCCACCGCAGAGTGACTAGTTTTCTATTTAAAAATACAGACTTTTAAAGAAGTTTGTATTTTTAAAACTGAAACTCAAATAATTTGTAAATAAATACCTATTTCCTTAAGCTCTTCTCATTTCTTTTACTGTTTAATTTAACCTTCCGAAGTAAAAAGTATTAGCACACTAATGAGGTTTCTAAGATTGCCTAACAAGGTCATTTTCATTTTTTCTAAGCACGGCATTGAGATGGCAACGTACAGCGCACACCGGTCGCTATAGAACGCTCTCCAAAACCCTTCCCCACGACCACAGCGGCTGCAGCCCGGCGGGCCGGGGCCGATCCTGCCCCCTCCTGCTAAACGAAGAGTCAAGCTGCCGCCACAGATTCACTCCAGAAGATTTACTTACAGCCAACGCTTAAATTAAAATCCTACTACTTTATGAGCAAAACAAAATGTTTTTGAAGTCATCCAAACTTCACTTTTGAAGCTATTGTAGAGCTACCCACAGCCCGGCACGTCAGCAGAGCCCGACACGCCGTGGTCTGCAGTCTGGTTTACCCCGGATATCTGATGTGGTTCTCCTAGGCCTTCTCTTCGTATTTATAGTTTTTAATCTTGGCCTTTAACGTTCCCTTTTAGAAAACAAACGTTTATAAGTGCAGACTCTCAACTAATTCACCTCCTTTTCAAAAATATTTAGATCAGTATTTCTATGTACATTACATATAGTTAAATATTTATTCACATTATTATAGTACTGGTAATGGCATAATTTGGCAAGTTATTTTTGCAGGAAAAAAACCTGTGTGTGATAAAAATCACAGTTTTTATTTTTTTGTCTCTCAACATTTGAATCTCCAGCATGCTTAATGCTTATGATTTCTGTCAATTGTTAATATTTTTCATATGCATAATGAATGCATTGATAGCTTTCTGCAAGCATTTTCTTCTAAATCCTGCCCTCCCCCCAACAAAGCTTTACAGCTCCCGCAAACTGAAGTACATCAGCGCTGTTTTCCTCGGCAACACATGATAAATTCCAATTAGATTAAACCCTCAGTTACTTTTGAAATTACATCTATAATGAGGGCTCTGTGTTACTGGGAACTGCAGTGACTGAACAGCCACAAGCAAGCAGAGCAGAACATTTAAATAACCGATCAAACCGGACGGATCGAGCCACACTCCAGGCTTTCCTACTCTAAATAATCCTTCATCTATGGAGAACAGAAAATAGTACCTACAATTAAAAGAATATATTTGTAATCAAAACAAGGAGGATTAATCTATGTTAAAGGGGAACAGTTGAGAAGGCCAAAACATTGGAAGACTACCAGAAACAACTGGTTCACAATTTGAGGTACTCAGTTTAGGATTTATCTTAACTACAAATTGCCACTACATACTCAAATCAAGAGCTATGTACCACAGCTACAAAGCATTTAATAAAATAAAAGCAATGTATAAACTTAAAAAAGAAACTGAAATACAGGTCTGGATATTAAGACCAAACATCCATCAGGTGTTTAGCACTCATGATGCTGAACTGAATCCACAATAAAACCTGGTTTCAAGCTATTTTAGAGATCAAAATTTACCTCGTAAAGCATCTCAGTTCAAACTACAATTCAAACGAGACGGCCCTCTCCATGCAGCTGTTTGACACAAGAAAACACTACCGTTCTAACAGCTGTATCCTCCTCAAGCCCGTGTGCAAAAAATAAAAGAGATGAAAAATTACACACCAGGAAAACAAAAAGGTGTGCACACGGAGGAAGCCTGTCTTGTTTTGAAAAATAAGTGTCAGACTTTTTTTTTTTTTTATGTTCACCTAATGATTAAGGCACAGAATGCCTACCTGAACGCACCAGCACAATTTGATGAGAAACTGACATTCTGGCTACGTAAATTCATTTCAGTGTGACTGACATTTGCATTTCTACTACTTTCTTCTCCCCAAATCTATTGTAATACAGCAGTTTTCTCAACATCAAATGATAGCACTGCTTCCCATATGAATAAGTCTTTGTGTTTCTACCCTACCTTCCACACAAGAAATTCTCTATTATCAAACCTTCATTGTCACATCATTAAAAAAAAAAACTGTTTGTAGTATTTAGAATTAAAGCGTACTTTTTATAGGATTACAGAAAACAAGAAATCAGATATAATCAGTTATTTTAAGAACAAAACTCTAAAAAAATATTAACATATTTGGTATTACAATTATAATTTCATTTAAGTAAATACAACTGACAACTTTTGAAAATGGGTCAAGAAAGCGTATTTCCTTATTCAATGCCATCCAGACTCATCTTTCAGAAAACACAGAAGGAATTTGGAGCAATGAATGGCTTTGTCCAGGGACTTTTTAAAAATGTATTTCTAGTTTAGAATCCAGATATTGGAATATTAAACAAAAAAAGTCCCTACCCAAAAATATGGCTTGAGGTTCAAGAACTGTGCAGAGACTGGGGATGTGGGTGGAACCTTCAGTGTTACATGCCTTGGGAAAACCATTTTGCGTCCACATTTGATTTGCCCAATTGTAAAATGAAAATTTTCTACACCAAAAAGTTTTTACTGGAATATTCAGTGTCCTGAAGATGTGCAGACACGTATTTCTGTTAAAGAACTGCGATACTGCAGCGTAACCTTCAGGCCACTGCAGCACATTTCCATTCCCATACCTGCTTGAGAACTGCATCACTGCAACACTGTCCAAAGTATTTCTAGGAACATCCACTCATTTCTTTAACCATTAGCAGTTCCTTGAGCAATATTATTTAATAAGTTTGTACATACAGAAATTCCAGAAAGTAATTTAGTATGAATACTTAAAAATTATCATTTAGGGAATTCTTATGCAATAATTAAATTATTGAAAATATAAGGGTGACTTCTATTTGAAAAACAGTACAGTAACCATATAGATCATGCCCTTGTATTTCATGTAAAATTACCTTCAAAGCCCACTTACACTGAGGGAAGCTATTTAAAACAGCTTTCCAGTGGGCCAATATACTTCTTTTATATCAGTCATTCATTTGTTCCCTTCACGTTGTTATTACTTTTTATTCCTTACAGCTACAGGAGGATAGACTGAATTCTTTTAACTTGTGAGTAAATCAACAGAACTTTTAATTAAGTTTCAATTTTGTATTACAGTTGGACCTTAAATCAAGCCAGCACTATTCAATACAGACAGCACCCCAAAGACTCTTCAGCCACAGCACATGCGTCAGAAAAGACAGGTGGACAGTCCCCTCTTCAGCTGAACGCACTACTTTGAAGGGAAAGAAAATCTGTTTGCAGGCTGAACAAATGTCATCTCAAGGGACAGATGCTTGAGACTTATCCTAGTTTACCTGATTTTTTTTTATTTTTAAAAAACTTTTCTGACTGCCGCTTGATTTTAGATTACCCAAATGATTAGAACAAGTTTTTGCTCACTAGAACTCTATAAATAAAAAGACTGGATTTGTCCAGTGACACACTAATTCTATCTAACCTCATCCTCTGAAAACACTTTTTTTCTCTTCTCTTTTGCCAAAATCATGGAAAATATCTTGGACAATTAAGGACTCTCAATTAAATTGATTTCCTTAGTACACTGAGCAGGAAAATGGTTCCAGTGTTACAGAAAGGCATGAAGAAAACTGATGGCAGTCACACTCAAAACTCACTCAAGATCAAGACAGTCTACACATAACTGAGAGGAAAACCCAGTCAGGAAAGACAAGGGGCCGGGGGGGGTGGTGGTGGTGGATGGTAACAATACCACACCAGAGTCTTTTTTAAACATGAAAACTTCAAATCAAACACACACAACTTTACTTTTAAGATAACAGACCTGGGAAGCAAATAATTCCATTTGCTGGTCCACACAGTATATAAATAAACATCGGATAGTGTCTTGTAGTGAACACACAATTAAGTTCAAAAATAAGACTTTAACATGTGAAAATAATGTTAAATGCACATTCCAGTACACTATCCTTCCAGCACAAAACATATTCAAACACAGGTCTAGCCTGGGCTAGAAACACGCTCTTGCTTCCCAAGATTATAACCACGTTGACGCAATCTCTGATGTACACAGGCAAAACTGCTAGAGCTTTACCCTTCTTCAAACAGGTAAGCTCTTACCTAAAAGTCACATTAATGCAACTATGCAAATGTTGGCAACTAACACAAAATTCTTCTAGTCTAGGGAAACCTGCACTCACACTGAAACCTAATAAGGGTATGAACTCTTTTTTGGGATTATAAAGTGGCAAGAAAATAAACAGTAAGAATTGCAGCTTTTAGAAATGTAGATGATAGCTATTGTCTGATCTAGGAGTATAATCCTTATTTTTAAAGAAAACAGAGCAAACGAAATTAGTTTCTAGAGTGTTTTTACGGATGCAGCTAAACACTAGTCAAAGTTTATCTGTGCTGATGAAAGCTTTATTACTTAGAAGAAAAAGGTTAGCAAACTAATCATGCATTTTTAGCTTCAAAAGCTAAATTTATCATCACAGCACAACTATATATACAATAAAGATCTAGAACAAACTAGTAAATAGAAACTCATTTCATGACCAAAAACCCAGAGAAACTTTTATGAAATCATGTCTCCACCTTCAAGAGATGGTATCTTTTGGTAATGCATGCATTTTCCAATCTTGCTGTATAGAAAGGAAATGGCATATTCTGTTTTAAAAGCTTCTATATGAAATAAAACATCAAAGTAGGCTATAAAATTATGATGCGTTTGTATGAGGTAATAATGAATTTGCCCAGCATACATACCTCCGATTCTTTATCACTTAAAGATCCCAAGCTTCCAAAACTGTGATTCGAACTTTCATTATTTGTTGAGGCCTACCAAGACAAATAAAATACTAAATATTATATACAGATTTATAAAACAGCTACTCCATTGTTATCAGTCACAGCTACAGCAAGTAACAGTAACCAAATTTTATGTTTTATGAAAACCTGACCAACTATAGAGACTTGCTGATTTGCGAAGGGGTACTGAGTTTAATGGGTATATACATGGATATGGCACAGTAAATTTTGTTTTAATTGCTTTTAAGCTACACAAATGTTTTAAGGCTTGAAAAAGATTCACTTTAATATCCTACCAGAAAAATACAGCTCAGAAACAGCTTATAGGACAAATGAGACACCCTAGAGAATAAAAAAAAAGCACATACAGTGCTCAAGAAGCCGCATAACTGATTAAGATATAAGGAACAGAAAAAATTTCAGAAAACACTAAGTTTTCATTTTGATGAGCAATTGTAAAAGCAACAGTAAAACCCTAGAACATCCAAAAATGTTTCATTCTTATCCGGGAGTAGCAAAAGAGCAAACAAAAAATCCGTTAGAGAATGATTCCAGAGAACGGGCTTACACAGCCAACACTGCTGAAAGAGTTTGAGACTACTAGCAAATTCCATTTTTAAAAGAAATGAGTTCTTAATTTTCCCCAAGACGAACGCTAGGCTATTTCAGAGATTTTTTTATCCATTCAACCACAGAAAATCACAACTTATTGACAATATTACTCTGCATTCTTAGAATGGAAACCATTTCCCCCAGTATAACAAGGTTAGTCTAGTTAGAAGAAGAATGAGAAAAACCTGTGAAATAGTCTCAAGTTATAATATTTATTTAGAAAATTTCTAAGGCTGATTTATTCAGAGATCTTTTTGACAGAATGGCAACACAGATATTTTATTGAAAGTCTGTTGTACGTCCAGATAACAAACTGCTTGAACCAGTTGAGCTTCTCTTCCATATAAGAAAAAATTTTTATATTGCTGGATAATTCTCTTCTTCCATACAGGAAAGCAGAACAATATTTTGAAGTAAAACAACAACTATTTCCAAGGCAAATACCCAGCTTACTTCAAAGCATTAAATTCCAACACTACATCAGTTTGTAGGGCTGATCTGTGATATCTTCTGAATAACCAGAGCATCTTTGAATTAAAATTTCTACAGAAATTTAACTAAGCACACGGAATTTCTAGCTTTTCCCCCCTAGTAATCAGATACAAAAACACTTATATGTCGTTCTTTTATATGATAACATACAATATTTTGATCTATTGGTCTTTCAGTATCTGATCATGGGAGTCAGCTAAGACAATAATTTCAGTAACCTATATTGACATTTCCACCATTGCTTACTAAAGTGCTGGGCTTTTCTTTCAATAGTTCCAGAACTCTTCCGGAAAAAGTAGATAGATCTATTTCACAAATAGTAATCTCAATAATTAAAAGACCATACCAATTTAGTTACTAGAAGAATAAAGTCCTAGAATGTTTCAGAAAATAATCAACCCGTATGGCTACCACTTCCGTATTGTTTTACTAGGTTAGGAAAATGAGAATCTGGCATACATAGATTTTGGTATATACATCTCATTTTGTCTTCAAAGCAAAACCAGACCAGCGGAGATCACATTTAAATATCCCCTTTTTCCAGTTACCTCTGCATATCAGACCAAAAGAGGTTTTAATTGCATTTATAAAAATCATGTAATTCTGTCTCAATGCCTCCCACCAAAACTAGAGAATATAAAAGAAATTATATTCTAAACACAGCCCAATTAGCTACCACATTTATCTGCCTGGCTGAACCAAACAGTAAGATATCAGGAGTGCAGGAAATAAAATATAAACAAAACTGACAAAATTGCCATTTTACTGATGGTAGGATAAATCACAGGACTAGATATTGGTATTCTCCATCCACTCCCACCCCCCAGAAACAGTAAGCAGAAAAAGAAGAGCTATTGCACTGTATACTGAAGATCATTTGTGGAATATTTCTGCTTAAAAATGAGAAAGAGAACAAAACAGTGTCTTACATGAAGGTCCGTATCTATTAGAAGACAGGGGTAGTGGTATCTTTTGCATGCCATTATCGAAGCATTTGGCAGTATTAGAAAACTTTACCCAGCTATCCATTTGGAAACCAACTGGATGAGACACAATTATCTGTTCAAACAGATCTTGGAATGTGTCAGGGACAAGAAGTTTATGTTTTACATGGTGGCATTAAAAAAGAAATTATTTTTTAATTCATTTTTTCTGGCTAATTTGGAGGAACAAACTCACAACCTGAAAGTGGAATTTAATCTGTGTAGAAGTGAAATTAGCTGAACAACAGACAACAAAAAGGACTTGAACAGATTCATGAAATTGGTAAGCAATGACTCACAGGGAATCAAAGTTTAAAGAAAGAGAACCCCAACAAACTTGTAACTAGTTTTAAAGAAAATGTAGTAAACATACAGCAGTAGATAATCCTGAGGAGGAAAGACTAGCAAAACAGGTAGAGACCAACATAGCTGTTTCAGAAACCAATAGAAGGGTTTATAAATACAGAAGAAGTTAAATGAAGTCAAAAGAAGGTACAAATCTAGTTGTTAAAGAAGAAGGACAAATAGTTATTTGAATCATGAACAATTACCTGAGCCATTATTATGAGCAAATAAATTAGCAGAGCAAGTAGCACTAGGGAACTCAAGGAAAAAAATATGGGCCAGAAGGTATGTCTCAATCTAATTTTAATGACAAGATAATGGCAAAGTATACATTCTTGGAAGTCGTATGTTGAAGACGATTAAATGAAAAGAGAAAAGAACAATGCATCACAGCCAGATTGTGTCAAGCCAATTTAATTCCTCCTCTTGACCATTTAGCTCACTTGTTGGGTAAAATGGTAGCAACAGAAGTGGTATGTCACCTTTTTAAAAGCTTTTTGCCAGTGACCTTCATGTCACACGCAAGAAGATATGATGCAAGATCACTATGCACTGATTTCATCTACTACAGTCCATTAATAAGAAATTAGTCAGTCATCAATACATCACAGGTTTACAGAAATTTCATCAAGATCTGCTTTGATGCAATATTTTGTTTTGTCATCCAGACTGTTAATGAAAATGTTGAATAGAAAGTGGAAATTACTAACAAAGCTTGCATTAAATCCTTAAAAATATGAGGGTGCTGCAAACAATTTAGAAACAGATTTCAAAGTGACTTTGGTCATCAGGAAAAACGTTCCAAAAATTAATAAAGTGAAGTTAAAAACACATAATATGAAGTACTACACTTGGAGAAGTAAACTGAACTGCACACATACAAAAAGGAATACATCTAGCTAGACAACACTATCACAGAAAACAGTCTTAGAAGTTGAAGCAAATAGTTTGAACGTAATTTGTAATAAACGCAAATTAACTGAAGGGTTATACACAACATATGGAAGGTAATTAAGCCATGCTATTCAGTGCTCATAAGGTTTTCCTGAAGTGTTGTATCCTGGTTTTGACACTAATGGACACACTGCAGAGTCTCTAATGAGAGTATGCAAAATTGATATAAATGTCTGGAAAAGCTGAAAGAATTGTTTTGTTAATCTAGCTGCATTAGTCTTCAAACAAGTTTAATCATAAAAGCAGAGGTTACACCAGACTCCCTGTGTCTGTTTCAAGTGGAACAGTAAATAGTTGGCTATTTGCAGAAGAGATGACTCCACTTAAATATTGGGAAAATTTTTCATCTCTGATAAAATGCACGCTAAAACAAAACCACAAGAGAACGTGTGTAAGCTCATTCTTCATTGAATTGTTCTTTAAAGAACAATTCAATGTTCATATGCCATTGATCAGTTAAGTATAAACAATTCTCTCTCAGAGCAAAATAATGGACTAACAATGATTTTCCCAACAGTCCCTTCTAGGCCAACACTTTTACAAATAAGTAGTATGGGCAATATATAGGTGAGATGGGATAAGATAAATTAATATTTCAAAAATAATAGATGTGGATGACCACTCTTTGAACTTACTTTAGCTCCAACACTGCAACTTCCAGTACTCCCAGTGCTGCCACTTACTACTCCTGTAAATCTTGCCTCTAACAATTCTTGTCTTCTTGGGTCCAGGCTATGAAGCTCATCCATTGCTCCTTAAAAAAAAATAAATAAATAAAATAAATACATCATATTCCCTAAAAAGCTTGCTTGCAGTGGAATATTTTATAAACAATCTAAACAAACCACTGGCCTAAGCAAAAAAAATCATTTATATTCAACTTGACTACATTTCACCATCTGTTAGTCAATAATGAGTGAATTCAATGAATTCCAGAAATTTTTGGAAAAGTTCTGAGTATCAGAAGAGCCTTTTCAATTTTGGTGAAAAATACAGCCTCTTAAAGGGGGTTAAGAGACCTGGAACCTGCGGCGTGTGATGGGCCAATGAGGTAATTGTTTATAGATCCAAAAACGGGCTGACAGGAGCAAAATACTTTTCAGCATAATATCACCTATTTCAGCAGTCCTCTTGCTCTCAATATTCTTTACACCATTTAGCCTATCAACATATTGATCTCAGACAAACAAATAAGGATTGCAGCAAAAAGGGGAAACGAGGGCGTACACCATAGTCCCAAAAACATGCAAAGGGGATGCCGAGCTGCTGGCAGGTTCACAGAGCAGAGGAGCAAGAACTGGGCTCACCCATATGAGAGGGGCGAAGAGCAATGGAGACACTGGTCAGAGATCGGGTCTCCTACAGACCCCAGCTACCAGGGAAGGAGCAGTGTCCCTGGCATCAGGAGAGAAAGTCAGGTAGCTTAGAGGGAAATGGAGAAACAAAAGGGGTTTCTGATGAGCCCAAATGAACTCAGCCTACACAAGCAGGTTACAACATGATGTGCAGCTTTCTAATTTGTATTTAAATCACTTACGGCTGTTTATTTGGTCTGAAAGATGATCTAGACAAATAGTCTTCTATATTTACACAAACCCTGTTCTTTATTTTTTCATCTTTTTGACTACTTGAACGTTCAGTTATCTTCAAATTGGAAACATTTCAGTTATTTTAAACATATTATTTAAAACCAAAGACTTTATGCAGCATTTTTAATAACACATCCCTCAAATACCACAACAAGTGATATGGCCACATTTTTTAAAATAAGATACAACTTAGCAAGTTTGTGTTTTTCAATCCAAAAGCACAACACAGTAGTTCAGAAAGAACTAACAGTAATAATAATCTGTATTTGAATGGTATTATTAAGAAAAGTTTGCAAATCCCTTTTCATGTAAATTAGAGTTTGCAAAGTTTAAGGCCTCCTAATAACTTTTACCTATCAGATAAATATCTCGACAATCAAGGCATCAGCATGGCTTTCTTCCCCATTAATATGGCCCAAAGAGACTTTCTTATATTACTCCCAAACATCACACTAACCTTTAGCATTCAAGAACTAAACGGACATTTCTGTACTGCACATTTTGGCCATTCAAGGCCCACTCGGGACACGTCACAGTCCAAAGTCACAGCTGACTTTCCTGGCAGGGAAAGCACTGGCTCAGTTACTTTGCCAACTCGAGTTGCCTTAATCCCTTCCTTGGCATGGTCCCCGCTTTCCAAGGGGAGGCGGGCAGCCACCGGGCTGCCGGGCTGCTTCCCTGCGGATTCCCACACCCAGAACTCCTCCGATGGAAGAAAGAAACCACACCAAGGGAAAAACAGCGGGGAAGGAGGCACTCGGGAAACGCGTTGTTGGCAGAGCCTCCTAAAATACAGGAGCTTTTGGAAAATGCAGCCACGAGCGGCTGGTTGTGAATTTCTGCCCTGTGAGGGGAGGTGGCGTAACCAAGCGCAGGCACACCCGGGGCGGCAGCTCCTCTTCCAGCGGCGCGGGGGAACTACCCGGTCCGAAACTGCAGCTGGCCGATGAGCAGCCACGATGCTGCTTCTAGAGCTTGGCTATTAAACCTTCCTCCAACTTCCACATGTTTTAGACTCTAAACTTTGCAGGTTGAAGACTGTTTTACTACATGCACACGCAGTGCAGACCTGCTAACACTCAGGAATCCTCTTTAAATTCTTTCCTCCTAAAATACTCTTTTCTTGTGCCCGTTTCCAAGAGTTTCAAAAACAAATTGTAGACTTCCCATAAGCACAAAAATATCTTTTAAATTTACACATTATATGATAAGACTTCTTTTTTCCCCTTTTTCTAAGCAGATGTAAACACATCTTTAGTAGCATGTATGTAATCTACATCTTACTGGGAAAGTATTAATATAAAACAGCAAAGTTAAGAAACAGAATACACTAGATGTCTCAGGCAGGTTTAAATGATTGCCATTTTTCTTCCTCACAGTAAAAATGCTTTCAGTGTACGCCACTCTGAAGTGACCAATTTTAGTTTTGCAAAGTAACCCACTTAACGAAGCAGGACTAGCAATATTTTGATTCACAAGCCTACGTGACAGTCGCAGCCCATAAAAGTTCAGAGCTTACTTATAGTACAATATTAAGGCAATTCTAGCAATTAGCAACCACTGTAATCGTTTATTTTATTAAATAAGGGAAGCATTGTGGATAGCTAAAGCTCGCTAGATGTGGTGCAAGGTAAAACTACTACTACAGGTCTCATGACATTTTACATAATATGTATTTAAGTAAAGTACTAAACAGATGAGCACGCCTGGGTTACCTTACCAGTCAGAAAGGTAACTTTGCAGGTGGACAGGGCTATCCCATAGCACAGGTGAAGTACAATCTTTCCTTTTTCCAGCTCAGGTTTTAGAGCCTACATGTTAGTTAATAAATGCACAGTATTCGCTTCTCATTATTTTGCTAGAGATTTTTTTGTTAAATCTCCAAACCCAGACAGCAACACACAATTAAATGTGTATGCTCCTCCCCTCCATCCTTGTGATCTGAAGGACAGGACAGAAAAACTGGATCCAAATGTCCTTTAAACATACAGCCAGGCCTAGACAGTGCTATTAAACTACCTTCCTCTTTAATACTCTATTTAAAAACAGAATATTCACTTCCAGACACATAGCTGTTTTTTTTCCAAGAGCATACAGTGACTGTACAATCCTTCAGTTCACAGCACCACAAGTTATCTACTTTTAAAGGTACAGTAAGCTTTCTGCTGCTACATGTAAGGGACAAAGAATACAAATCTTTTAAACTCTGGACTTGATATATTATATTGCCCACAGAACAATTTGCTACCCACTAGATCAGCGTATCTTGCAGCTTTAAAAATATAATCAGACTTCTTACTTGAACTAACTCCATTCCCACCCCCAAAAGCCAAGTCACCAGCTCAAATTATTCAAAAAACACCACCACCACCACCACGCACACAGCCACCGACTTCTCTCTCATCCTTCCAAAACTCTGGACTTCCCTCATTGCAGAACCAACCAGAAAGGACTTCTTCACTCTCGAGGAATATAAGGTAGTGAAGCCAACGTTTCTACCTCCAAGAAAACTATCTATCTGGTACAGTGGTTAGGTAAATGCTACCAAGTAACAAGACATGTCTGTCAAGCCCACTTCCTATTAATAATAGAAGTTACTATCTATTACAGCTTATACTTTACATATGCTTCAGTACTTTATTAAACCAATGGGGAATGAAGCTACCCAGAACTAGCAGGGCTTTAAAACAGAAGTCTAAGCAAGTGAAGAAGCAGGACAAAACAAAATACAGGAAAACATCAAACCATATGGAGTGAATCTATATTTTTCTTCACTTCTAAACTGAAAAAAAGTGATACCTGTTCCATTTAAAATAGAACATTCGGGCAGCAGGATTAAGAACTGAAGTGAAACACCACAAAGTTGTCCTGTGCTCCTAAACCAGGCCCTGAATAACCTTTCTATGGCATGTTTTGGGGAATCACAGAAAGCAGAATTGGAAACAGCCTTGAAAATTCCTCATGTGCTAAGAAAACAAGTGGAGATGTTACTTGGACGGCATTAAGCCAAGCGGCAGTAATCCGAGAAGGAAGAATTCAATTCCGAGATAACAGCACAAACGCAGCCCTTCCTCAGCAGCAGGCTCTGAAGTGCACCACAGTCCCAAGGCCACAATTATTCAGCACTGGGGCCTCAGGTGTCAAAAAGATCCCACTTGACCTAAATTAGCAGTCAATAGGGCAGACAGCAAGATACAATCTCTAGATTTAAAACAAAAAAGACAAGAACCGCCCCTCCAGCCCCAAACTCCATACACCTCCTGCCAACGGCTAGGTAACCCCGACCATCTACCAGCGCCCCAGGGTCCCAGCTCTTCCAAATACCTAGCAGAGCAGGAACAAAGGGCTACTGATCACCCAGGACTAAGTTTAGCCTGGAAATTTTAAAATGCTTATAGTCACTGACTTTCCAAACAAAAGGAAAAAAACCTTCTTCTGTGCAGGACTACATCGCTACTACAACCTCCAAACAGCAGGTGACATGAAAAAGTACACAGCAGTATCACACTCCAGTTAAAAGCCTTCACAGTAGTTGAAATCAAACATATCGATGCAGTAAAACAGGGAAAAAATAAATCCTGATGTCCCAGTGAAACTAGCTCTTTGAAAAGATCTCAAGTGATAAGAAATTCCTGGTGAGATATATACCTAAAAAAATACAGAATATATTTCATTAATCAAGAGTCATTTTAAATGCACAGTGAAAACATATCTCTCAGTCCCTGAGCTACTTACATTAAAGCAAATGGGGGCAGAGGGGACACCTATAAAACTAGTACTTCTTACTCAGGTTAGCTACTCTATTTACTAACAAACGCACTTCCTACCACTGTTAGGATGCTCAGGTGAACTTACAACGCTTTTCTTAATATTTTAAGGAGAATGTTTATTCCACAAAGCGGTCCTCTTATAAAGGGAAAGAGAGAGACTCTGCTTTTAAAAGAGCAACCAAAGTACTACGTAAGGTATGACTTCAGTAAGAGAACTTCTACTTGTCTCACACCTCAAGTTGTTTCACATCATTCATCTCTGGAACTTGTATGGAAAAATCATCCGAGAATAACAGCCTGAACTAGAAGATCGTCTTACTCTGAAGAAAAGCAAAAGCAAACAAACCTTCGACTCCTCCAGAACCATTCAGCCTAACCTTCAGACAGCTCCCCTGCCTTGCTAAACTCAGAATTAGAAGCAAATTCCCCAGGGGTACAAAGTACGCCAGCCAGAGCTAGGCCAGGCCTGAGCAAGAAATGGAACGTTTGCCAAAGCATCTCCAGTACTACCACAACAGCAAAACCCTCTAGGACAGAACCATCAGCACCTTCTCCTGCCCATCTCCTCATCCCGCCACCGCCACAACAAAACATCAGTATACGCAGAAGACAGTCTCGCTATCAGCTGCAGCAACAACTGAAGACTTAAGGATGCAAACTTTTGGTATAGAAAGCTGCCAGTTTCTGCCTTCTTAAAGGGGATAACAGTCAATCAGAATCATGAGCTGCTTTGCAAACTGCTGCATGAGCAGTGTTATCCTGTGCAGCAAATCCGAGTAAACAAAAGAGACCTCTTAAGTTTATGAAACTTCTGTGCAGGAGAACAGTAGACAGTAGATGCTTTATTATAAAGGTCATTTAAGACTGAACTACTGAGGAAATCATTTTGTCTAAAGACGTGAAAATTGCATAATGTTATCTCTACAACATTTAATGCACTACTACTGGTACTTAATTTATTAGATTAGCTTTGATCATCCTACATTCCCTGTTTAGATCCAACAGCATAAAGCCACAATTTTGCCTGAAAAATATTTACATATTGTTTTCACAGTATTCTTAGAAGCACTGCTTGGAAATACAACTGAAATTCAAATTAAGCAATGTTTTTCTCTGTTTCCTTTATGCATTTACAGTAATCTTCAAAATAAATTTCACAGCTTTTCCTTTATTGCCTAGTTCTTCACTTAGTCAGATGATTTTAAAGCTACCCTGGTATTTTAAAACTGGGGAAGTCTCCAAAAGAATGGGCAGAGGTGCACAAGCAAATGAAAGGTGACTACTACTTATGGACAGCCTTGGGGAAAGGAAAAGAGCAAGAAGGAATTCCTGAATTCAGAGGACACCAGTAAGAGAACTGAACTCAAAAGGGAAAAAGAAAAAAAAGAAAAAAAAGAAAAAAAAAAGCTCAAATGAGACAATCAACCAGAATAACTGGACAAAGGAGAAGAGTAATAATCACCAACCAACAACCGATCTCTGCCTACCCACTATAACCAATTCTAATGTAACAGAAAGAAACTGAGCATCTCACAAAGTGAGACTACAAGAAAGCAGTGGTTTCAACACTGCAGGTAAAGTCCACTATCAGTTAGAATAACAGCCTCAAAAAATTATTTCTCGCAATAAAATCAGATTGAAAACAGGACGAGGCATAGATGGCATTTTGCTAGATTCTCTTTAATCTAAAGATAAAACTAGTAAGATGGACAAACTTTATACCATTCCTTCTCTTTGTATTTGTGCAAGAACACAACTTTTTTCTGAAAGCTAGACTGAAAAGTCTATGTACTGAAAAGTCTGCCGGCTCTTTAAAAGCACCACTAAAAGCCCACAAAAACAAAAGAATACAGTTTCAACAATTACCCTTACTAAACAGAAAGGATTCGTGCCTTGAAAAACAAAATGAAAAGGATCTGAATTTTTACCCTAGACTTCTAAGTAATGTGTAACTCCAACATGAGCATCCACTGAGACATTCATGCACACTGCAGTTTCAAGATCTCTTTCCAAATAAAAATACTTCAACTGCATTCTACCCAAAAAGGCTCAACCTTCTCTTGAATTATCTCTATTGTCCTTTACATCTCTAAACATTTTAGAAATTCAGGGAAAAAGCCGGATAACTAACAGGCAGACAGATCAGGCCTTTAGTCTACATAAAACCTGTGGGAAAGGAGAAATACAACTGGCCAATTTTGGCCTCAAAAAGTATACTTATCACAAAATAAATAAATCACAATAAAAAGAATATTCTCTAGAAACATCAGAAGAGAGCAGTTTTCTTTGACAAATATGATTTGAAAATCCACTTCCAAATTGCTTTGATAAAATTTGTGTCTGCTGAATACAGCTGTGTGATGGTGTATTTTAACAAGCCTGCACCCAAAAGTAAAGAAAATGTTTTTATGAAGGAGAAAAAAAAATCCACAACTTCTGAATGATTTACCATGGACTACAGAGTTCAGTGCTCAACAGCATTTGGCTGGGTTGTTGGGTTACCTACACTCCACAGTTCAATACTAATTCTCCTGCTGCTGAAAGAATAGAAAAATACGGAGTCCTTCCGCTCCTCCCTCCAAGATGCATTCTGTTTTCTTTTCGGAAGTCTTCTTCTAAAGTTTGTTCAAGTGACTAAAGATCAGGTTTTTAAATGGTGTTTATTTCACTTTCTCAATAGTTTAATGAGTCCAGAAATTTAATCTAAATCAAAGAAAACTGTAGATGCTGGAGAGAGAAGTCATTTTTTGCAAATCATTCTACAACAGAAATTAAATCCTTAATGCTAAAAAAATCCTAATGAACTTTAGACCTCACCTCTATGTGGCCAGTTTTTGGATTTGAATTGTCTGGCCAACCAGCCAGAAAGGAAAAGTGAATTAGACAGAAATACGCTTGTGACGGATCCTCCACTAACATCTTGAAGAAAGAATCATGAATAAAGCAATTGGCCCAATTCCAGATCAGTCAGGAGACAGTTCTGGGTAACAGTTTAATAATTTTTAATTCTTCCCTCCTTTCAGCTAGGTACCCTATTCTAAGGGTCCCTTGGCTATTATATGACTCATCCGATGGCTGCAGACATCAGAGGCAGAGACGAATATGCAAGCTGCCTACCAATGCCTTCTCCTTGCTACAAACCAGTGACGTATACACACGCACGTATATGCCACAAGGCGGAAAATCTCAGATTGGTTCATACAAAGCTCGGGGAATGATTCCTACGACAAAGAGGACAATAGCTCCCCAAAGGTCCATTCTGTTGTAAATGGCGCTGAAGTGGCCGTGCAACTACGGTCAAGGCAAGCCAGTGACGGCCTCACGTCTGAGGCGGCCCTCCACTAATCCTGTCCCTTGCAAGTGCAACTTGAATTGCCTGTAAGCCACACATGGCTCAGGAGGAATGTACTGGCCTCCTAGAGCAACCAAAAGCTCTTATGTCTGAGTGACAGCATTTTCTTGACATATTGCATAAAAGTAATCACACTTTCCTTTATCGCCACAGGCAACAAACCTATTGCACAGGTTTAAGCACAACCTGTTTGAGGTGCAGCACGGTACCTATGAAAGATAAGCACTAATGGAGGCAAGAGACACTTGAAAAGGAAGAATAAAAACTGATCGAGCACCTTTAAAATTACATTCCAATCCTGTAAAGTGATCACGTGCATGTCTGTGACAGCTTTCAAGACTGAAGTCTGACGAACAATTAACGGTGCTGATGGCCCTGAAAGCTACTGAACTCCTTTTGCGGCATTCACTGAAACAAAGGCATGTTGTCTCTCACGCCAATGTTTTCACTACCCAGAAAATAAGAGTCAACATCTAGTTTTATTTGGTGCATGCCCTTATTATAGGTCAGTTTTTAGCCAGACTTTTCTTTATACTAACTTTTCCTGCAGGAATTCCTCACAGAACAATTTTTTCCTATCTTGCCTCAGAAATTACCATGCCAACTCCTTTGCAATGGTTTTTCCCATCTGGATAATAGGAGTTGACAGGTATAAAATAATAGGAGGAAGATAAGATACAGCATAGAACATTGAACATTGGAGCTACCTGACCATTTCCCAAACTTGTAACCCCATTTGCACCACGTACAGGAAGCGTTAGCATAGCTAATAATGCTATGAGCAACAGAACCACGACAAGGTCCTTCCTGAGTCTGTTGAGTAAGTTAGCTTGACAAATGAAGGGAAAAAGACAATGGAAATAATAGAACAGTATGCTACTAATATCTTGCAAGCTTTTACCTTGGAATTGTCACCCCTCAACAGCATTGAGGAGGCTACACTTTGATGATTGGCATCTTTGTATTTGCTGCTCTCCTCCACACTCCTTAACTAGACTAAAACTGAATTGAACAGATCAATTCATGGGCACAGCAACAAAAATATATGCAGTGCCCAAAACAGCAGAATAGTCCACTAAGAAGAATAATTCCCCATGTTCCAGATCTCTCTCCACATCCAGTAACCCCTTCTAGGCTCTTAAAAACAACACTGAGTTAGGTAAGACCCAAGTGTACTTCCTGTGCTGAAGTCCCAAACTGTAAGATCTCTCCATATCATGAGAGCCCTCCTACACCAATCAAACAGAAAAGCCACTATAAAAGATATTCCACAATAAAGTAACATCAGTGGGTGATCTCCCTTCTGAAAGACTTACACTGAACTCACACAGCTAAGAGCTTAAATAATAAAACAGTTGCTAAAAATATTTCCTGAATTTTTGGCTAAAATACTGTGGGCACCCTGTCAAAGAATTTGACACTGAACATTTACAAACTAGATGGACGGTATCCCAAACATATTTGTTAAAAGCAACGGCACCTGTTTCTCTTTTGAAACTTGTCATTAATTAATCAAAGGTGTCATACTTTCCTGCTATTTCTTTTAATCTAGACTACTCACTTGCAACCGTTCTTTGGATTATTTTTAACTGCCAAGAAAGGGCACAGCCAGGTGATCAAATAGCAGGTTGCGACTTAGCAGAAGGATTTTGGTGGGTTTTTAACACCACCATCTTTTACTACTATTTACCTTAATAATGAACTAGCAGGGCCGAGGTGTGTTAACAGGAACAAATAGGCTTTGTTTTTACAGTGTTAGATATCATTATTAACACAGTCTGCACTGACCGTTTCACTTTCCACAGCTAAAGACAGTGATAGCTGCAAACAAGTTAACTGACTGGTGAACCAACACGCTAAATTTTGTCCATTCAAAATGAATGTATATAGATGCTGCAAAATAG
Source organism: Dromaius novaehollandiae (assembly GCF_036370855.1). Taxonomy (NCBI): domain Eukaryota; kingdom Metazoa; phylum Chordata; class Aves; order Casuariiformes; family Dromaiidae; genus Dromaius; species Dromaius novaehollandiae. The sequence goes on from NC_088104.1 coordinate 23,817,221, forward strand.
ATGCGTCTTCTATAAAATTCCTCCTTTTTAATGACAGCATCTGATTTCAACACCTCCTACAATGACAGAATATCCAGAGGTACAAAGCACTTCTTTAAAGTGCTTTTAATCAAATTTCGTTCAAAAAAACTGTCAGTTCTGGCGGCAACTTGGTAGCCAACTAATACATCCTCCTGACGTTTCTGGTTGTCTCTGACCACTGCAATCTGCCTGCGTCACTGTGACACCGCGCTCTCTGAGCTCTCCTTCAAAGCCTTAAGCAATCGCATCTAGGTTCCACGCCACCTTCTCCTGCAGAGAGAAGATTCATTACACAATTTTAAGGTCAAAGGCAATTAACTTTCCTTTCTTCGGAGTTAAGAACAACATTCTGGTTAGGGAAAAAGTATATCAAACGAATCGTTTCTGATCTTAGTGTATCCAGTTAGAGGATGGATAGCAAAAGGTGTGACAGCACACCTTTGGGGTTTTCTTAGCCTGCTGGGAATCCTCAGTGAATCAGAAAGTAAAAATATCCCTGTTAGTGTCTCACAGGATAGTAAAGCAGAATTGCTCTATCACACTGTGCTACATAAGTACATAAATGAACAAATATACAATATGTAGACAAGAAGTTTATGTTTACAATCTCTCTATAAGGTAGGAAAAGCATATCTGCATTTTACAGAAAGCAACCAAGGACTTGGCCAAGGTTACACGAGATGTCTGTGGCAGAAACAGTAAAAAGATGCTGTCTTCCCAAGCAGCACATATCCGCCTTGATCACAACATTATGTCAAGAGAGATAAAAACCGATACAGCTGAGGCCACACACATGACGCGCCGCCTGCCTATCTCTACATGCTCCCTTTTCATCTGTATGTAGAGGAATCCACAGCAATTACTGGTGCTCCAGACAGCTCCATAAAAGGTATCCGCACAGAAAGAGGGAAGTAGAATTTGCCTGTTTCAGCTTCATCCGCTGCAAAAACAGATGCTCCCTGTCCCCTTCAGGGAATAGGCAGAAAGCTGGTGGACATGCTGCAAGTTTATGGGTCACTTGTTGACAACACTAACAGGTCACAGGGTAACACAAGTTTTGTGCTACGCTAAAAAAAAAAAAAAAAAAAAAAGCGCAGCATCACATCCTCAACAAAACTTGCTGCTTTCCATCGCTCTATTTCTATGCTGAAAACCATTAAAAGCCTGGAGTAATCCTAATGGCACAAGAAACACGCACCTAGAGGAATACTAGAAAGTGCAGCAAATGAAATTTGCTGCATCCAGTTATAAGGAGACAAACCAGGAGTTCTCACTGTTCAAGCGCATGAAATGGCTGTTCTGCAAGAATTTAAAATGGCACAGGCCTGTTGTACATATCAAAAATAAACAGCAGTTTCTGCTATTTAAGGAAGGAGTGAAAAGGAAGTTAAAAGCACAGGTCACCTACCAAGCAGGAAGAGTTGAATGCTTTCCCCCCCACTTCACTTTTCTGTTTCTCTCATTCACTCCTCAGGAAAAGTAAACCATGAAGGAACAAATATAAATTGTACATCTTCTCCCTCCCAGATACGTACAGAAGTTATTGACAGGGTAGAACAGCAGTCAAAAAAACCACAATTTCATAGAATAAATGCATCTTATTTTTCTGAGTAATAATACTAGTCATTTGGTATTAAGACTAAATTTGTGGCGATACGAGTGTGTTTCCATTATTAATTCCCTGGACTTCCTAATCTTCTTACTTCTGTAGTTCCTACTGCCATTTCTGATCTTCAAAATCTCTCTCCAGCACAGACAACCCACTTACTTACCTTTGAGGACGAGGTAAACACCCTGCTCCCTGGAGTGATGCGGCACATAATCAACTCCGGATCACACTACGTACTTCTAACCTGCGCTGTTCTCACCATTACACAGCGAGAAACATGCCACAACAAGCAATTGAACAAAAAAAATGCAAAGTGTTTCCAAATATATCAATATATTTCTTCTATAACATCATAATCAACTCTTATTGCAATCTGCACATACTTTTTAAGAGACCACAGTTTAACATTAAATAAGCATACACACACAAATTATTATACCTTTAAGATTGACTGGGACAGTAAATTCACCTCTAACTGTAACTACAAGACTAATGAACTGTTTTGGCTTTAGAACTACACCGTTTTAAGAGAAAAAGGTATTAACCTCAAATCAACACTGTCAATTTCTTCCTTTCAAAATATCCACATAGCACACATAGCATATAAAATAATATAAACTTGTTTCAACTTTTAGTAAGAGTTTTAGACTGCAGAACCACAAGCTCAGTGAAAAAACAGCATGAACAAGGTAGCCCATGCAACCTTAGTTTTGTGTTGAGCAAGGCTACCCTAATTGCACGACTGCTCACTGTTTTTCTCTTGTAGGTACCCTGTCTCATTTATTCTACAGGCTAGGTGGTGCTCAAAGAAACAGGCAACTGAATACTGTGGGGTTTTTTGGGTTTTGCAGGTTTTTATTTTTATTTTTTGAACTTTCCTATTCATCAGCAGTATCTTAACTAACAACAGAACACAAGGAGGGGAAGAAACGCGTTTCCTTACAGCCCCCTGTAAGGAGGGCTCAGAATGCAGCTCTAAATAGAAAAACTACACACACACACACACACACACGGGTGAAATATTAATGATGACACCTACAATTTCCTAGGATCTTGCAGCATTGCTCCTATTCTACACATGGGTAAAAAAGGAGACTTGTCTGAATTCACACATGAATTGGTGAAAAAAAAATCAAGTACAGAGCTGAGGGAAAAATTATTTTAAACTCTGCACTCATTCTTCTAGAACGCATCACAGCTAACAACCTGTTGATACCAACAGCGTACATTAAATTCAATTGCAACTTTCAGCACTCAACATTTCTAAAAATGCAGTGCACAGCCATCTCACGCACAAAGAAACATCATACGTAACCATCTGTCAAAATTTTGGGTTTAGTGTTGCTCAGCATCCTCATTAAAGGAATCTGCATTACAGCTGTTTCTCCTATCCAGTACTCGCATCCTAATTTTAAACCTGCTTTCTCTTCTGCTATACTGTCATCTCACTTCCATACGTTTAAATTTCACAGCAAAGAAAGGATCCTTTTTCATCAGCTAACCCAGTGCTTTGCTGAGGCCTGACCCCTCGCACGCTTCGCGAAGGAGAGGCCTCACGGATCAAAGTCTGTGATGACGTGAGTGAAGTCCCATAACATACACACCGCTACGGTCCTGAGGGCAACCAGAAATTTGGAAAGGGCAGATTTGTAAGTATTTGATTTTGCAAAAGAAAAATATTTTAAAATATCTTTTCAAGTACCTATTCAAAATATATTTTAAGGCATCAGTAAAAATACGTATGGGCCAGCTACCATCACCCACCACACAGCAACAGCAGACCTGAACGCTCAGCTCCATAGCACCTGTTGCACTACAAAGCTAACCGTATTTACTTTTAGTGAAAGAATATGGGCAATATATTGGCTTTATGGACAACTGAGGACCATTGTAGCCATAATTTTAGTCAAAACAAGCTTGATCCAAGCTCTCTTCACCAACAGGAAAGACACAGAGTATGAGTTCTCCTTTTATACAGCTCATGCAAGAGGCAAGGGTGGGCCATGCGAGCCCACAGGTGACTGAAGTGAGCTTAACATAGCCTGCTTCTTACGGATGATTTGACAGAGGCAAAACAGTAAGTGCTACTGGGAGGTAAGAGCATAAAGTACAAACAGGTGACAAAGCGGGATGCATTTCACCTAGTGTACATTAAACACTACTGGCTCCACGTTTCTGACTCTTGAGGGGAACCACCACTGCAAAACATCAAGTTAACAGCACTGAAGATTTTCTAAAAACAAAAGAAATCTGATTTCTGTAATGGCTTCCAAGAGGATCCAGAACCGACCCAGATTCACCTCCATAAATTTGGAAAAGGCAGAACAGTCCAAAAGAGGCCAGTCCCTGTACAGTCGGACAGGGCTAAAACCCTAAAACGCCATCGGATTGCTTCCAGCTACACGGGGGCTGTCGCAGGCTCCACGCTCCCTCGGGCTGGCGTATTTAGATCCATTGGTTTCAAAGGCTACTTTAGAGACAAAAAAAGCTTAAGACAACTGAAATTTAAGAACTAGTAAGAAGAACTAAATAAAACAGCAGGAAAGAGAAAGTTTCACCACGAGCAGCTCCCAGGGAAAGAGGAGGGCAGTTAGAGGTACCCTCAGCCAGCCCAAGCCCCCTTGCTCCAAGCCCCTCACTGTGTTATTGTATCTATGACATGGAGAAATAGGCAGTCAACTGGAAGAGGAAAAGGACAGAGATTTCAGTATTTATTTACCTCCATCCTCTGCCCAGGAAATTTTGGTAACAAGAATAACTGAAAGCCCTGTTAGGTTTCCCCCTTAATGAATCACCTGGTTACTACTACATTTTTGCCACAGTAAGGAAACAACCACAGCAGAGGTTAAACATGTACTACCTGCCCCTTAGAAACAGGAACTACTGCTGTTGCAGATACTACTGTACCAAAATTAATATGCACACATGACAAAATTGACACCACAGAGAATTTTCTAAGTATGAAGTGGCGCACATACACTGAGTACACTATCAAGTTGTTGGTATAATTGTTTTTAAAAAAAAATCAGTTTAGTCGTTAATTAAACCAATTTAGATCCTTAATAGCTATTCACCCTACATATTTTGCTAGTTACTAGAATTATGAATTCACTTTTTTCATTTACTGCCTTCATATAACAAAATATTTTAGAAAAGTACTATGCGCTAATGTGATTATTTATCTAACTAGAGAACTCATACCAAAAATGTTTTTTTTTTTTTTTTTTTTTTAATCAGAAATAATCTCTTCCATTCGGTATCTTTGGATCATTTATACAACAAGACCAATGGATTCAATAACTCAATGGATGCAACAAAAAGCAATTGTAATGGCCTGTCTTAAGTTAAACTCTAAGGAAAAAGTAAGGGATTTCCATTATTAAAAAGACTGAAAAACACTAAAAAAATCTGTTATTTCCAAAAAGCCCTTATTTGGACCTTTATCCACCTCAATCTTAAAACTGGATTTTATCTTTTCTCAAGCAGTAACTGGTGATAAAGCAGAATTTTTTGTCATACAAGACAAAATAACATTCCTCTTCAATCTCTCTAGACGCAAACATCTGTGGCTGCAAGCTACTAATTACACAAATTACTCACTGTTGCTACTACTATGGGGCGAGAGAGCTTTCCGCTGCTGACAAGCCACAGGACTTTAAAGAAGAAACTCCCAGAAACACCCTTCCCAAAGCTTGCCACCGAGCCGACCGCCAGCCCGAGCAGCTGAAGAGGTTTGTGCCTCCACCGCACCCACCTTTCCCCTGAACAAAGGCAACCACCCCGCTGGCAGCAGCGGCGGCGGAGGCAGAGGCTGCTCCTCAGTCATTACAGTTTATGGTGCAAAAATGAAAGCTGAGAATAGGGACCTCAATTTGAGGCAGAAAATGAATGTTTATAGAAGCACAGAGGAAGCAGAGGAGCTCGATGGTACCTGAGGTCACAGCTGTGGCCGAGCACTGGTAAGAAAGGGAAACCGGTGGTGGAAAGACAGAGGCTGAGGGACCCAGTTTAGGAAAGGGTGCACACATCCTGTCCAGAAAGCTCGAATTCGATACTGCTGGTGGTGCTCTGCTGAATTTTGCAATCTCTGACAAGGAATCATCGCTACTCTTGTCTCCCACCTTGGTTCAAAAGAGGATGCCAAAGGTGAGGCAACAACAACTTGCTGGTTCTCTCTTTTTTTTCATATAAATAGATTTGAAGAAAAAGAAAGATTCAAGGAAAACACCAGGAAGGTGGTGTCAGCCACTGGCAGAGACTTGGGGCTGTTGTCTGCACTTCCCTAGAAGAGAGAAAACAAGCGAAAGGCCCGGAGAGAACAGCATGCTGCCGCTCAGCCAGGAGAACAAATCAGGTCAACTCTCAATCACACATGACACAAGGGAAAAAATCACTATTAAGGTCATTTTATTGGATGGAAACTATTTTGTCACCTCAGCGTCAATATTTTATTTCCAAATTAAGATATAAGCTGCAAGCATAATGAATGTGGAGAAAAGGCCAAGAAATATAATTCTAACGTAATACAAAACCAGATTATGCTGTTTTGTGACCTAGAGCTGTCTCTAGTCCTCTGTTTAAAAGCAAACAGTAATAGAAAAAGCTAAAACTCAAGATATGACTAATGTACCTCAGAATTGGCAATATTAATCGAGCAGTCAAATTTTGTACCATCTGTAACACTCGCCAGCATGTTTATGACAAAAATGACAGAGCTGAAAAAAAGGAAAACGAACTAGTTTTGAAGAAGGACGGAGTAAGAGACAAGGTGCGGTTAGAATGTTTTTATTCAAAAGCGACCAAAGTTTTTGAGTAAGCTTAGCATGCATATGAGAGTCTACACTGTTCGGGGAGTAGCTTCACACCCAAATATTAATTTACATATAGAGATATTTTATATAAAAATAAAAATTGTGTATGTTTATATTACACATGAATACATATATAATACATATGTAAGCATATGATATAAATTAACCTTTTAGATGCTCTGGGTGTGACTGCGTAAGTCAAAAAAAGGACTGAAAAACTAAATTCAGAATACACAATACCACCTAACAAGCTAGCAAAGACGATGATATTTGCTTTTCATAGTTTGACTACTGGTGTTACCCCTCTTAGGCATTATTAATATTACAATTATTCAATAATATAATTTAATTAGAGAAAGGCTGCTTCACTAAGAGCATTGATATGATATGTAATCTGATTAGATAAGTAGAGGTAAGTTAAAAGACAACAAACTTCACAAAAAGCAATCACATTTTGAGGAAACAACATCTACAGAAAAAAAGTGCCTTTTTGTAGCACCAGGAATTGCTTTTATTTGTACCCTATATTAACTTTAAAATATGAAAATCCCACCCATCATAATAGCCCTTCATAACACCAAATACAATTGGAACTATAACAAGAATTACTCTGTTCAAAGTTAAATCTTGTAGCAAACTTGCAAGATAGTTTCAGTAGTTTTAGACACAATACACTGAACCATATTAAAAAACTAAAATAAAACACTAACAACCAAAAAGTTTTTAAAACATACAACAAAGACAACAACCACTCCAAACACTCAGCTCAATCCATAACCAACTTAAAAAAGAAATAAACAAAAACAAAACCTAGTAACTAAGCATAGGTAAATCTATTCCTCATGAACTAATCTACAAATGCCACAAGCAAAACTAAACCCAAAAAATTACTTAATGAAGAGAACTCCACTGCCTTGAATAACCTCCCCTTTCTTACAGCATGATAAGCTCTCGCCTCACCTAACAGCCTGGGAGGAAAATGGCTGGGAAAGGGAAATGGGACACTTCACCTTAAAAAATACTAAAGCGCAAAGAAGAAGGGATTCTGCCCTGAAAAAATAATTAGTTAAAATCTTGAAGACAAAGATGCATTCTATAGCATATTTGTTTTTTCTCTACCATATATTCTAAGTTTCCAATATCTGTTAAAGACCTGCCCTACCTCAGAACATCTCTTGTGAAAATACTGAGCAGGCTATTCTTGTGTTGAATTCAACTAAATACGCAAACATACTTAATCCATCCTCCTTGTTTTGGGCCTTCCAGAATGGCCAACTTCAGTTTAAGCAGCATTGTTCTGATGTTCTAAAAATGCCTTTTTCTTATTACACACAGGAAGAAAGCTGAGCTGACACTTCACGATGTTAAAACTCTTCCACTCCTCCTTGCTATTAGCCTTTTATGAAAGGCTAAGGTTTGGAGTTTATTTTTAATTTTCAATAAAAACACAAAAAATAAAAATCAACACATACAAAAGCAAGCAAGACTTAGGACAGAAAAAGAAAACAGCTTAATTCCTCTAAGACCAAACCGGTCTTTAAAAAAAAATTAGTATACGACTAGAAGATAACGTATATTGATTATAAAGGTAATTTAAAGAATGGTCTAGTAACAACATCATGTCACAAATGCATTAACATATTTCCAACTGATTTCAGCACATTTTACATCAATTCATTTCCAATAAATTTATTTTCTCCTTAAAAGTTGTATTTCACAGTTCTTGCAAGCACTATAGATGAACTGGAATTTTGTATGTTTTCTTGCTCAATTCATTCTCAGTAACCGATGCACAAAAGGTAACATGACCTAAGTAAAGATTTTATGGTCTTAAGGAATTATCATAAACAGACACATCACAACAGAAAACAAAGTATTATAAATAAGTTATAAAGGGCATTAATATATGTGGTATTTTGATATGATTATTCCAATGCATAGTTACCCTGAAGAACGGGCATCGTATCATGACGTCATATTGTAATATACACAATGCTGAAAGTAAAGAAGGAGGGGAGCTTGAAACATGCATTTCTTCTTTGGAGTATACATAACATTTAATGTAGTATCTTCTAAACACCATATTTGAACTAAAACACAGTATGATCATTTTTTACAGGCTATAAATTCTAGTTCAAAGGACAACAAATGAAAGCTTTGTTCTCAAATATTTTTTCCATTCCTTTTCAGCTAAGAACAGCTATTTTAAAAGGAAGGCAAAAAGAGAGAAAGAGGAACATAAAGAAAAATAACACTAAAGACTTTTTACTTTGAAAAATTTCAAAACTTCCGGTATATCAACTGTTAAAAATCTTTGGTGGGATAAAAGTTTTACCTTTTTAACAAAACTTTTAACAGAACTGTCAAAAACAGACCATTACCCATCAAGACTAAAAGATTCTGCTTATAAAGAAAGACTTCCAGCATAATACCCACAAAATGTTTTCCTATTCAAAAAAACCACACTTGCAAAAGATAAAACCCTGAAGCTGTTTCAAAGTTACTATATTTTTCACCCATAACAAGCATACAGCAGATTTATTAAGAGAACTGGTTGCATTGCAATCTTTTATGTGCAGATATGGCCTTCACAATGATATCACTTAAAAAGATAAAACTTTAGACTCTAAGTTACCAGTCTCAACCAAATTATTCATTCTCCAGTCTAAATAAACAAACATCCCTTTACTTATAATTCTCTACACATTAAGGTAAAAGTAAAGCCACCAGTATTAAAGAGAGTACCGTTAATAATGTGGGGATTTTATTTTCATTTGCTTTATAATCAAAATACTAATTTATTACAGGACATCTTCTCTCCCACCACTTTTATTAGGAATGAGGTGAACAAATAAAAAAAAGACAGCAATCTACCCGAGGACCCAAACAGCTAGAAAGAGGGTATTAGTGCACAACAAACCACTGAGAATTGGTTAAAGTATAGCTGCAAAAGTTAGGTCAAAACTGTGGAACCACTGAGAAACTGTTTTTTCTGCTTAATACTGGTATTTATCAAATACAGCTAAATAGAGTACAGGCCTGATTAGCCTCAGCCACAGAAGCAAAAGTAACAAGCGTTAGAAACCCTACTCGTAGCATCCTCTGCATCCACCTCCCCACAATCAGGAGCTTCTCGAGAGTTCAGTGGTGAAGACAAATGGGAAAGACGTCTGCTGTTAAAACCAGGTGATCCCAAGGGCACCGAAAATTCAACAAGGTGAATTCCAAGACCAAGATCTAAATTAAGTTCTCTCAGATGTACATGGGCTATGAAAACAACCAAAATACTCACTTGTATGCTTAACATTATTTTCCACTAGGTTGCCCTCACATACATAGTTCAGAAGTTCTCTTTTAACGACTTATCTTCAAGGCATGTATTAAGCATGCATATATTTTCTAGCTATGCCCAATAAATAATTCTCCATTACTTAGAAAAGAAAAAATCAACCACCAGGAGCTACAGTTGCAGGACACAGTGCTTAAAGGATTTATATGCTGTGAGCTCAAAGCAGAGTCATAAAATTAGCAAATACCTAAAAGGTTAGCTGTACGTGACATCACACAACGGAGGTCTCTTAAAGCATTCGGCTTTCCTGTTATGCCTCAGAGAAGGAGAACAAATTCTTATTCTCCTACAGGTAGAAGTCTAAAGAAAAGAGAATCCAGCACTTGCATATCTCCAGGTGATCCTGATCAGGCTCCATTTCCTCCAAAAGGCATTCTGGCATTTTGTTACTCTCACGTTGCTCTCTAAAGCTCTGGAGGACTGAGTGCTTTGTTCATAAGAGCCTCGTAAAGAAAGTGCAGTGCCCTTAAGTTTCCATCTAGCTAAAACTGTGCAGACATGATGAGGCAAAATATATTCCTTACTGCTTCTGCTGCTACTTCCCAGCAAGTGGGGACAGTACCAAGGAATAGTTACCTTCTCCCATGACCTTCCTTTTGTTTCACACTGAAGCTCCAAAGGATGAAATTCCCTATTCCACCTCTACCAGATTCCCTTCACAGTTTTGTGATTATCTAACAGCCTCTAACTTTCACTTTCTGATTTTTTGGAGGACACTTGTGAGCCTCAGAGGCTTGTCAAATTCCTAAGGTAAAAAGGTCTTTAATAGGGTAGATAATTTCTCTTGTCCGGGTTACACTTTAACATCACGTGTTTAAGCTAAATTTGAAAGGATGAAAATCTATGGTGAGGTTTAAAGTTTATGATCTATTAAATTCGTACAAGTGAAAAATACATTCCACCAATGTAAGTTTTAATGTCCTAATGACAGCAGAGCTATCCGATAGATGGAGGTTCCTCATAAGCAGCTGGAACTGGAGTTCTGAAGCACTAAACCAACTTTCGACAATGATTTGTTTTTCATTTTAGTTTGTTCCACTAGTTCAATTCAGTAATTAGTTCACTCAATGCTGAAAGAACAACTGACAATTTAGAAAGCAGGAAAGTCTGATTTTTCTTTTCCAAATGATGAACACGAAGGACTGGTGACTGGATTTCTATTAATCTAATTATCTATTAATCTATTAATTCTAAGTCCTGAAAGGCACAGTGACCAGAAATAACGGACTCAGTTCACAAACTACAGACAAGTGTACTTCTATATAGTCTGTTCTAAATGCAAAACATATTTGGATATATTTATTTCTTCTTACATATCTAGCACAATTAGGATTCATTTTATTTAGCTAATAAAGTAAGCTAAAAGCTATCTATAAGATGGGGAATGATGTTTCTTAAACATTAAGAATCTAAGCTACATAACTACTTAAATGCATATAGATGCGTACCCTCCTGCCTCGCAAGAAGTATGATCAAATTAGACCAATTAGAATCAACTTTTCTTTAGGAAAAATAATTAAGCACAAATGCAAAATAAAATTAAAAACAATTATTTAATCAGGATTTCCTGCTCGCTGATTTAAGTCATGATTAAAATTAGTAATATAATCACTCTGATTTCAGTCAGTTTTTCCAGCATGGAACCACCCCCAAAGGCTTGTAACAGCAACTTTCCCCCCCTCCATCAGTCTTCAGCACGCTCTCCACCGCTTAAAGCCTTCTGCTCCTGCGTTGCGGGATGATGTTTGAGGCCAAAACTTTCTTTTTCCCCTTATATGTTTTTGTATTTTAAGAGAGTTACAGTTCAAGAAAGATTCCACTTCATAAACGTATCTGGCTTACTAAATTTAATTCCAACATTTACTTCTGTGAAAACTTCAGTGTTGGGGTAAGAAGTCTACTACGGGGGTAATCTAGATTGGGAACAATACTACCTCAAAACACTAAATTGTATCAAGAAGACAAAAAGTATAAAGGATTATTTAAACCTGAGTTATTTTCCATAATCTCCCATCCTTTCTTCAGGAAGCAAAATTCTACAGACCTAACTTTGACCACGAGTCACAGATATACAATAGTCTTTCCTAGAAGTGCTTACAACAGTATTTTGCAAGCAGTTAGATCTACCAAGCTCTAAGAAAATCCACAGTAATGTCAACACTAACTGCAGAACTGTTATTACGCTGAAACAAGTTTATTTCAAATTCATGGTGAGAGAAAAATCAAACAAGAAAAAAATTACAGATAAACAGAGAAATAATAGGCTTGTTATTTGAATGGAGATGATGATAAATAAATACAGCTTGTCCTAGAAGATATTGATTCTCTCTCCATTTAAAATGAAACAGGTTAATGGGAAATTCCATTCTAGGCAAGTTAAAGCAGAATTAAAACAAAACAATTATCCAAGTTTAATTTGCTCTATTCTCTGCAGCACCTGTCTTCTGGAAAACTGGACTGAAACAAGGACGGGCCTACATTACAGAAAAGTCTTCTTGTCCCTTTTCTCATCTGGTCATACTATAAAATCTCCTAAGAATGTGTCATAAGCATCAGCTCACTCTAAGAAACACATCTGCAACAAAAACACGGTATCACAAGCTAGAATCTGTGCATATCAGAGGAACGACATTAAGCCTTACACAACACCTGCTCACACTATAGTTGGCCTAAATAATCTTTTATGATTGCTACGTTCATTCTAAATAAAAATACAATATCATCTTCAAACTGTGAAGTGTTCCCGTATTACTTTGCTCCCACATAAACTGGCCAAATCCCCCTCAAATCCTCAGAGCTCTACATCTACAGTTAAACGATAAGAAACAACAATAAACAAACTTACTGAGAACCTACTGGTTAAGAAAATAAAACATGCGAGTTTTTTTGCTACAAGTGAACAACAGCAAAAAAAAAATGAAGTTTTCATAAAATCAGGTAGCTTTCATGTTCATATACTAATATACTGCATGTAGCATGCATGACACATAACCACAATCAAACCTGAAATGCACATTCCTATCATAGTAGTTCAGAGTTGTATTTGGCATGTTGTTTTGCTTTCAGTAAAATGTTTAAAACCAGCAGCATACACAAATAATAGCCTGCTAAGCATCATGCTTGACTACCAGACACTGTGGCACTGCTCCCCCCAGCCCAGCAGATATTCATACATGCGCGTCCCCAAAATCTCTTCTCCCTGCCTAGTCTGCAATAACCTGAACATCTACAAAACAGCACTTTCCAACTATGTCCTTTGGTTGTATTAGTTGCATACATAAATCTGTCAAAACTTAAAAAATTTTGAAGGCGAAGTTGCACGATTGCCTCATCTGAGCTGCAGCACAAGGTTTAGCTACACGATCACACACTGTATCTTCCTATATTCTTGATAGCATATTTCACAGGGCTCTTGAATAAATGACCGAGTATCCCACACGTAAGTTATTTTCATATAAAATAACTGACAAGACTACAGTATGTTATGCAAGAATATCTGAGGAGCTAGAAAAGTTGTAACAGACTATATATTATGCAAAAACAGTACGTGGTAACTTAGAAAGTATACTGAAATGCAAACAAGAGAGAGTTCTGGTGTAACAAAAGTGTTCAGATACAACTGTACTTAGGTCCACCCCAAACTTTTTATTTTAAAACCCCAAAACAAAATTTCAAATCCACAGAGTTAAGCCATGATACCCCAAAAGTAAAGCTATAAGAATATAATGAAAATTGTTAGTGTGACCTGTAGTGCATTTCAAAAAAGATTAATTCTTCTCTTCAATTTCACCCCATGTTTTCTAAGTAGTCTCATTTCAATAGTGACACAATATTATTATTATTTTTTTAAACAATTTTGGGTGATAGGTATAAACCAAAGCTTTTATTTTTGCTTTCTCCGTATTAGGGCTTCAGAGAACATTTTCAGGACTTCCTCCGTCGGGGTGCTGGGGGTGTATGTTCTCAATAAATTAGAATCTTTAAAAGCTAGGGAGAGAGATGAGGGCATACGCCAGACTTTCCCAATGAATCACGCGTAAGGCAGGATAAACCACAGCACACATGATGCGCTCTGTGAAGGCCTGCGCACTGGAAGGCAACGCAGGCGTGACTGCCACAGAAGTCAATGAACAGGATTTGAATCAACAAATCAAAAGGCAAAACTAGGCCACAAGCTCGACTTGGTGTCGAACGCATCGTATCTGGCAACACTACCCACTCAAAAATGGTATAGGCATTCACGCAAACACAGAAAATGCAAGCGTCTCTCTGATCCAATATAGGCCTACATCCTCACGCACCACTTCAAACAAGCTAATAACCTCCATCAACGTTACACGGTCTTACAAGTTGAGAATCAAGGGGAGCACAAACACCTACAAATACCCTGCATTTCAAATATTCCAAACTGATTAGTTTAGCAGCAATCTGACATAATTCTTTATGTCAACTATATAAGCCAATGTCTATGGACATATTAACAGCACAGTTATATTTTATGCTCCCCTGCTTTCATGCAAAATATTTTATCACAAAACATCTATATATACAAAGGTGTGCTACTAGCTCCCTGCAAGTCTAAATGCAAAATATGAATACAAGCCTTGCTGATAGCTTACACTGATTTTCAAACAGAACTGCCTTGTGAGATCATATAATTATCACAACACAGAAACACTATGCAAATACAGTAAATTGTAATACCAAGCACATATCAGGGTTTTGTGATTGCTCTGTAACCTCTGAATCTACATTAGACAATGTAAATTACAGTACCCAGAAAAATCTAAGAGCTCGAGTCATAGTAAGGAAAAAAATGTAAAAATCATCACCAAAAATTAATTTTACAAAAATGTCTTTCCATACCTAAACAGACATACTCAAGGAACATTGTTTCTCTTTAAAATAAACAGATATGGAAGTGGTGGTGCAATAATCATTTCATGCTCGTGTGCCAGGTATCCAAAACGCATCCAAAAATACCTTGCATTCCCGCTATACGAATATCATATTCACACATATTTATAACGAGTGTTGCAGTGAAGAAACCTACGCTCAATAAACTTAAAATAAACTATACATTTAGCTGAGATTGTTGTTGTTGTTGTGCTTCAGTTTTTAAGAGAACATGAGCACAAAATGCCTGCCTCTTCGCTCAGCATCTTTAACACACACGGTAATTCCTTTCCAGGTATTTTCTAGAGCATTTCATGCCAAGCTACCTGGAGGAGCGTGTGCAAAAGTGACAAGGAGCGATACGAGTCTGACAACTGCCAGCACGGAAAATGAGAGGGACTGGTACTTCATTACACATTTGCAGGATACGGAATCCTTCTTGTCAAGTCCTTAAATTGCATACCAACTTAAAAAAACAGCTGCAAGAGGACTGTAAATACAAAGACTCCCTATTTCCACTATTATTTTAAGTTAGAAAGTTTTCTGCTTGGCCAGCAATGTTTTGCACCTTAGCAGAGAAACTACATGGTACTCGTTAAGCGGGGGCAAACCAGGCGAAAGGATACAACAGTTCAGCACGGTCTGTCTGTGCACAAAAGTTCTCCCCTACCCCGCTGCCATTCCCCAGCAGTTATTTCGGCTGGGAGCACCAGCAACGCGCTCGCTGGGTAACGGCTACATCTTGCGGCAACGCGTCTCAGCGCAAGGAGGAAAAACAGACAATAACCGAAACGGCATGAAAAAAGGGACTTGTCTGCTCATAACCTTCATACAGCTATTCCCTGCAAACACCCACAACACCCTGCTCTCGCCGTCGGTACAACACAGGAGGGGAGGAGCAGGGGAGGGAGGAGGAAAACATTATCATCTCAGACGTGATGGAGGAAAGGAGAAAGTTGCAGTCATTCCGCGGCGCCCTGTCACTCGGGGCCACAACCCGGCCGCCCCCCGAGCGCCTCCCGGCGGGGGCGGCCCCGGCGCGCCGGGCTCCTTCTCTCCCTCCCCCTCCGCCCCGGGGCCGGGGGCGCCGCCGCCTTCCACCGGGCAGCGCCGGCCGCGGCCCGCGGTGCCGGGCGCAGGGCGCCTTCCGGGCAGCGGCCGCCGCAGGGAAGTCGCGGCGGGGCGGGAAGGAGCGGGCCGCCGCGCACGGCACGGCCCCGGCCCCGGCCCCGGCCCCGGCCCCCGCGCAAGCAGGGCGGGGGGCGCCGCCGCCCGCCCCGGCTCGGCGCGGCGCGGCCGGGCCCGCGGGCTGACCCCGCGCCGCCGCCCGCCAGCCCGGGACCGGCCTCCGGCGCCGGCCGCCGGGCCCCTCCCCGAGGGCCGGGCCCCCCGCGCGGCCCCGCGGCGCGGCCGTTACCTTCCTTGGGCGGCTTGCCGGGCGGCTTGCCGGGGAGCGGGGAGGCCGCCGCCGCCGCCGAGGCCGCCGCCGAGCAGCCCTGCAGGCTCGGTGGGGACGTGGAGAGCCGGGACCAAGATGGCGGCCCCTCCAAACTTCCACTGCTACTTTGGACACTCATCAAGCTACTTTCCTGGAGCCCGGCAGCCGCCGGGGGCGGCGGGGGAGGCGGCGCGGCGGGGGGACACCCAGCGCCGCGCTCATGGCCGGGGGCCGGCCCGACACCGGCGAGGGGAGGCCGCCGGCGGCGAGAGGGCTCCGGCGGCGGGCGGCGCGCGGAGAGACGGGGCGCGGGGCCGGCGCAACCTGCCCGCACCTCTGCACTGCGTCGCCGCCGCCGAGCAGCCGCCTGTGTCTGAGGCTAACCTTCCCCGCCGCCGCCGCCGCCGGGAGGGGAGGGCGGGCGGGCGGCGAGGGGAGGCGCAGGCGGGGAGGGGTCATGCGCAAACACGATCGCGAGCCGAGCGAGCGCCGCGCTCCGCCGGCGCCCAGCCCAGCCCAGCGCCGCGCCGCCCGCACCTGCCCCGGCCGCGGCCTCCATGGCTGCTTCGCCCCATCCTCTGCCCGCCGCGCCGCGGCCAGCGCCGGGCCGCCGGGGCTGGCGGCGCCGGGGCCGCGGCCGTTGCCTGCTCCCGCGGCAGCCCGGGGCGGCGGGGCACGGCCGGGGGCCGGACGCCACGTGCGGGGCGGCGGCGCCGCGCAGGCCGCGGGCGCAGGGCCGGGCGGGGCCGCCCTTGGGGGCACCCGCGAAATGGCGCCCCGAGTGCGGCTGCTGCCGGGAGCGTCGGGCAGCCGCCGCGGAGCTGAGCGCGCTAGTTCTCCGCGGCTGAAACGTTGTTCTTACAGCTTTCCCCCCGTGAGGATACCCAGCGCCAGTCGCTGGCAGGGGTCTGCCAGAGCCGCGTGTTTGTCTTTTCCGCACAGGACCGGGTGCCAGCAGAGGCCCGGCCCGGAGGGAAGCTGCGCTCTGCAGGGACCAGGTGTTGCTCGGGGCCGTAACCTGCCCTGGCCCCGCGCAGCCGCTCGCGCCGCAGGAGCCGAACCGCGGGGCAGGAGCCGTGGGCCGGGAGCCACCACCGTCACAGGCGTCTCGCTCTCGAAGGATTGAGGCTCCCAGGCGTGCGCCAGCCCCGGCCCTGCGTGTCGTACAAAACGTACCGCCGGGCCTTGGAGATTACTGATTTCCTGTTGAAATCCAATGAGTTAGGCTAAAATGCAAGTATAGCTGCATTTAAACCCAGTTTTCACTTGTTCGTTCCCTAAAACTACCATAGTCTTTCCTGAGAACACAAGATGCATGGTGAAGTCAGTTCTAGAACAAAGCCTTTTAATTTATAAATGCAACTTAAGGACGGCAATAGCTTTGCTAGCTTTTATTTTTTTTTTTAATATCATGGCTTGCAGATTTATGGTACTCTGCATACACAATAAGTGTCTTCCTCAGCTAGGCATGGAAGTCATTTTGTAGGTGCTGTGTGGAGACATCCTGGCCATCTACTAACCTGTTTTCTTCTGAATTGGAGAATGGCAGGAATAGCTTACTAATGTTGGGTTGGAGACCTGTACACAACGTGGATATTACCAGTTCTTTCTCTTCCTTTTTAAGTGATATCTGTCAAATTATCCAAGATCTTCACCTCCCACAAGCATGCAGCATCGCTGCAAGTTTCTTAGCAATTAGGTATTAACCTGAAGAAAAATTAATGTGTTTACTTGCTAACTAGATCTGTTACAGAACATATATTTAGTAATAGATAAACTTTTTTTTTTTTTTTTTTTTTTTTTGGCAGAGAGAAGTATTCTGATGTTTTGACCAAGATATGTTTGTTTTTTAAGGGCTTGATCATAGAGAAGATTTTTCAGGCTTTACCTAAGCAAATTACACCAAGAAATCACTAGTATTCAGACATGAAGTGAAACAGTACTAGTTCACTCTGAGAATATTAATGTGCAATATTCATATTTAGCAGCTGGTATAGAAACTTCTTGTGAGGTTAAAAATAAAACAAACTCACAATCCCACAATCCATACCATAGCATAAGTGAGCATGTTCCTCATCTCCTGATGAGTATATCCTCCTGCAGCATACTGTTCCTAAAATATGCCAAGTAGAAAGCAATACGTTACAGAAATTCAGTGTCTCTGTTTATGCTCATTTGCATTCACTTAAGACAAACCCCTGCTACCCTCACAAGAACATAGATAAACAAGCTTTGTTTGTGCCACTTTTGCTTATACATACGCTGTCGTCTACAAGTTATTCCACTGAAATTGCTGGGACTCCTTGTTTAATAAAGTAACACTCATCATGACTAGGGGGGATAACATATGAGGAGAAAGATCATTTTCTTTACTTCTTCTTTCAGGTATGCATTTAAATATCTTAAAAATTCTGAGATTTCTTGCAGACTGCCATGAATCAACACCAGGGAAAATGATCAGATCTGCAGAACACCTCAGATGGTGAGTTAGAAGGGGAGTTACTGGGGGGGCACAGGAAGTGGATGTGTGTGTACTGCAGGATGCCCCACTAGAGGGCTCGTGAAACACGACGTCTGCTAGCTGACAGAACGGTGTGCTTTTTTGCAAAATACCGTTTAGGGCCTAGTGGGTTCTGAAGATCCTCAGTCTACTTTTGACAGTGTGGCAGCAGAACCGTATCTCTTGTTTGTGTGAGCTGTTGATGTAGTTTGAAAGCAGAGGATGAGTTATATCCTGACTCCAGATGAGATACTCTATATAGCTTTTAAAATATGTGGAGCTGGTATGTTCTTTCTTCATATTTCATAGGAAACCTAGTTTTAAAATGTTTTAGAGCTGACATTGATTTACAGTATCCCTTCATTTGTACAGCCACATTGCTTCAGTATTATCAGTTCAATGGTATCATGGCAGGAGAGAAGAAAAGCTTCATTAACACCTTTTAGAAATTTTCACACGTATTCCAAAAGACTTATCTTATTATAGGGCTTCATAAATGTGAATAATGCTTTTCAGAGTCACTCACAATGTCCTACCCTCATTTTGCACTAAAACTTTATGGTCCAGTAGCCAGATGGATAACCTCTTATTCACAGTGGTGAGCAATCAGCTCAGTGTTACCCACGCAAAATGTTAAAAACTAAATCTAATTCTCAAAGAGTACTGAAGAAGTATTACTCATTCTTTTATCATTTCTTTTAAATAATAAATACTAATTTTTTTTTCTTGGCCTTCTAGTTTCCAGGAGCAGAATAGTAAGCTACCAAGATTTCCTGTGCAGTCACCACATACCATCAACATCAGACATAACTTGAAGTAACAGATATGGGGAAATATCATTTCAGTGGGATGACACTGGATAACAAAGAAGAAGGTGCCACATACCTACTTACAAGGGAAATTTTAATTCCAAGCTAAGCCTGAGAAAGCTCATTTAGTTTTGCTAACTGCTAAGGAAGAGGATCTCAAAATTCAAATCGTAACAGGAAGGAGTAAAATGCCTATGTGCTATTTCTCACATTAGAGTATGTCAAATGGGAGTTATCAAGGGTTCATCACAGCACCAACCCTCAAATCACGGATGCTTGAAGAATAGAAAAGCGTTATGAAATTTCATTATTCTAAAGACAAAGAAAACCAAACAACAAAATTCTGAAACAAAATTGCGTGAGCTGTCAGCATTCCCAATGGAATTACTGTGTGAGTAACTCTCATCACAGTAAGTTCACAATTTACCCATAAATCTTTCAAGAAGTAAGAGAAGTTAACTAGGAGATAGTGAAGGAAGGGACTGACAGGCTGCATAGGGAAAATAAGTAAGACTACTGCAGGAGTTTTAGTCTCTAGAGACATTCACATTGCATCTGTAGAGGAAACAGTGCAGTCAAGTCAAATATAATTTTCAAAACTTTTACATACATTCTTTACAGAACAAAGAGACATAATTTCAAACATTAAATATGATAAAATCCAAAGTTTATCCCAAATGTTCTTGAGGAAGAATATTCTTTGTTCTTGGGACCAATTACAGAGGAATATTTTTCTCTATTCCTAGGCCTTCACCTTCACTGCTCTCAAATGCCAAATAGAATTTGGTTTCCTTATGAGAAATAGTACTTTTTTAACATCAAATCATACATATTCTTAAAAGGTGGATAGGTCTTATCTGTCCTTTTCCCACCAAAATCAATTTGATCTTAGCTGGATTAAATTTTAGGCCAGCAGCAAATTCAGACACTGGAATATGTGGGGATGGTGCCTGATCGGGTCATGTAGCAGATTACATGAGTAATGTCTATTTACATATAGTTTCTAAATTAGAACATCTTTTAATTCTACCAGTAATTAGAAGGGAGGCGTCAAGTTCATGGGACAAATAAGAGAAGTAGAGATGGAAGAGGAACTTGATTGAGCAGACTTGTACTTTTTCTAGGAATGCAAGTCAGAATTTCCAGAGTTATGATTAATGATAACGTCACTGGAAAAGCTAGATGCTTCAGAACTTCATTCAGCCTCTTGACTCAGCTAGAGTTCAGGGAAATGTCAGGGACCAGAGGTCATTAGGGTCTTTCCTTTGGATGTTTTGGGGAGTTAATTCCTTCACCTGCGTCTTTTGATTAAGAGTTCTATAATAAATCTGCCAATGGCATTGAATCTCTTCTTTTTACCCTTTCCTGTCTTTACCCAGAAATATTCAATATTGCTTTCCTCTTCCTAAGCTTGTAACAACTTACCGTCTTTGACAAACCGTAGCACACCCTAGCCTTGTTTCTGTCCTATCTTTCTTGAACAAGCAATTCTGTTCTGTAACTAATATTCAAGTCCTTTGATTTAGCCGATCAGTTATTTGTGATTCCAATGAAACTGAGGTTTTGTTTGTTAAGAAGACTTCAAATTCTTTCTGTTAATTCCCTGTCATCCTGGCACTTCTGGTAACAGACACGTCAGATGTTTGAGCAGGTTGCCTTATTTGTTTCTCTTTACTTCTGTGCAACCCTTAATGCAATTTTTCTGAATATAGCCCCTTATGCTGTTATAAAGGTACTTTATTTCTATAGCAATATTTCCTTAAAGGAGAAACATATGCTATTTCAGTATGCTATGCCGATATACCAGTATATATGCCAATTTTATAAATATGTGTATGTATAAATATATGTATACGCACACATATACACATGCACTCACATACCACATATACAGAAGGGCATACACACACCCCATTACTATGCCCACACCAGCAGCTAAACTGCTTTAATTTCGTGGTAGAAAAAATATTCTCCTAAAACAGACATACTGCAACTTGAATAGAAAATGCCTAAATCATTTCATCATTAAAATGATGTATTTTTGACAGTTCTAGGTTAGATTGAATGTAGTATTCTGGAAAAGCATAATTTGGAAGAAGAAAATATTGTTTCCTGTCCTGGGGAATGCTGGAAGTTTGTAGCTGAAACGCTGTGTCCTTCCCATTCCTGATACAGCTGAGTGCCCATAAGGACCCTCCCCTAATCGCACCGACATGCTCCTGCCCAGTCATGGCTAAATCACATTTAGAATCTTCCAGGCTGTGTCCTGGCATTCAGAAGACTTAAAATGCAGATTTGGCATGAGTACAAGGTAAAATGCCAAGTGACTTGTGACAGCAAATAAATTACTGTGATAGAACACTGTCCCAGATTGTTAATACCTTTTGCACCTGATTCTCACATTGGATTTCTATTTATGAGCAAACAGGAATACTGTGCTAACCTTAATTTTTAGGTTTAGTTGAGTTTTCTAAAACAGATTCAAGACAATTGTTTTTTAGGGAAAAGTTATCTAGATCTTGATTAAATCAGTTTTGAGGCTCAATGAATCAGAGCTCTCTCCCTGAACCACATACTGCACTACATGCTTTATGCATTTTTTTAATATAGCACTTGATAGGCAACTCTGAGTTAAAAGGTAACAAAAATATACATAAATAATATACCAGCAGAACTGTCTTCTTTAAATGTACCAGTATATCAAGATAAAGAGAAGGCAAAATGAAAAAAATGGTATCACATTAAGCCTACTGTGAAGAAATAGACACAAGCAGCATGTAAGCAAAGACCTACATTTATCATCTGTGTAATTGTCATAAACTGTATTTATCATCTACCTTTCCTATCCTGAGCAGCAGTCAGATCCAGTGATCCACCTCTGCTATGATTACTTCTACACCAAATCTCTAAGAAGCCTACAGATAGCTTCCCTTCAAACCAAACCAAACACAGAAATTAAACTCCTTGTCTTCTTACCATAGAAATGTTCCTCTTAACTCCAGTCTCCCTGCTGCAACTAATCTTAGTCAGAAAAAAAGACACTTTTACAATCCTTTCTTGTGTGTCATTTTAATAAAAAATAATTTGATTTTAAATGTTCCCTGATGAAGAAATGAAAAACCCAATCCTGACGGATGCTGCATACAGTTTTTTTTTCTCTCACCTGTCTGTTTTCATTTTCTCCTATTGCTTTTTTTCCTGTATCCCTTGCAAGCTACTTGTCTGCTGCTCCCTCCAATTTTTTCCTGCACTCAGACTATTCCTTTTATAATGCTGCTCTCAGGTAAACAGTCCCCTCTTATCTGTTAGGCTTCCTCTCCATCTTTTTTTAGGCTCATACTTTTCCATACATCTTTCATACTTGCGTCTCACTCTTTACACCTTATATCTTCTTTCCTGAAGTATCTGTCTTGCCTGGAGCTTATTTTGTTGCCTTTGATTTTAAGCCATTAGAGACGGACAATGTTTGTAGAGAGCCATGTCAGTATGTGGTTTCTAATAGTAATGGGCCATGTCCTGATGCTTTATTCAGACAAAAGTCATATTGATTTAGGGTCAGGCTTTTTTCTAATTGTTGAGTAAGGACTTCAGATTTTGGCCAAATAACGTCAATGGTAAGCCTGACAGATTACAAAATATTAGATATTAAAATGACAGCATTATAATTTACAGATTCAGCCTCTCTGTTTCCTTCTAGATCTAGCTGAGCTGGTCTGCCACTTCTTTCAGGATGTCCCCTGTGCCAGCAGTAGGGGAACTGCTGTGCTTGATCTGATCTGACAGCCACCTTAGTCAAGTGTCCTGTCCCTGATTCTGTCCAGAGAGGTCATATCTCTCCAAGAAAAAGATAACAGCCCCATAGTCAGCAGATTTGGGACAACCTTTCTTCCCCTACCGTCCCCCCTACAAGGTCCTGGAAAATAATAGGGCAGGAGACAAGCTGCCCTGGAGACACCTGAAGGTACTGAAAACAACTATTATTTCAGACAGTTGAGGAGGTGATATGGGAAAACGCTATTTTACATATTATCTAGCTTAATCAGAAAGTATTAACTGATAAGATGAAGGTGGAAGGTTGTATGTCTAACTGATCACAAAACAGTAAAATTAATGATGCTAAAGAAGGCATGGAATAGCAGAAAAAGATGGGACTTCAAAAAGCAGATTTTAGTTGGCTTAGGGAATGAATGGGTGGGTAGATCTTTTGGAAGAAATTCAGAAGGAAAAAGGAGCATAGGAGAGCTGACAGTTACTAAAAGAGGCATATTAAAGGCACAACAGCAGACTATCCTGATGCAAAGGAAGCACCAAGAGAGAGCAATATGGTTTCATCAGGAGCTCTTTAAGTACCTAAAAAACAAGAATGAATCACACAAAAAAGTGGAAACAAGAACAGATGACTAAGGGCAAGTTTAAAGGAATAGTCACATGGGTATCAAATCAGGAAAGCTAAGAAACAAAATGAGTTAAACTAGGAAAGGACATAAAAGCCAATAAAAGGTTATATACATACAGACACACACACACAGAGTAGACAGAAGAGGAAGACAATGGAAGGTTCATATCCATTATCTAGCAGGAAAGATAGCAAGTAACAGATGTCACAGAGAAGACTAAAATATTCCATGCTCTTTTCTGCTTAATGCGTCTACAAAAAAATCTTAGATATGCAAAGCAATTACTTTTAACAAAGGTCAAGAAGCATACACCAGAAAAGGAGGTAATGGGTTAAATGATATTAAGAAATGACAGACGGTTTCAGATCCTGCTGACTAAAAAGTGTAGCTGGGATAAAGTGTAGCAGTGGATAAAGCCTGCCTCCCTGTAGCCTTGTGTCTCCTGCTCAGATGAGCCCATAGTGAAAGTTCTGACTGAAATTTATATGGAATATTCATAACCAGGTTCTTCTGTGTGAATCTTCCAGTGTCTACTATCATGGTTTCATTCACACTGAATTCTTTCCTGCCATGCAGGACTCTCTATATACATGCTTATTTTCACAAAAACTGTAGAAATGTGTTACCTTTGAGACCCCTACTATCCAGTGCAATGGGGCTGGAAAGTGACTAACGAGTTCAAAAGTTATGGCACAGCCTGACAGGCAAGTATACAGTGTGATCACATAAACTGTGTTTCCATCGGAAAACAGGCTAAAAATTACCCTGGAGTGCCTAAAAAGAAAAAAATAATCTCTGCATGATGATTCATGATTTTGAGAATTCACAGAGTACAAGGGAGATCCTGGAGGACTGAAAAGGATGAAAATACTGCATATCTTTGGAGTTAAGAGTTCAATTGACCTAACTTTCATATATAATTCACCCATCTCTGAAAGATACTATCATAGGTTATCAGGCATTTAGTCTATTGGCATGATGAAGATAATAATATGATAGAAAACAATTAAGCCATAAGACATTAAGATGTAATCTTAGGATCATTATTGCATCAGACCAACCTAATTTCCTCCTTAGACAGAGTAACAGGCTATTGAATAAGAAGGAAGCAGTAAATAAAATATCTGTGCTTTAACAGAGCTTTTGGTTTGGGTCTCTCTAATTTTGCCTGCAATAAAATATAAAAAACGATGTAGATGAAATCAAGCAACAGTTGACACAGAAGTAGTTAAATATTTCTCCCAAGAGATATTTATCAATGGTTTCCTGACAAATCAGGATGGCACTGCAGTTACCATCCTTCAGGGGTTTCTCATGGGTCCTATTCTATTCAATCTTTCATTTAGCAGCTGGTTAATAGAACAGGGAGTAAACTTGCTAAAATTTGCAGAAAATCTGGAAGGGTTTGCAAACACATTGGAAAACAAATCAGAATTCAAAATATCTAGATAACTTAAAAAGCAGTCTAACTTTAACATGCTTAAATTACAGACACTAAGTACTACCCATGACAAAAATAAAGCAGAATATATCAACATAATAGGGTGACAGTTTAACGGGGCTACAGGATTGCAGAAAAGGCTATGAAGGTTAGAGTGGATATCAAACTAAATATGAGTCAACAACATGATGATGTTGCAAAAAGCCATTTCTCATTCCAGGATGTATTAAGAAGTGTGCAGCATGTGAGATGCAGGACCTAATTATTTTGCAACCTTCAGTGCCGCTGAGGCCTCAGCTGGAGCATTCTGAGAAATTTTGGGCAATGCACTCCAAGAAAAATTTAAACAATTTGGATGGAGATGAAATGGAATCAACAAGAATGATAAGTTGTTTTGAAAATACAGTTTACGAGGAAAGGTTGAAGGAATGGGGCTTGGTTAGTTCAGAAAAAGAGACTGAGGGGAGAACACATTTTAAAAGGCATCACACAGAAGGCAATGATCAACAGTTCTTTGTACCCACCTGAAATATAACACGTAATTGGCTTAATTTGCAGAAAAGATGAGTAGACTAGACGAAAAAAAGAAAAACAAAAAACCCTTTCAACTTTACGTCTAGATTAGATGGAATGGGTTTATGGAAGTTATGGAATGGGTTTATGGAAGTTGTGGAATCCCCTTCATTTGTGGTTTTTAACAGCAGTCTGCACAAACATCAGTCAGGGATGACCTAGTTCCCCATTTCCTGCCTCAGGACAGGGATGGACTAGATGATCATTTAAGGTCTTTTTCTGCTCCTCTACCTTTCTGTTTTCCTGTAACAATTTCAGTACTAGAGGACCTTTTTTGTTTAAGTTGGCTGCTATAGATAAAGCAGTGCAACTGTTGTGTGCAGCCAAGGCCTTAGTAAAACAAACCAAACCACCATTTAAAATAAGAAATAATTAGGAAAATGAAAAAAAATAAAGAACACTCAGTTTAACAACTTTAAAACATAAACATGACAGAAAACAAACAGAAAGAGATAAATACCCCAGATTTTTTAATGACAAGTGCTATTAACATTCTTTTAGGTAGCTTGCACTTAGATATCTTTGCAAGTCCTTCATCCCATACTCACTGTGTTCTATTAATAGTGATGACAGAGTTGACTGTCATGTTGACCAGTACGAACAATGACATGGCAGAAATCACAGTGCTGTGTTAAATTTAACTGTATAAAACTTTGTTCTTGATTAATTACTTATTTCTTAAAGTACAGATCTATTGGCCAAAACATTCATTCAATAACCATGGAATTGTCAAATGAGATTTTGAATTCTTTTAAAATAACCAAGGTAGTAACAGGTATTTTGTTTTTAATTCTTAATTTTAATGTGGGTTTATTTAAACAGAAAAAATGTTTCTGTTTCTTAACAACAAACAGAAATGATATATGAAATATAGAAAAACAACTCACAGGAAAACTGTGAATGAAGCTCTGTCAGCACCTCAGGGTTATGGTGATACCATAAACCACACGAGAGCTTTTCTCCTGTGCTTAAGATGCTGTCATCAGAAACCTTCAATGTTTATCCATGGTAGCCTCAGGTATTGCTGTTACCAGTACTTAGATTATCAAGCTATGCACATGCACAGAGGTACAAAGTGTCAAGCTGTAGTTACAGTTGAGCTGATGACACTTTCATCCTGAGAGCTAATGCAAACTCTTTCAAAGAAACAAAAATATCATTCCAGTTGAAGTCTTCATGCCTACTATTAAACTACTAGATGATTTCTAAGAGTTAATTTTAAAAAAACTCTTTTTATTTCTTTTTCCATTTTTTCTAAATGCCAAGAGGGCCTCTTCTAATTATCCAACCATAAAAGAAAGATTCCATTCCAGCAACATCTTAAAATATTTATTTAAAATGACTTTCCTAGAACTCTATAATGGTTATGTTTTGAGACGAAGCTTGTAGTTTACAAAATATACCATAGCATAATAGTTTTTGATGTGTTGCAACCAATGAAAAAAAGAAAAGAATGCAATTCCTATTACTTGGGCTTTATCCTATGCTTGTCCAAAGCTGGATAAAAAGAAATAGATTAGTAAAACACAGACATCTAGTTCAAAATATGAGATGTGTGGCCACAGGCTATACATAACATGTCACATATTGCCAAGATCCCCATCAAAAAATCTGATCAACCACTTGAAAATATTGTGAATTATTAGAACCAAACTAAACGGTAATTTATCCAAGTTCAATGTAGTTCTTACATTTAGCTCTCTCATTTCTGTAGACAGGCATGTTTAATTCTGTTTATGTTTTCTGGATGCTGCTAGCTGAGGACAACCTAAGAAGTAACTTAGCAAAGTAGCGAGACCAGAAAGCAACATGCCCACTGCTTCAGTTGGGGTATGATATTTGCAAGGTAACTGAGAAAGTGATTAGCTGTAATTTCCAGTCTTAACACACAATTGGAGGCAGGATTTTTACGATGCAGAAACGTGGGTATTACAGGAACACTGACACATATCAGCTTATTCCTTTTCATTTTCTGGACTGGATTTTTGGTCGTCCTGCATGCCAAAATGTATGCCTTTTTTTTTTTCTCCCAACCTTGTTTAAAGCACATGGAAGAGTTATAAACTATCTAATGTAAGAATTAATGTAACTGTTCAGGAAACATTGAGAAGAAAGCACAATGGTCCTGCCTATAAAAATAAGTTCTTGTACATGCAAAAAAACCCATACACAACAAACTTTTCAGACTGTACTTACAAAATGAAAGTATGCTTTTGTGGGTATGGTGTATGTAGAATTGCTTCTTTTAAAACCAGCTCAAATTGAAATCAAATTTTAGGCCTTCCCATCTTTCCACCCCTCTGGGATAATGTTGCATATAGAGTGAATGGCATCATAAGGGAATTCGTTTGTATCTCATCTCTTTTTTCACCAAGTTGTATTCCCAGACTGTTCCCAGCAGCTGTTCATCTAATTCATCAGCAAGAACCATAGAATATATTCAACGAGATTATACTGCTTCATTCTGCCCCTTTGGAGAAGCAGAGGAAAAGTACTGCAGTGGGAGAGGTAAGAATGCACTACATGAGCGTATAGGAAAATGCAAAATTCCCACAGTCCTGCAACTCAGCTAAACCTTAGTTATAGGGAAAGCCCCACAAGCTGCCCTTTGATGTGTTAATTGAAATCTAGCTTTCCACATGGTTCCATTTTCTTCTCAACACAAGGGACACTTGCTGCTCTTGAGAAAGAAAAAATTAAATGCTTGTCATATAGTTTTTCCTTGCTTACTTCAAGAACAAAGAGTCAAGACAGGCATTGAGAAAGCATCCAAGAGGATCAGATAAACAAATAAAAATGCTCACGTATCTGCATATGATGGTAAGACAATTCCTCGACATCTTTTCTTCTCCTGTGCTCCAGCATGGACAAAAGATGGTGTCAAGCCTGTTAGGCCTCCTCCCTGTCTTTTCTATTGCAGCCTTCAGTGAGCATAAGGCTTGTTAGTATCACAACAAACAGGGACTTGGTAGTTCAAGTGAATCCACTCTTCTGGGGTATAATCAAAAGCTAAATCAAAATCAGGTCGTAAGTTAAAGCCTCAAACTGCAAACCAACCCAGATAGTAACAGCAGATATTAAAACATGCTACAGTATGTAGAAATGACATTGACTTTTACCAGCACTTTATGAAAGAGGCACAAAGATCAAACCAGACCCATTCATCTCTTGCTTGTAATCTGCTCAATGGCTGTCCAGCAGTGTTTCACAGAAGTATTAACAATCATAAAAACTAGAGATGGAAAAGGATTCTGTGCATCCTTCAGTCCATGCAGATTTTTTGTTATATATTATCCAATGCTTGGTTCAGTATCAAGTATTGGTGAGTTTTACTAGGTGAATCTGCAGCCCAGTAGTTCTCAGTACATTACAGCATTCTTCTTTATGGTCTGGCAGTGTTAGTTTTTGTCTATTTTTCTAGAGGGCAGAAGTATTTTTTTGCTGCACTCTCCCATTAGCTTCCCAATTCTCCAATTACTGTCCACTAATAATAAATATTTGTATTTGCAGAATTGTTTTCTTGTCCCTACTAACCTCTGTAGGGTAAGCAGGTGCTGACATGGCCCACCCTTAAAACCAGTCTACAGTTTTAAATTTTATTCCATAATTCTTAGTAAAATTCTAATGTTCTGCAGATTTACTCCATTCATGTAATCAAAGTTATGTTACATCTTGACCCAAGGCTGTTCTTTTCACAAACAATTCACATTTCTTGCGTATTTGTAAAAGTCTCTCTCAGTATGCGGATACTGTGGCATATCTTGAGTATGCCCTGTTGCTCTCTGAGTACATGTGCAATTTAAGTCCTTCATTATGACCTTATTTTAAGATATTCTCTATTTCCCATCTATGTTATTTTTCAAACCCCTTCTTTTAGATTGTCTCCAATCTGTTGGACCCATTCTGGTAAGGAAGTGTCTATAACTGAATGTTTTCAGTCTGGTCTGACAGATGTATGCCAGGATGAATTTGGTATCATAGTTCATATATTAGAGGAAAAGATTGAAACTGCATCCTCAGCAAGACTGATTAAGGGACAGCTTGAATCCATAAGGCATTTCACAGCATATTGCTAAAGAAAACACCTGTAAGAATAAGAAAAGTGAATCTATTGCATATTTTACAAAAAGCCAAATACTGGAGATATTTGGCACACTAGCTTGAAAAGCACTAGCATGAAACGAGGCAATGAAGAGGTCAATTTACAAAGCTGAATATCTATGGATGGTGACCTCTAATACCTCAGTGAAGAACTTTGCTCAGTCTTGAGTAAAACTTTTGCTTTGCTGTCAGACTCCTAAAGGACTGTCACCTCACAGTACTGTCTTGCTTCTTTGTGTTTTGACATACATCAATTTTTTTCATTTTACATTGGAAAGTTATTCAATAAACACCTCTTTCTTCCTTTTTTAAGTTCTTTCTACCATGTGCACACATGCCTTCAAGAGTTTTCCTATTTGCACTCAAGGATGCTCAAGTTTCTCAGAGTGGATCATTACAAAGAAATTCCAAGGCCAGTTTTAGTACAAGTCTTATTTTACCATTTACAGTGAGAAGAATTCACTAATGTAGACAACAGCCACAAACAAAGTACCATTTGATCTGAGAGACAGCTGATTTTAAGCATGCGATCAAATACAGGCCAGGAAGAACTAAGACTGATGTGTCAGACCTGCCTTTAAAAGAAAAGATTACACAGTGCACTGAAGCTCCCATTATAGCTGTTATTGCCACGTGTATGTTCAAGTTCAGCAGAAGGTGATCTCTCTTGCTTTGGCAGGAGGGACCCAGACACTATTCAGAAAAAGAACAAGTGTTTCCATGTCATTAATCCAGTTGAATCCAGCTGAGAGAAGGAATCAGAAGGATAAAGTAGAGATCCAATTTCATGGGGAGAAGCTGAATTAAATTTTGGACTGCCCTACACAAGTATCTGGGGAGCTGCAGGAAATTACTATGCAGTACAATTTTATCTACAGGATACCTTCTCATGCAAACATGTCAAGGAGTTATTTTCTTAGCTGATATCTAAACAGCCCTATCAAAAAAAGACTCTCTCTTCCAGTCTTACCCAGAAGAGATTGAGCAACAGTCTTCAATCCATGACCTGTAGGCAACACGCTGCCCAAAGACCCTCTATAATGTTGTGTGTGTCCACAGCACACTACCTACTGAGCACTGGGTCAGTGAAAGCTGGGATCCCAGTCATGACTCTTTTCTTTATTTCATGAGGTGGAAGATACCTCACAGATATGTGCGCACAACAGTATCTGCTTTACAAAAGGCAAGACCTGGGGAGAGGAAGCTAATACATAGCTAAACAGAACCACACAATGAGAGCTGAAAAATCAGATAGTACCTTGAAGGGCTTTAAAAAGTTACTTAGCTATAAATGGTGTGATTTATTAATAAAAATCAAATAAAGTATACCACATCAGACATTCTTTGCTGAGTTTCAAAAAAGTACCAAAAAATAAGTGCTAATCACAGTTCTGCAAAGAACTCCAACTCATCCCGAGTCTATCTCATCGAAGTATGAAGAAAATAATATTATACAAACCCAGAAAGCTGGTGACTAAATTAATATACTGCTCTACAGGATGCTTGAAGTAGCTATTATTGGCTATGGATGTCATTCAGTGTTATCCTCTTTCTATGCCACTGCATTGATGATGTGCTGGCAGAGGCTGTATTTTATACATTAGCTTTCCCAGGAAAGCACAGCTGCACCTTAGGGGTAAAATTCTGATCCTACTGAAGTCAGTGGCAAAGCTCTCATTGTTATAATTTCACATTAGGAGTTATTGTATGGAGAGATGTACTAATCCTTTCTTCCTCATCTGTCTCCCTAGGGAAAACTTATTCTCACTTTTGCAAAATCTTATATAATACTCCATGCAGACACATAAAAGAGCATATCTATCAGACCTAACCACTAAAAGACAATGCCACTCATTTTTTGCCTTCCAAAGACAGGTTCACTGTTCACATTCAACCGTCACAGAAACAACAGTCAAAGCAATGCCTGTCTTAAGTGATAGGATTCAGTCAAGGTTTAAGCAACGGAGGGAAGCCAAGAGAACATAGCATGTTATCAGATATATGAAGTGTATAGTGGTATTTGTTATTCATGTATTTAATAAAGTTCATAGGTGCCAGAAGCAGCCAAATTATTTGTTTCATTGCAATCAAAACTTAACCTTGAACCACTAAAATCAGTCATAAGATCCATGAAGACAACTTTGTATACAATTTCAATCTTTTTATAAAAAAACCTACCCAATTTTCCTACTAGACAGTTCCACTTCTAGTAGTAAGGATAAGTGCCTAACAGCAGACAGGGCTCCTTGGCTCCTAGCATTCTAAAAACTAATGTAATTTGCCTAACTTTTTAGTTTAAAGGAGGCTACCTGCTTCCTATAACAATGGTCCTTCCTGAGAGGACATCTCCCATCATGATTTGTATGATACCTACCTATGATAATTTCCCAGTGGGAGTTGCACTCTGGATAATAAATGCAACTTATTTGTTCCATACAGATTTGTGCCAGTTCTTCCCTTATTCTAGTCATATTTTGATCTTCATTTTGATGATAGTGCCATAGTACACTCATAAATTCATATGCCAAGTTATTATAAAGTAAAAAAATTCCCAAAGAAATTGTAAAATACTCTGTATACCTTGTTCCAAATCAAGTTTTTAGATCCTCAGTGATAAAGGATAATGTATGGTCACATACATATTCACACATCCATTTATTTATAACATTATTTACAGGAAAACAAAATAGCAGCAAGACAACATGAAAGAAATGCCCCTTTGCTGTAGCTTCTAAGACAGAGTCAAACCATTCCTAAAGAAAACTCTGCTCTCACACAGTCAGGCTTTGCTTTTACCGTGGAAGGATCCATTGTTCTACATGATACATGTTTTATTCCTGAGCTTTGGTAGATCTCTTAGACACTCCAAGTTTCAGTCTTGAGACACCTACAGAAAATAGATTGAGATAATAATGTGGTTATTATTATCTGAAAAGGCACAGCAAAGAACAGAAGCCAAATGGGCAGTATCCTCCATCTCTAATATATAGCACTGTTCTACATTAGCTGTGTGTCTTAAGTACCAGAGTTATTGCTATGCATGTTATCATATTGCCCTAACCCAGTCACGAGCTGACAAAATGTGATTGAGATGAGATTATTATTCACCAGGATGGGACGATTTCTTAGTCAGACTCACATCCAATTACAGTTAAGTGGCTGTATTGAACTCCAGGATTACAGACATGCCCTTTTTGCTGATGTGACAGGTACAAAATGTCCAGGTTGTTTGAGAATCCTCTATTTATGCGTGGCTTTAGTGGTCCTTTATGATGGTAGGTATTCATGGCTGTTGGTCCTGATGCTCAGGAATGATACACTGTTTGCTGGATAGCTTCTTGGGGTGGGATTCAGCAATTTGAAAGCAAAGTCTACAGCGGTTTGGGGGGCAAGTTATGTTTTCTCCTTTATAGCTTGAATCGGCTGTGACACCTCCTCGTGGTCCCGCTGGATACCCCTGCCAGAGGAACTAAGGGCATCGCTGTCCCAGGCGTAATGGTGGCGACTAGTAGTTGCCTCCGCCCTGTCGAAGTATCCTTTCGATCTTCGGCAGTAAAGGGGGGCCCTAATTGGCTTACAAAAAAGCATCCCGGACCCCCCCAACGCCATTGGCCCAGTGGCGATCTGTCAAATTTGGGCGTGGTGGCGGTCCAACGATCGCCGCCGACGTGGCTCTGCCTGCTGGGGGACAGGCACCCACAAAACCTACCGGACGTGACACGGCACGTCTGCTACTAGGGAGCGGGAATGGCTTTGCTTGTCTGCCTGTCGGCTGATCGAGTGTGATGGTCAGGGGAGACCTATCCAGTGGTCCCCCTGAGCCAGTGTCTGTGCTCTACCCGGGCGTTGTAGCGGGGCGCGGGCCCTGTGAGGTCCTCTGGCCTCTAGCGAGACAGCAGGACCAAGTGGCGACAACCTACCGCCTGACCTAGCCCAGTAGATTGGGCATGTCGCTTACCTTTAGTTTAAAGCAGAGTAAAATTCTTCACATGGACGGTGAGTCTGCTCAGTCTTCCGGAACCGCTGGTACCCCGTCTATGCTTTACTCTTGGCTTGAGCTGGAGGTGGTGGACGAATGGCACATCTGTGGGGCGTAAGAACGGGCATGCCATTACCATCGGCTGCACCAAGCCCCTCAGTCCGGCACTTCTATCTAGACGCAGATGTTGCCTCCATTCTCCAAATGACGCACTAACTGGATTTGACAGCGGACGAGCCGCTTCTAATAACTTGGAAAAGGTGCCCTGTCCCGTACAGGGTTTGATAAATAGCCTTCACTTTTCAGTACTGTTATTCTGAACTCTAGCCCTTTTCTGTTCACCTGGTAAAGGGTGAGAAGAACCCTTTCAGCAAGGAGATCTGCAGGGTCTTGGAAGAAAGAGCCGCTTTGAGGACCAGGAAGCCAGTCACTGAGGCTAGCATACGTTCAGAATAACTCAAGAGATGCCAGGCTCTGGCTCAAAAGACCAATTGCACTGATACTGCAAATTTCCCATAAAGAGAGAGCAAGTGCAGAGTTCACAAAAACATTAGCTTTTTACTGCTTTTCAGGATCACAGCTTAACTGTCATCTTCCCTTAATACAAGCAAGTAGTTATTGCTATGAATAAACTCAGAAATGCTACTTACAATCTGATGTGTCTAATGCTGGATATATTTAGTAGAATATTAAAGCCCTAATTGCTGTTAGTGATTATGGGTATTTTCCCACAAAGCACTTTCCAAATATAATCACAAGCTAGATTCATGTCTGATTTCAGTAGGATCTTGCTTTTGTACAAAAATCACAAATAAATTGTAAAACATTACAGGTCTCAAGCACCTTGTTAGATATTATCTTGTCCATAAAGACTTTGTATAAGATACTTCAGAGATCTACACAAAAATGCTGAAACTGAAAGGGACTGAAATA
Source organism: Dromaius novaehollandiae (assembly GCF_036370855.1). Taxonomy (NCBI): domain Eukaryota; kingdom Metazoa; phylum Chordata; class Aves; order Casuariiformes; family Dromaiidae; genus Dromaius; species Dromaius novaehollandiae. The sequence goes on from NC_088104.1 coordinate 23,852,078, forward strand.
GGCATATTATATACAGGTCCCACGCTCACAGACAGCTAGATTTCTCTTACACTTTGGATAGATACATAGTTTTCTGAGTGGCCTGCAGGGCAAAACTCCTTATGACCACTATCTGCAAGAAGAATTTACTGTCAACATATACTGTATATGAGAGGGAAAAAATGAGCACAGACCACATTCACACCAACCCGCTTGGTTCCTGAACACACTCATTTTCAAAATAGGTTTGTTCAGTAACATGAGCTTTGTTTCAAGTTTGTTTATGACAGGTCAGTAGAATCAAAATGAAGGGAGGCTTGCTAACTACTCCAAGCACTTGCCTTCTTTTTAATTTCTCAAGGGAATGAAAAGTGTATTGAGTTTTTCCTCCTTTGGCATCACGCACTGCTCTCACAGAAGATTACTGAAACATGACTTTGTGAGGGCTGTTTCAAGCAGAAGCATGTTCCTTTGTATAGGAACAATGTTAATTCCTGTCACTCCTAAAATCCAAGTGGAATTGTTGTTAAAGCTGCTCCTAAAGGACCAGGGAATTTGTGTCATTTAGTTCAAAGACTTTCATCGCCTCTATTAGACTAAACATAAATGTAATATAGCCAAGCCAGATTCCAAAGGTTATTCTTTCATTTAGGCAAAGTACTGGAGATGCAAAAGCTGTACAGCATTTACAGGAATCTAACACAGATTCGATAAACCAATTGAATAGGAAAGGAACATCCTTTCTAAATGCAAATTATTCAGGTGCGATTTGAGTTCCTTAAAGGTTACTCTTCAGTTCCCTTTCTCTGTCTAATAAATGAGAACACAGAACAGCTTAGCTTCCTTTTTCAGAAATCTTTGTATTAAGTCATCCTGCTGCTTCTATTATAGACCTTTTCTATACGGAGCAGATACAAGCTCTGGACTGCTTCTGTCCTGTGATTGCTGAACACCAACATTTATCTTCTACTAAAGCACCTCTGAGAAGAACTGAAAAACTAATTTTAAAAAGTGGGTCTGACAATGCAGCAAAGCACAGACATACTCAAGCTGCAGGATTGTCTCTTTTCTTTTCATTCAGCCAAAATATTCCACATTTTCCTATCTGAAAGAGTAAAATCACAAATATCAAGAAGGTCCAAAAAATGTGGCCCAAGCATACGTTGTATTGAACCGGTCAAAGTGTCAACAGATCTACCTGAACAGGTGTACACAATAGCTGAAGACCTGATTATTATATTTCTTTATGATGAAGTCTTGTCTTGAGTGAAGTTGGTGGCAGAACTTTCACTGGGTTCATCCAGACTAGAGTAACATTTATTATATCTTGAGATAGGGTATTAAGAATCATGGGAAAGAAATCTATTTTATTTAAATCACGTCATACTAGAGATGCTCTACAGGAGGGAGTACATTTGTGCATAATTTAAACGCTCCATAATAGCAGCCACTGACTAGGAAGCTGTTGTCCTTTTTGCCATTTTTTTGTGCAATTTTGTGTAATGCCCTTTTTTGGCACTGGCACATTCACTAGAGAAATCACAAGTATATTTCGTACAAATAGTTTGCATTTACTATGTAAATCTAGTTTCACCACAGCTCATTAAGCAGCATCTTCAGAATTAACAGAGATGACTGAGACTTTGGAGCTTTCAGACTAAAAAAAGACCAAAAGAAAATGTCAATAAATTCCACAAGAAAACAAAAATCAAATGATATTGCTGGGAATTCTTACTGTTACCTGACTGGGAATATCTCACTGTTAAAGACAAGACAGGGAAACCACTGTCAGTGCAGAAAAGAAGCATTAGCAGTTTAATGGATACAGAAAATATTTTGCATTTTCTATGTTTCTTTTCATACAAGGATGAAACATAGCAACTAATCACACAATGTTAGATTTTAGGCCTGAGTCCTGGCTACATTTTAGACAGTCACTAAGTCATATTCCATATCTACATCTCATCTCAGCTGCATCCTGTCTAAGTGGTACTAAAGTATTATCCATAATATACTAATGGTAGCACACATGAAATAGCTAGTGTTTTAGAAGCTGTGGGTGTAAAATAGACAAATAACAGTATGAAGTTCAATTAAAAAAAAAACCAGACACATTCTGTTTTTCATTTTGTGCAAAGCCAGCATCTGAAATAAGGAGAATTAGAATAAAGATTGAGAGTGGTTAATCAATACCTTCAGTATATGATGCATAACTGAAAGTTGGATTCAGTTCCATCTGAAGAGCATGTTAGAAAGTCCCACTATAAAGGGCTGGATAATGTAATATTTACTGAGTTTTCTTGTAGTGGAAGAAATCAGGGCTCCTACTGCTTTCTGAGATAGCCCTTTATATCTATCACAGACAGCAGGAATTCACTTGTAGGTCAAGTATTAGGCATTTGTCTTTTGGAGCCCAGGGATCTTGACTCCATCTACATGCTGCTGAGATGCTCTGAGAGTTTAGCAGGTGTTACAGAAATGAACAGACTAGTAGTCTACGACTAGGGGCAGACTATATATATTTTAAGACAGTGCATATATTTTAAGTCAGTGCAATCATCTGCCTTAGTTTAATCAGAGAGAGAATCTTGTTATCACCCTGCTGTAATATTGACAAGAAATCCCCCTCTATTGTAAAACTCTCTTACTTAAGTCTTACACCAGGTGGAAGGAAACTGATCAGATTGGTTTTGAGTTAAAAGCAAATAAAAAATACGCATTTCAAATTTTAACATAAGTTTCTAACTCATTGTGGTTTTGTAACTCACACACGGCTGACTAACTTTTAAAACCACAAACTTTGCATGATGTAAGTTCTCATGGAAAATGAGGGCACAGTCTCATTTTGAAGCTCACGTCTCATAATAAGAGAAATGACTTCTTTTTTAGCTAACCAATCAGCTGCAGGTGAACTGCCACAGCACAAAAACACCATATGGGTGATGCAATGGCTAGTCCTTCAAAACCTACCATACCGACATGCTTTTGGCACGCCATTAAAACTTCTGCCTCCAGAAGAGAATAACTGTCTCCAGTTATTTTCCTTACAAAAAACTAGCTCTTGAAACACAATGTGGATAGTTGGGATTAAAGTTTGACAGAATGTTTTCAGAAAAAACTATCTTCCCTCAAAACAGTCTTTCCCCCTGCTGCTATCCAGTTGCTGGACAGCCTTCCCTTAATGCAAAACCACCTTGAGTTTCGCTTGCCTGGCCTGTAATCAGCCTAAATAATGAAGCATTTGCTTAGCTTAGGCACGCCCCTGGGCCGTCCGTGGCCTGCCAGCACAACCCACCAGACCTCACAGCTTGTTCAAGGCCTCGCTTTGCTGGGAGACCTTGACAGCTGGGTGGGGAGCAGGCACCTGCGATGCCCACGCTCTGCAGCAGATGCATGCAGCAGGCACCACAGCCCTGCGCACGTGCAGCTCGGTGGCACAGCGCACGCGCAGCGGTTGAGAGGCCTGCCCCAGCACGGAGGTGAGTTCCCCCTCGCTGTAATGTATGCATTTAGCCACACTGCCTTAACTAATAACCAAACAGGATCTCCCCCTTCTCTACATCTCCCCTCCTTTCACATGGGGAAATACTTAGAAAACATTCCTTCACCTAGGATTCACGCAGAAGGCGCAGAATGTTGCAATAACAAAGCACTGAATCACCACTGTAAAACTTCATTTTTTAAAAGAAACTCCTACTGAACAACTGGATTATACAAATTTATCTACAGTGAAAGCAAAAAATAGCAGAAGTTTCTTTTTTGTAATTCTGATTTTCTGTCATGGCATTTTAAGTGGCAAATAAGGTCCTATTTTAGCAAATTTCCCAACCGTGTGCAGAAGTTTATCAGATATTAAAAAACCCACCAAGCCACTGTACTGGATTTTGCTATAATTTATCAACTGCAAAGATAAAGTTAATACAAACTTTCTCTGATAATATTTATTCAGAGAACTGATAATCTCCAGGCAGCCTGCCACAAACTGAGGCTTTTCACCCCCTGAAGACAATAGCGATAACCCAATCAAATAGTTAAAATTCACCCCTTCTAAGGCTTAACTTTTTCAGGAAATAAATCTAAGCCTTCTTCCTTAACTTAGATACTCTTCTGTTCCCTCCCTCAAGGTCTATTTGTTCCTTCTCTTCTGTATAGAGCGAGAGCACATGAACTATCCTGCAAGAGTTTTGATGCTTGCTAAGAGACTGAAACCTGCCACTCTCCTGTAATTTTTCTTTTCTTCATTTTTATTATACTTAAATAATATTTGTTTGTCACAGAAGCTATGATTTTCAAGAGTACCTATAATATAGGCACAGGTAAGGTTATGATAGGAGCAGTACTAAGAATGAAATCATTCACATTACCAAAGTTTCACATGAGTGTTCACTGTTCCCAGAGTTGGGCTTTAAATGTTCACCTCTATATTTAAAAACCTAAAACCGAAGGGCCAACTTTCCTGACGACTCAGCACGCATACTGACTGCAGAAGAATCTGGATCCTCAGCAGACCCCTTATATAAAAGTGCTTAGAAAGTCCAGACATGAAAGTTATGGCTTATACTCTTTTCCAGACCAAAATCTGAAAGTCCATTAATATCTTTCTTTTACTTCTCATGCCATAGTATTATTGGTTTTAGGAAGAACCTGTAGGCATACAACCTTTCTCTTTTAACTTCTGTTAAATGCCTCTTTACAGAATTTCTTTTTTCTCATGCCTGGACTTTTCTTTAATTGGATGCCTGCCAATTCTACCTCCCAGACTGCTGATGTTCCCTATGTTCTCATACGTGTGTGTGTGTGTGTGTGTGTGTGTGTGTGTGTGTGTGTGCGCGCGCGCGCGCGCGAGTGTGTGTGTGTGTTTATCTAAGCCCTTTGGGCTTCTTTTTGGCAAGAACTGTTTTTTTACAAAAATTCAGGGGGCACTGAAATATTTGGAAGCACTGTCATGTAGATAAAAAAGGTCGCTCTAGGCTCCTCTGGGAGCAAGTTCATTGCTGATCTCACCTAGTAAGCTGTGGATGAAAAGCAAGAAGCCTGAAGCTGTCATTGTTCATGTAGTTACATGTGGAGATTTATGTTAAACTTTGTATTTATTCACTTTACGAATATAAATAGTAGCACTTAGCACATTCCACTTGAGAATCTCCAAAAGCTTTGTTAATACAACCCCAAAAGTAAGGGTAGCTGGAAACAAGAATGTGAAAATGATATGGAGTATCACAAACATACATGGACTGTACCTCTACTAAAAAAAATGTTGGTAACATAACAGATAGACTGTACCATTCTTGATCTCACAGATGGAAGGAAAATCCACTGGAAACAACACTCAGTTAATATTTGCCTGTATTACCACATAAAACTCATGGCTTTCAAATAGTGTTGTTGTTTTTGCTTTCTTTTTTAATCTAATAGACTGCTTAAGGAAAAGGAAGATAAACAATTGTGAAAAAAATGGGAGCCCAAAGTATAATGTAAATTTAAATTCTACTGCTTTACTGGTATTTCCTTGGAAACATGTACCAATATGCAAAGTCTCCTGGTAATGGAACAACACAGATTTCTATGAAATCTGAAAACACGGGGAAAAATAAATATGCATTTTTCACTTCCTAACAACATACTTAAAAAGCCATTTTTTCCCTCATTGTTGATTCTCATTCTTCTCAATTTTTTTCTTCTGCTCCTCAAAGGACTGTTAAGTTTAGGAATAGGCATATTTTCTGACAGGTGCTTTCTCAAGTATTTGAATGAGAGATACATAGGAAAATGAACATCTTAAATAATTTTATTGTAAACGACTTATCTTAATCAATCGTGTTTATTTGGTTGACTGTCAGGTTTCATAATACTACCCATCAAAGAATGTTGTAGGACAAAAAAAGCCCGACTATCCTACACTAAAATATAAACACAAAAATATGAGCATCTTAAACCCAAAATCAATTTCAGCCCTTAAAGCAAAATAACAAGAGCAGTGAACAAAGCTATTGTCTCTGTGCAAGTGACTTTGAATTGCATTTTTTAATGAGATTAATGTAGATGGTCTTACTGATAGAGTATTTTTTTACCCATCATATCTGCATTTTTCTAGTTATAAGGAATATTGGGTACCTGTTAACCTGGATTCTAATTGCAAGCAACTAGTCTACATCTTGAAGCAACTCATAGACTTTAAGAGTCTTCTGGACTTACTTTGACATAAACGATATAAGAATCTGGGTCAAAGGATTCAAAGATTTTTCTTTCAGATTTAACCTTGAGGCCCTTTACTAAACATTAATTGCTTCAAAGCAAAATAAATATTTACTGTTTCTGATACTCTGCCTCAAGCCAATTGATGCAAGAAGAAAAGAGCATGGTTTAGGAGTTTGTTAAATATCTTAAAAGACGTAATAATACTTACATGCTTTGCAGACTGTCTGCCATGTAGTTTCCTTTTTCATCTGCTCTCATTTGTTATTAAAATAAGTACAGGCAAAATAAAAAGAAACTAAAAACAAGGTTCTTGTTGAATATATCAATTGATTCCTTGTAAGTGTCAGTAAAATAAAATACAGACTTATTGTCAGTGTGATTTTGTTCTTCTCTCTTTGTATAAGCAAGCTTAGGCTGTTTCCAATTTAAAAATAGACCTTACTTCACAGTATGGGAACTATCACTGAGTATTTATTCAACTCACTAATATTTGCTCTTAAATAAAAAGATGAAGTATTTGATTTACCTAGAATAAGATCATTAGTGTGTTTACCACAATTTTTATTTCAAAACAAATCATGTTCAGTGACAATCACAGATTTGGCACACGGCCTTTTATTAACACAAACTTCTTTGGTTGTTAGATCACAAAAATTTAGAAAGGATTACAGGATTGATTTTGAACAGCATTGTGTATCATCTTTGGGCTTAGCTCAGCCCCTGTGTAAACAGGCTTTGCATTGGTATCATTGCGAATTACACCCATTTACGCCAGGGATTAATATGCCAGGGTCTCTCTCTGTGAAATCACAGTTAAAGACACAGCTTCTAGCTACTGTTAGTTTCTCCTCATTTTAAGTAAATGCATGCTTAACTAAAGGCTGCACGGGTAGTTTGTGGTGATGGAGATTAAACTTGAAGTGAATATAGAAGATTCAGCCCTGCTCCACTTCAGAGTCAAAATGGTTTCGCAAGAGGGATCTTCACCCACATGCAAGTGCTGGAGTGCAAACCTCCTCCTGGAAATGCCTCACACTGTCTTTTCACTTCTCCACCCACCATTCTTTCTCATCATCTCACTGGTAAGCGTAATCAGTGTCACTGGAAACTAAGCTGCCCGATTCCTCAGAATGACATCTGACTACTGTGCTTAATAGAGTATGTAGCAAACAGAGCCATTAAAAGTGGCGACACTTTTCCTAGTGTTGAATAAAAGACTACTAGTAGGTTCAGATTCCCTAAGCCCATCTGCTAAATTCTGCACTGCATAACAACCCTTTTATTCAAGTTCAAAGATGCAGCTCCTCCATTTAAAGAGCACTTGTTATTTGGGAGGAAATGGAGGCCAGAGTGTGCCTGACACTAAAGAAAGCCAACAAATGTTGGCTCAGCAGTGGAGCCCTCCAATACAGCCAGCCTGACCTAAGCATAATTAATCAATTGCGTGTTCTTTTAGCAAACCAATTCTTCTTATTCCTTAGCTTTTAGCTAGTCCAAATGCCTATTTACAGTGATATTGTCATAAGTGACAGGAAAGTGTGCTAAGACTGATGTCTCTTCCTCTCTCTCAGGCACTGTACTGAATTTGTCATTCGCTATGAAATACTAACTTCTATATGATTGTTACCGATGGTCACACGAATTAGTATGCTCCCTTTTTATTTTTTTCCTATTTCTACCTTAGTTCAGTAAAATTTGCCTACCAGACCAATTTTGTATTCAACTTTATTCTCCAGCTCTGTTACTGAGCAATGTTAAAACCTCAGAAAAGGTGGAGAAAGGTTGTAGTTCTTTTGTTTATTGGAGAAAGGCATTTTAAAATCTCACAGAGTTAATATGCAGATTTCCCTCTCACACATATACATATAAAAATAAAAATGGAAAACCTCCCATAACCCATTTTTAATAACTCACCAAACTTTTAGCCTCATGCATATTGTGATTCCTTGGATTAGTCATAGGTTATACATTAAATATTGCTTTTATCAATGTAAGTTTGTTGCCTGTCAACTTGACTGACTTACCCTGCCTTTTATGTCACATATAGGGATAAGGTGGACCTTCTAAATACTAACATGTACTGTTATATACCATTGTCACGTTGTCTATCATTTGTTTGCCTAACCTGCCTTCACTCAAAGTTTTTTCTTGTCTCTAGGAAATTTCACCACATATTTTTTACTATGTTTTTTTCTAGCTGAATGGGACACACTACAGAGGAGATTATATATTGGATTTATGCACTAGCTATATAATATTCTCACTTTTTAAAAATCGTATTCATATCTTTTAACACTGAGGTTGTTTTTGTAACTACCAGCATACACCAGAAGTCAAAAATTGATTTAGTGTCAATACACATGAACACTCATATTATCTTTGAATATTTATTAACTTATGTATGCAAACAGTGGGTTGTAGCTGCTATTAAACTAATTCACCTGCTTTCCTGGATCTTTCAGATTCCCTTCAAATTTGTAGCAACATGATTAATATGATATCATCTGAAAATGCACCTACGTCGTTGCTCACTGCTTCTTCACAGTGGCAATAGGCAAGGTTCCTTTGGCTAACATGAGGGGTACAAAGCTTTGTCATGCAGATATTAGGTTTAATATTCTTGACGCAATACATTATACTTAGAAGAATAACCTAAATTTTCAGGCCTTTGGATGAGTGCTCCTTTGTAACTGTGAGACTTTGAGGCTGTCTGTTGTTTTAAAATAATAAAAATATTAAAGAGATTCCTGCTTTAAATTGTTGTAATCCCAGACAAAACCTACAGACTCTTCAGCTGAGTTTTCCCTTTAAGCTGTATTTCTAGTTTATACAAATTCATTTAAATTCTGTTGAACAGATGCAAGTATAACAAACTGAGATTGGGAGGCACTTCAAGGTGATAATCTGCAGATATGGTCTTGATTTAAATGGGACAACATCAGAACATATGGAGTAAATTTAATTGTCCTACCTTGACTGCATACAATGAGAGTGCAGAGATTTCCTTATTTTTTTTGTATTTGCTTCCCAGGAGGTTTGGATTGTAGCTTCTGTCACTTCAGAGTTCTGCTTGAAAGAAGGTAAGAACATTTTTCCCTAAGGAAAAAGCAAAAGCAGGTGTATCATAAACCTGCTTGCACTGTTGCAAACACATGTGCATAGCACATATAAACTACAACAAATGAAACATTCCATCTTTGTAATAAATTGAAATACACTGCACACATAAGGATGAAAGATAAAGCCTATAATATTCCACTAAGAGCCGAAAGTACGGTACTACTTGGGAGAAATAGCCTTTGAAGATGGGTCTTGCAATCTCAAATCCCTACCACAGTTTGTTTGCCCAGGTCTCACCCTATTTTTGTGACAGATCAGTCCCCCTTTTCCTCTCACCTCCTCTGTTCCATTTCACTGGTTCCTAGGCCCAGTGTCCTCCCCTGTTGCACTGTCCCCCTTTACACATCTGCTCCCTGTGTTGCCCATGGCATCCTGTTCCTAATTTCCCTGTTCAGTTCTGCATCTCATTCTCTTTGCTTTGTTGGTCTGTCCAAAAAACCAAACGTCTAGTCTTTGTTCCAAACGGAGAAAAGCTATTTAAAAAGTGACCTGTATTACTAACAATTAAAATATTTTAACTTTTATATAATGTGTACATACGGTTTCTTCCCAAGGCTGTTTAACCACTCATTGCAAAGGAAATGTCTACTATTATCACTGCTTTTACACATACCATATCTTAACATATATTGGGTTTAAAATAATAAAAAATGGCCAATACCACTTTATTGATTGAGCATCTATACAATTCATTGCATTCACACAGAAAGAAAAAGCAATCTGTTCCATCCAAAAGGAAATAAAAATGCCTTGTTTCCATCCTACAAACAACCTAGCCAGCAATCTTTACTGCAAATGTTTGTGCATATAGTGGAAACTGCTTAACTGTCCATTGTGCATAGGAAAAGAGGGAAATGAGAGCTCTGTCAGCATATCACAGAGTGCACCACAGCAGTAGATAAAGATCACACCACAAATCAAAATAAAGTAGCAAAATCTATGTTGAGTGATTTCTGCTGGTGCTTAATACATATTTCAGGATGGTTTATTCTATATTTTTATTTGTTATTAAACAGGAGCATCTGCAGATTAGCCAAGTCACATTCAAAAAACAAAATACAAATACAGTGGTTTCTAAGACAACGGGAAACTTTTCCCTTGTGTCACTGGAGTTCCTGCTTTCTCCCTGTTTGCCCTATATTTTGTTTGTCCTCTTGAGAGTCAATGGATTTGCAGGTATTTCACAAGTACCCACCTTGGTTTTGCTAGAACAAACATTTTTACATGAGTTATTGACTAGAAACTTCAGAATTAGTATAAGAAAGAAGGTTGGTCACTTTGTTTACTGTAAAACTATCTTTTGTACATGCTTAAAAACTCCATGAGATAGATGAATCCTTCATCTGAACCAGTAACACCATTCTCATGTATCTCTATACATAAATGCAATGCAATAACTGTGGACATGGGCAAGAAGTACACACTATTGATAAAAGCAAGCCAAAGCCAGTGAAGACAAAACTCAATTCTAACATGATTATTTTTCTGCAATTGCTATTTTTAATCACAAGTCTGCTTTACGAGCATAGGAAGTCATGCTGAAACAAAAAACCTGTTTCTTGCTTCCATTCAAGAGCCCAGGCATATACCTGATAAAAAAGTAATTGCACATTTCATAAATAAAACTTAACATTCTTTTTCTAAACCTGGCATGTTTTGCTTGTAATACCCTAATTTTTCTTTTCACATAAATTAATAAACAATAAGCCATTTTAAAAATTGCATTTCCAATATAATTGTCTGAAGTGCTTTTCTTTCTCTTATTTCAATAATTCTACTGGCCTTTCTTTTGGCAATATTATAGCACTGGTTTTCCCAAGTAGCATGGATTATTTAGAAATATTTTAAAAAACATACCCTTGATGAAGCTTTTTGAAAAAATGAAATTTCACAAAGCTAAAAAGATAGAAAATCCTATCCAGTTTCAAGTTCTTACTGGGAAAGAAAATGTGTCTTCTTCTATTTCCCCTTTTATCAACTTCACGACAGTTCAGACTAGTTACAATTCACTTTACAGTGGATACTCTACAGTCCTACAAATAGTAGCTGATCTTATACTTCTAAAAGGGGCACCATTCAGAAAACACTTAAGCTGCAAGGTGTGGAATAGAGAGAGCCAATTTTGCTCAAGGCCGTAAGAGAACTGGTTTTTTCTGATGTCACATTTTTGTTTAATCAACATAACATATGAAAATCCTGCCAGAATCAACATATCAGTGTGAGAGTCAAAGCAAACAGGATTTTATTTTATTATGGAAAATCTACATCACACACATGGATAAGATTTTACAGTACTCCAGAGCTTACCACCACCAACTCCTGGCAAAATTATACAGCTGAAAATGCTTTGTATTAGACTCAGAGCTATGCATACCAAAAAGCACACTTAACAGCACAGGGTAGCAACTTCCTTAAAATATAAGCAGATATTTATTTACATTTCCCCTGCAGACTCTACAGTGTCCTAAAACTTACGGCTTGAAAGAACACTGTTGTATTTTAACCTTTAATCTGATTTATACCACAAAGCTTCCTAAGCCATTTAATTCATAAAACAGTATCTTACTCTAGTGGAAATTTAGAAAATACAAGAAACACAGGATTAGATCCTACCTTCAAGGACCTCTTATTGCACCTGAATTCATGAAAGGTATTTGATATTATGGAAAATAAGCAGGTCCTTCATTCTGTCAAAGGTGATGAAGATACTTAGGCATTCAAATACTGATTTTTTTTCCTTCTAGAAGACAACCAGTTATACTTAGCTTAGTAGCTAACAATTGGCAAAAAAAATGGGTTGTCAATTGTGACATGCTTACCCTTCAGATTAACAGAAAACAGATTCTGAGATTGTCACTATATTAATGACCCTCAAAACTGCATGCTCTAAATTGTATGTGTTCTATATCCTTATTAAGGTAACAGACACCTGTTTCTTGTCCTCTCTTCCTTGTGGTTAAGTGATTGTAAAATTAGACTTAAATAAGCAGATAGGGCATGTTTTAATACTAGCTCAACTGTGTCAGTATTATGGTCTACCTCTGAAAACAATGTTTGCATTTTGGTTTTCTCTTTAAAAGCACTTCAAGTATTAGTGCATTCTTGTCTTTTTACTGTCTCTCCATAGCATCAATAGAAGATCATGGTGTCTCGTTTCTAAAACTCAAGACCTGAGAAACCCACTTCTCTCTGTAAACACCAAAAATATCTCAGCCACCATGTATACAGCCATTTTAGTGTTGATTACGCTATCCCATAATAATCCTAATAAGTACACTGGATTACCCTTTTTGATCCTCCCTCTAATGTCTCTGATATGTATCATAAAAATAATATTTCTATTCATCCAGGCAAATAGTGAACCATTTGGTTTAGGCACTGTTTTGGCATTTTGGTGATCCTTTCCTACATGATATGATGCTCAACTAGCAACTTAGGGTACTTTAAACATAATGTATGTGTTAGCTGTTACATACACTTGAGTTTGGCACGTTTGTTATGAGCACTTAGATGGAAAGTGGAGACTTCAGAGAAATAAGCCAGTCACAGTGGAGGATGGCAATCACTGACTAATCTGGTACCTATGAACCGCATATTATTTCATACTAACTGCATAAGGTATATAAGTTTCATGCAAATCAAAGAGATTCTGTCAGAACCTTCCTTCTGATGAATGTTCGAGGTAATGATTCATTGTTTATGCACCAAGAAATTTCCTCCAACAGAGGAAATACAGTTGCAAGATACAGTGGTTAAAGGAGACATGACTCAGAAATTAAGACAGCAGGCCTTGTAGTGACAGTGAGAACAGATATTCTCATTCTCTAAACCTCTGAAAGAATTCTACCCAGTCCAATACCTTTTAACACATTGTGAATTTCAACAGGAACTGGATACATGTTCATATTTACTGAGTATTCACATTCAATGAAGTAAAATAGTTCAAAGTCACAGTTATGAGTAGATTAATGCATATCCCTTTACTATATATAAAGCAGAAGTCAGGCAATTTTTTCCAGATCATTTTCAAATATATACATTTACAAAACATCAAGGAAGGGTTTTCAGTTCAATATTTTTCTCCTTTTCAGTGGCTAATACAAGATTTATAGGGAATATATGTACTCAAATTTGCTTCAGTTTCTGGAGTTTATGGTATATTTAGCCATAAGGGTGCCTTTTGGTTGTTTCTTCAGGATTACTCAGAGATAGCAGCAATGGTTTTTGGAACTTGCTCTGTATCCAGACTCGCTGCATTTTGACTTTTTTCTTCCTGTTGACTTGTAATCGCCGATCAACTAAATTCTGTACTTCAGTTAATCCAGCCAAGTTGAACATGTTCCATACCTCATCTGTTTTCTCATACGAAGAATTATTATAATTAAAAAAAGACATTTGTAGAATGTAGTAATTAACAACGTGCAGTTCATTCAAAATGGAACTAACTTTATTTTGCTATTTGAAAGATCATGGAAACTGCCTGTAAAAAGTCTTCTGTTAAGAAATCTATTTTCCCAGTTTTCAATTTATATTACAGAAGAAATGTCATGCTGAGACCCAAAGCACATAGGTTACTATTTATGGCATTCGTAGATCCCCTTTCTTAGAGGATTCAAATATGCTAGAGCTGAGGAAAACAAATACACACCACTTGGTCACTCTTTCCATAATATTGATTTAAAGCTATTTCATCTGCAAATCCACACATCTATGACAATGTCATTATCTCCTTGACAGTCACAACTGAACAACTTTTTCTGAGCTTCTTTTTCATGAGTAAGCACAGAACAGAACTTCAAAAACTGAGAAGGCTCTTGGAATTCAAGCAATTTCCCAAACATGTCCTAGATCCTCTTTCTCACCTCTAAAATTACCCCAGCTGAGAGAAATCCTGATCCATCTCCATTATTTACAGTCTAGGCTGTAGAGAAAAAAAGTAGTGCAATGTTCACTTTTACAATTTCCAGCTGCTGGGCTGTAGTGGGTCAGACTAAGCTGACTGCCAGGTGAATGGAAGAGAAAAGGGCAATAGTCATCCATAGTCAAGAATTTCAGCTTAGCTACTGGAGAAAGAGCAGCCATATAGCCAGGACTCACCAACCTGGCAGAACAAAATATCAGAGCCTGCACAGCTGCCAATTATTTTTCCAGGCATGTTTATCTGAATTTTAAGAATACATCAAGTACATCTTTAGATAACAGTATTTGAGAATCTCACTAGATAGAGGATGCTTAAACAAAGAGAAATTCCAGCAATAGCTGCAAGCAATCTTGTAGATCTCTCGATCCAACAAGCAGAGGTAAGACTTTTCCTGGAGTGTGTCATTAATAACAACCAAGAAAAAGTTATTAACAAGAAGCTTTTTATAGGTTCAATTTGGGTCTCATGGCCTCCTTAATCAGGAAATAGCAACATGCAAGACAGAACTGTACCTCGTGAACCTGAAGATAAACAAAATTCAGTCCAAACCATTTAACACTAATCCAGATTTGGTGTTGCTTACTGGGGGGGGGGGGGGGAAGGAACCAAATACAGATTTATCTCCTGGAAAAATGATTTATTCTATCTGTGAATTTAGAACCAAACTAGACATATTTTACTGGTCAGACAGATTTTGTGCTCTCTTTGTGACTCTGTTACTATAATTTTCTAAGCTCACAGATTTGATGCAATGATGTTGCTATAAAGAAAATGTGTCTTGCCAGATAGAGGGAGACACAAAGTGGCTAAATAAAAATAACTTTTTTATAGTAACTCCAGCTTCTGTAATAACATGGCCAGGTCAAAAAAAATCTGTGGTCTGAAAAGGGAAATATTCTTTCACAAAAGCTAGCTTTGAGCTTTTTAAAAGCAGAGAATGAAAAAAAGAAAAGGCTTTAAAATTCTGTTTTAAGATGAGCTTTTGTAACCCAAATCATCTTGAGAGACACTCAACACCTCCTATAAAACTAAACCATTTCATACCTTTGGTAAAGAAATAAACTCTGGTGCCATCTCCTCGTACATAAAAATTTTCTGACAAGCAATGACCTAGGAAATTAAAACAGTAAAGAGAAAAAACACGTCATTGCTTTCAAAGAGAGTTTAAAATAAACAGTAAAATACAAAAACATTCAGTAGTTACCTTTTTTAAAACGAAGTTGAGATGTATCATATCTTCCATAGTCTCGAAATAACAACATTCCTCCAGGTTTCAGTAGTTTAGCCAATCCATTTACAACCCTTTGCATCCTGAGAAAATAGATGGAAACCTTGTGAAATTTCCAAAGAAAAACTTTTTTTTTTCCCTAGACGCTTGGAATATACACAGATTTCTGAAACTAAAGTGAGAAGATGTGTCTATGTTTACTATGGAAAGGCCAGACACTGGCAAACAGGAAGAACTCTTTACAAATAAAGTCTAGGACAAAAATTTGTAAGGAACTGTTATTACAGAATACAAACTGGAAAGAAAAAAGGAGTCCTTTTCCTTCTCTTAAATAGAATCTCAAAGATGGATTAAAACACAGTTTTTGAGTATATGGGTCATATGAGCCAGGCAGATATATGATAGACAATGAATGAACAGTTAGCTATGTTCACTGGTGAGCTAGGTTGAGCTCTCACTCTGTACCCAGCAAAATCAAGGGCTTGGAAGGCAGACAAAAAAAACTTATCTAACTTCTTTACAGAAGTAATTATCACGCACACAAAGTCAGCACCTGAATACCTAACTGCGGAGAATGGCAAGAGGAGTCTGGTACCTGACGAAAGGAATCTAAATGGTAGAAATTAATCTGGAGATGTTGGCAGTTAGGGGAGGAAAGTCTACATCCTCCAAAATACTGACAAGTTCGTGCACCTTTATCATATCTAACATCACCTCTTCCCTATCAAGACCACACCAGCCAGCCATACGTATTCTAGAAATAAGTATCATACTCCATACTCTTTCCCCTTCTCTAGCCCAGCACATCTTCCTTCTCACTATTTAGGCTTACCTTGGAGCTTCTCATAGATACATTTGCATTATTCTGCAAAGTACCTTACTAATCAATAATGCTCAACTCTTTCAGGACAACATATGGAACTCAGGGTCTTCACATTCACAAAAGACCAAAAAAGGCCATATGCACCTGGCAGGCAGCAAGGTAAAAGAGACTGCAAGCCTAATTCAACCCTTCCTCCCTCAGGGAAGTGGAGGGGCAGTGTGGGAGATGTGGAACCAGAGGAAGGGTAATTTAATGGATAGGAAAGGCAGGATGCTGTATCTGAAAAGAACTAGAGAAAAGAAAGTCCTCCTTAAATATGCAAGATCAGCATACCATTACTGCATAACAAGACAATATCCTTACACCGCCCCTGCAACTTGGTCAGCTTTCTCCCATTTGGTCCTCATCTAACAGCAGCGCAGACATCCTATCTTGACTTTTAAGGGGCTGAATTAGGAGATAATTCAGCAGAAAATAATAGCATACCTCAAAAAAAAAAAAAAAAAAAAAAAAAGGAGCATACACTTTTTGAGCATGGGATTTCCTTAGAGGAAGCCAAGTGCTTCAAAAGTTCTTGTTTTTCATGCATGATATTGGAAACAAAATAGAAAAACATAGCTCCACACAAGAATAAGGAACTGCTCAAGAAAGGTAGTTACGCATAGAACTACACACTTTGCCTACATAAACATAAGCTTTGTGCACAGAAAAATGTACATGCATAGAAAGAGAAAGTGCTGTGAGAAATCTGATTTTTTAGGACTAGACCACACTAATCACATAGCATGAGGAAAGTTTAGCATCTTTCAGATTCTGAGACCAACTTTAAGAGGAACTGCTGGCAGAACACAAGTGTGTTACCTTTTAGATACAAGAGTAGCAATTGTCAAAAATCAAACACAAGAGCCCAAAGAGAAACCACTAGGTAACAATGGTACTGCATACAACTGTGTATCTCTCATGCATGTTTTCCAGGTCTCCTAAGTACATGTATCTGAAGTTCTGCACCATCACTTGGTTTTCTTTTCCAAATCTCCCTCATTTCAAAATTTTGATATTTGTATCCTTAGCAACAAGGGGCTGGATTACATCTGTCTTTATACAGTCATTTTAATTCTAGAAGATGAGTGTAATGACCCACAAACCTTTGGAAACTGGATTTTATCACACAAATAATTAAACTGGTATCTTTACGTACATATATACATATTTGCAAAAACATCCATGTCAGCTTTTGGCTGCTAACATAGGGAGAAAAACACACAAACACATTTATTCTCAAATGATTACCAGAAAAAGACCCACAGAAGTTTTGACAGAATATCTGATTACTGCTTCTACAGGCAAAGCGATTCAATGAATGTCTCTATTGTCCAATTTCCTCCTGGCTGCATCACTGCAGTTACAGAGATCTGAAATCTACTGCTTGAATTGTTTTTGAAATCTGGACCCAGGCACTGCATGACTCATACGCTCATCTCTGAACAAACAGGAAGGAGTAATATCCTATATGGGAAAGATTTTTCTGTAAAGCTAATCATTAATAACTTAGGCAGGCAGGCAGGGAAACAGGCCTCAGATTTAGGCAAATATTGTTCTATTTGCCAAGCCCATTTTAATGACATTCTTAAAGCAATATATGTCCTATCACACATAGAGCATGCATTTCCCTTCATATGGTCTAGCTAAAGAGTCAAGTAGTTTAACTTACATGCGCTCTTTTGCACTTTTCCCCTTAAAAAGTGTATTTTCAAAACTAGCCAGCTTTAACAGTCATGAAGTTTGGTTCATTAGACATTGAGAGGCATTAGTAATAAGGCTAATAGCTTTCAACATAATACCATGCATGCAAATTAGATTAAATTTTCCTAATCCAAACAAGCTACACAATTCTGAATGTGTTTTGGATTAGGAGGCCAGCCTGTATGCATCTGCGTGTGGCTAAATCAGCAACCTAATCTTTATCAATATATTGTAAGATGTTAAATCAAGACTGTTTGCTTTTGATCACTAAGAATAATTTCCTTTTGAAAGACTAGCAGTCTGTTTCTGAATTTGTAATTTTCTTGAAGCACTGTCAGTTTTAATAGGGATGTATTTTGTTAGAAACTCATTTTATTTTGATGGAGACAGGAGGCTCACTAATGAAGTAGTCTGACCAGCTTCTCTTTCTAAGCCTGAAAATGGGAAACAGCACTTAAAATACCTTGTTTTATATATATCATAGCTTACTAAATAATAAATTAAAGATTCATCATCTTCCTTTGATATTCTTGAAAACCTCTAGTGATAAAAGAGATTTAACCCATTTGCTTTGCCCTTTAGTCTTCATTTACCTGTCAGGATGAATAGCAGAGAGCACAAAGACAAGGAGAATGACATCCAGGATCTCATCAGGAAAAGGATAGGGTAAAGCATCATCACACACATCATGAACAAAGGCAAAACACCAGGCTGAATTGTAGGACGAATGTGACTGTCAGGAAAAAGATGAAAAGAGGCACAGAGAGAACAGTAGTAGTTAATACGTTTACTATGACTCAAGAAACTTTTTTCTTCAATTATTCAGTATTGTAAAACATTTCATATAAAAGCCTATTCTGTCTGGTATCTTGCTCAAGCTGAGAAGCAAGCTCACTGATGGTATTCATTCCTCTCTTGTACAGAGTAAGACTTTGTTCTTTGGAATACTGAAAACTTCAGTTAAAAGTTGTCAAAGCCATCATGTTCTTTTTCATGAAGATGGCTTCCTGGCAGCCTCCTGAATTACAGGCTTATAAGGTACTCTAAAGTGAGCATATGAATTACCTTTACCAGCTCCACTGCTCCTGAAGCAAAATCACAACAGTATAGAAAGGTACCAGGTGTATTGCTAGGAAAACAAAACCAAACATCAGTTAAAGAATTATTACTGTAAAAGATGAAAGTCTGCATCACTGGTCTTGGAAGTACACACGGCCCTTTGGGGTTCTCTGCAGGTTTGATGAAGCATGCCTTATTGATGTCTAGCACATGGAAAGCCACATAGCTTGTAATGAACCAACAGGGCAGACAGATTTGTAAGAATACCAACAGGCAGTTAGTATAAAAAGAAGAATTATAGCCTTGTCAGGGAGGAGGTAGAAAGGAAAAGAAGGAAGGTCACAAAGGGCTGTCAGGATTGATGGCAATGTCCTAGTGCCGTATTACACAAATACAAATGAATAGGTCACATTTTCTTACAGAAGCATGGAACTAAGTCTCTATCATTAGCCCATGTAAGCAGGCTAATTAGCAATATATATTTATTTTTTTCAGGGCTGCAAAAGTCATATACAGTTCTGAAGAGGTTTGGGTTCCCAAGTGCAACCTGCTATGCTTTTGATTAGATTAAGCAGTATGGGTTGTTTCCCTCCACTATCCTCTCTGTTTTATAATCAAGATGAATACAAGTGTCCTGTAGCACTGTTTTCTCTTCCTTCCATTCACAACTAAGCCACCTGCAAATTTCCTTGTACTGTGCATCAGATACTAGTAACTGTGGAGAAGTTTTTCTCCCTCCTGAAAACCCATCTAGAAGAGAGTGAGCAAAGCCCTCAAGACCCAACTGAGGGACAACCTCATGATTCAACTCCTGACCAGATACTCTCCTAAAATATTGGAGATTTCAGATAGAGGGTTCTTTTAGAAAGGAAACTGGAGAAATATGGCAGTGCCTATATCACAGTATCCATAGCTGAGTAAGTGACCTGTCTCTGAGGGCTCATCAGGTTGTGGACCAAAATTTATTCCCATCTTTACGGATGGACAAAAATTTCATGAGGTATCTGACCACAATGAGGGTCTGTAAGCTTAGATCTTCACCAGGATGAGGACAAGCAGCTAGGCTTTGGACCCATTCAGCCTCTTGGGAAAGGTCAAGCTATTTACCCTGACTGACTTGTTAGGGTATAGGTTCATTTTTTTTTAAAGCAGAATAGGAGCTCTGTGGAAGGTCAGTTTAAAACAAAGACACATCTTGATCTGGATGGTTATTTCATGATGCTTTGTATTAAAAAGCAGTGACTTAATTTTTATGGGGAGGGTGGTGGTGGGGGGGTAAAATTATGTTACAAACCTAAGTGGAAGGTTTTTGTAGCCACAGTATAACCATACTTTACTCTGGCTTCTTTTTGTGTGCATACTAAAGGCAATTTTTATGTTACTAAATACAGAGTAGAAACAACCATGCTATAAAGCTATTTAAGAGGTAAGAGATGCTTCCATCAGCTCATATACAAGACAAATGTGTGAGCTGTTCAATGCAATGATCTGATCATGTGAAGGATTTGCATAAAAATAGAGATCTCAAGGAAAAATACCAAATGAATGGATCCTTAATTATCAAAAATGCTAACCTATGACTAATGACTCCTGTGAGGAAAACACAAAAGTTTGTCTCATCTTTTTCAATAGAGACACTTAGGATCCTTCCCCTAAGTAGCGTTATTTCTCAAACTTTTCATGTGACACAGGGTTCCCCTTTCCTTATATGTATCTGAACAAAAGCATCTGTTTTGGGATGAAGATGCATTGCTAACATTGTAATAAGTTTCATGTGTGACCCTGGCACACCACTTGAATCCTCCTAGTCTCTGTTTCCATATCCACAAAACGGAGTACTTTCACATAGTGGTGATGCTAGTAATCAGAATTGTTTTATAGAAATAGTAAGAACTGTGCTGTATACAATCTCTTGGAGGCATGTACATAAAAAAATCTATTCTAACCTCCCTTGATACATACATAACCTTTCCAATAAAACCTGCCTGCCTACTACAGAGGACATGCTGTCATAACACCTTTTTCTAAAAACGGAAGCTAAGTGGATTAGGCATCTCAGGGAATTAAGTAATGCAATATAGGACTTGTGCTTTCCTTGGCACTAAAACCTGAAGCAATATGACAAAGTGTACTAGCCAAATTCAGAATAATACAACTTCTTGCCAGTAGATCATGTGCCATTATTTACTGTCTTTGATTTTGGCCCTTTGAAAAGATAACGTCTGGTAGCTGTATGGAGACATACGAGACAAGGGATGAAGAAATTTAGCCTGCCTGAGACTAACTACAAAAAGTCAGTCTGAATGCATCTGAAAACAAACCTACCTCCTTGTCAGCACACATGGTCCCCTCAAGACTAGAACTGAATAGTGTAAGGAATATATCGTAATGGCACTAGCCACATTTTTTGCAGTCTGGAAACAATCAGAAATTCAAGGCTCTAAAGAAGTCCAGGCAATGCTTCTTGCAGCACTGGTTTAGCACGAAGATTTGAAGAAAATACAGAAGATGAGAATGCAACTTTCGTATTTGAATATCTGGCACTACATACCATAGAACTTTCAAAATAGGAAAGACACTATTTCCAGCACCACAACCAACCTAGAATCGAGAGAGAAACAAGAAGTTAAAATAAATAAGTGAATAAAACCTCGTACTTTAGAATTTTTGTTTTAAATTAGTTGGTAGGCAGGACCCGTAAGACTTGAAGGTATTTTGGACAGAAAAGGAATAAATTGCTTACACAAAAACTCTCATATCACTTCTCCTATGACCAGGTTTCTCCTCAATATCTTTCCAATGCTAAGAAAGAACACAACCCTCAGAAACAACTGCATAGGAAAATGCAATAGTCTTGTGCAATTTCACCATTTGGCAAGAATGTGTTGACTATGGAGAACAAAGCATTTTAAGAGAGAATTTTCTTTAGGAAATTAGAAACCCAATTTCAAGTGACTTTCAATGGAATCTGGCCATCTAGTCCAAGATCCTAATTTAGGAGAAACTTTCAAGGAGAAACAAAGCCCAGATCCTAGGTTCTTCTGAAAGGTATTGCCTTAAGTGAACGTAGTACTTTAAGTTCTGAATGTTTACTTTCTTGATAGTTATTAAGCACCTTTATCCATACTTTTGAGCAATTATGTGGAATTGTAAATCATGGGTGGAATGTTTGCAGTGCGTTACCTCTAATATTCTGTAAGCAGCACCACTACCAGGGAAGGATTCTAGCTTGCCAAGTTGTTCTCTACAGTTTTTACCCTGAGGACTGTCAGTTATAGATTTTGCTTGCTTTTTGTTATATATTTGTCCTTGTACAGAAGAAGAGTCTTCCCCATAATTATTCTTCCAGTAATCTTTTCCTTCCTCAAACATTCCAGGAAAATCCTGGTGAGGAAAACTGCTGGTACTATTTATTTTTATGGGTTCTGAAGATTTTTCCTCTGTTTTCAACTGTTCTCTCTTTTTTTCTGGAAGAATTTCAGGGAACTCCAGAAACAGCCAATTGCGATCCTTGAAAAAGTTATTTTTATGAGTCTTATAAAATTCATTCCAGTATTTGCTGGCTTCTCTCTCATATTTATCTGAAATAAAAACAAAACAAAAACAAAAAATGGGTGAATTTGAGCTTAACTGCACAATAACATAAAACAACACAGAATTAGGACCCCAAAGCTACAGTTTAAGAAATGTGCTTCCCATATTGTGCACCTTTAAATAAAAACACACAGATTCTGGGTCTCAACCTGGTTTCACAAAAAAACCCAGGAGAGTTTAATTAGATTTTATCTCACTTAGGATGGGACAGACAGACTTCCTGTATCATCAATTTTATTTGCATACAGTGACATAATAGGGCAGCATCACTAAAATATGCAGTCATGAGCTTCTTGGACAATTTTTCACATCCCAAATTATAAAACCAATGCATCTTTTCAATTAAATATTTTCCATGCTTTTTCCTATTTTAGAAATAGTGAACTGAAATTAATTCCATGATTTATGAAATTCTGAACAATTGAAAATTTATTGGCAGTGACACTCACCTCTCTAGAAAACATCAGTTAGAAATCCAGTTCCATGAACTCATCAATGCTATTGCATAGCCAATAGAAAAAAAATTCACTCATACCCATTCAACAACACAGTTTTGACAGAAACTAACAACACATCCAGGAGCAACAGAATGGCTTTCTTACTTTGAAAACACTTCAAGAAGTTTGACAATAGACCTTTGTGTAACTTTTAATTCATAAAACATACTCCTATGGGATCAAAGAACAGCACTGGGAAGGACTTGACCAAGTCAGAGAATTCACATCCCTTTCACATAGAAGTTTTAGTTTGTTCTTAAACACCTCCACTGATAAAGATTGGACAACATCCTTCAGTAACGTATTCCAGTCCTTCACCATCTATACAGTTAGAAACTTTTTCCACTACCCAACCTGAAATTTCTTCATTGCAATTCAGTTCCAGTACTTCTTGTCCCGTTAACAAAGCAGACACAGAACAGATTAATCCCTCCTCTTTGCAAATGCTATTTATTTGAAGTCTTTTGCTATGTTTCCTCTAAACGATCTCTTTTCTAGATTTTCTAAGTCTTTTTTCCCCACAGAAGTCATGATTTTCAGACCTCTGATCATTTTAATTTTTTCTTCTCTAAACTCCAATTGATCTACTTTTTTTTTGGTGCTGTACTCCAGGAAAAGACATTACCAACACAGAGCAAGAGAAGTATTTTATGAGTCTTACAGGCTGTAATCCTATTTATACATCTCAGCTTGCCATTTTGCAACAGCATGACACTGCTGATTCAGCTGGTGATTCACCACAACCCTCATATCTTCTTCTGCAAAATTACTACCTAACCAATTGTTCCAGAACCAGTATTTTTTTTCAGGAGATTATTCCTAAGCAAAGTATTCTGCACTTACCTTCAGCAAATTTAACTTGATTTCTTTCAGATCCTTATTCCAATTTGCCAGGATCTTTCTCAGTTCTAATCCTCTTTCACCATACTTGAAACACCTCATCACTTGTTATCACCTGCAAGTTTCCCATTCTTGAAATCACTAATGAAAACACCAAGCAGCACTGGATGCAGAATAAAATGGTGCTCTGCCCAGTAAAACCTTCCATTCTGAAAGGAACTCTCTAAGCGTTCATTCACCCAGAAGTAGTTTAATTTGATCCTTCTCATCTAACATGCTTATGAGATGTCAAGTAAAACACAGTTGAAAGCCTAATTAAGGACAAGTTTTAGGACATCTCCTGTTTTTTCCTTATCTCCAGGGCTCCCAACCTTCTCCAAGAATGAAATTAGCCTGATTTTATATCACTTATTCTTGAAAAATATGTTAGCCAGTACTCATCTCCTTTGTTCTTCCAAATCCAGTGTCTGCAAGCACTTGATTTTTTCTTCCAGTGTTTTTCCAGGAATTAAAACTGTAATTCTCCGACTCTTCTCTCCCTGCCTCCTTTTTTAAAAAGGTAAATAGTCTCTTTCCTGCTTTTCTGGTCATCCATATACTCTATGGATGTGCTTTGTAACCTGTTCTTTCTCAGTACTAGAGCAAGTAGTCTTCTTATTAGTACTAACTGTGCTAGCCACTAGCCTGCAGCTAACCCCTTCAAAAGAAGGCCAATAAAAATATACAAATTTCAGCTTTTTCAACATCTCTTTTGTTGATGATTTTCCCTTTACATCTCTCCTGCTAAGTAGTGAACCAAATCTTTTTCTTGTTTTTCCCTCATTCCCAAAGCATTTACAAAACTGTTTCTTGTTACCCTTGACATCTCTTGCTAACTTTACATCATATAATGTATTATCTTTTGATTCTGTCCCTACCCACACTACCTGTTTATTTACTTTTTAAAATATAGTACTGAGTGCATATATGGTGCATTTCACCTATTATGTTTATTTAAATCTTAACATACTATTTCCTAAATTGTTAGAGCTTTTTGAAGATAAACAAGGCTGAGAATATTAGACACACATACAAGCACTGGGAAGTGGCAAGGAGGTGGCAGAATGCCTTGTCCTAAAAATCTGCATAATTTTTAAAATTTAATATTTAACACATCCAATTGTATTATTAAAGGACAAGACTCAGCCATGCTGAATAACTGTACAGAGTTGTTTTACAGCGTAAGTGCAGAGTTAATTGAGGTCATATATACCAGATTTCAATAGTCTTAAGTTGCACATTCATAGAGATTGCTCAGCTCAAAGATAAAAACAAACCTTCTATGCAAAAGATTCATAAATCACCACCACCCCTTGTTATAGTTACTATTTTTCTACAGGTTTGCTCAGAACCCTTGTATTTAAATTCCCAGCAAGTTTTCTTGATTTCAGAATATATTTAATAAAGTAATGACTAAAGTCAGCCTTTCAAATGGTATTAGTACGGTATTAAATTGGTTCAAGTGAAATGACACTGTACTTTCCACTCCTGCTCCACTGTGTAATAGCCACTCATGCAGTATTCCTATAAATTCTTTTTCCCACAGATGTTACGAAAACCATAATTATTGTATCAACTCTACTAACTGTTATTTTCTGAATTCATTAGAAGATAACGTTAAATATTACTTGCCAGTTCAACAACTCTGTACTCTTTACTTTATTTTGTTAATCTCTGAAAGTTTTCTAAAACAGAGTGGGCAGTCATCCTCTTGGCTTCTGGGGTTTGCTGGGGGAGAGGGGAGATTTGCTCATTTTATTTTAAAATAAAATAAAAGCCTGACTACTGAATCTTCTAAAGCATGTAAAATCACAGAACTAATGAATGTGTAAGCTTCTGAAACAAAAACAATCTTTTACTTGGTCTACTTGTTTTTTCTTCTTGCTAGAATCTGTTATGACATGTATTTGATACTACAGCCAGTGATCACGTCAGAGAAGAAACTGGACATGTTAGTAAGTGTATCAAATACATAAAAAATTAGTATCAGAAGTTCATTCAGTTTTACTTCTCCTGTTTTACTTCTCCTGTTTTACTGATGCTTACCAGAACTACTCTGTTTCAGTGATATCATAGTATTATGGAAATCTGTCTTTTCTTTTCCCCCTTTTTGTAATTTCAAAGGCCCCAAAATAACCTGCTCATTAGCTTTGGTCTAGTTCATTGTTAACACAAATAGACCAAAATGTACTTCCACTTGCAGAATGAAGCTGAAGCTTTTTGAAGGAACAATATCAGTAATGCTCACCTATTCAAGTTTTAAACAGAGAGGCATTCATGGGAAATGGCTTTGGATTCTTGTATTTCTTGGTAACAGACAAATGCCTGATTATTTCATTTCTAACAAGCATGAACTACGTTCTAATTGATTGTAGATGAAGAGTAAAAGGTTCCATGAGCCGCATGGATAAACAGCTTACTTTTCAACCATGAGCTCATTTTCAACTGTTTCATACGAGAACAATGAAAATATTAGATGTCAATTTTGAAAAACAAATATTGTCCTCCTGGATTTAGACAAAGAATGAAAGAGGCAAGAACAGAAAGGGGCAGGATGACAGGAAGGCCCAGAATAAGGTCAGTTTCAGCTTAGTATGCAGCGACCCCTTCCCATCAACTATCATCAAAAATGACTGCCTGTTCTCTGTACTAAAACACAAAAAAGTAGGCGTTGGAAAAAAGAGGCCTCAGTTCCAGAGCATTCAGAGTGATAAAGGGCACACAATCCAAGATACATTCACAGGTAATTCCAATACAGTCCAGCATGTGCCATAGTTGTATTAATTAAACTGAGCGTAGGGTCATAAAGACACTATCTAATATGGCAGCTTCAAGACACACTAAGTAAACTGACACCCAGGCCACACACAATAATTGCTTTCAGAATATCTATCTAACAACAGAACAAAATAAGAATCCAGTTTTCTATGCTACAATCAACTTAGTACTCTGGGTTTGGCATACAAAACTATCAAAAAGTTTGGTCTGGAGTTTAATTTGCCAGTTTGAACCTAAAGCTATCATTCTTCAGAAATGCAAAATACATTAAGTTTTCCTTCTAAAGACAGGCATGGAATAACTTAATCATTTATAGAGTAGACTCTGCATGATGCATGGGAACACCTTCCACGTGAAGTGAGCACATTGGTTCCTGAAGCACTTCCAAGTGCCCAAAGCACCAAGCTGGAACCAGTAACATAACTTTCATGGTACTTAACTGAAATACGGTGCTAGCTGCTATGTGCCCTCTAAACAGTGCAGTAATCATCACAAAGGATTTGAATACTCTACATGGGAACTTTAGGCCTCAGTACCCCAGCTGGCTGTGAATTCACTCCTTTTTGTGAAGGTAACAGTCTGTGTGGTAGAAGTTTTATTCTGAAGCACTGCAAAAGAAGTGACAGAACTGGCAATTGCAACATGCTGACTTCATTGCTCTACATAAAGCCTGTTGCCCCACAAAAAGGCTAAATTGCTCCAATAAGTAACTGAACTGCGAGCAAAATGCACTTTGGGACAATTCTTTGAGACAACAAATGAAAACAAACAAAAGATTTAGTAAGGAAAATTTAAAAATGAAAGGAATGCTCTTGAATTTTTAAAGCATCTTTAAATATTTTAATACACGGTATTAAAATAGTAATTTTTAAGCCATTATGCAATTTGTTACCTTGGTCTTCCAATTGGACTTTCACAAGTGAGTTCTCTGCTGCTTTGTCCTTGGCACGCTGCTCTTCTTCTTGTGACCACTGCATGTGGTCCCTGCAAAATGGTAGTTGAAGAATCTGCCTTTAAACATGATTTTGCATTATATTTTGGGGGAGAAGGGGAGCAGTCACAAGTTAGCTACATTGTTTATTCCAGTATTACAGAAATACATTCTGATGCAAGATGCTCATTCAGTTGAGCCCAAAGAAATCTGGAACTCCAGCAGCTCTGGAAGGTTCTTTTTGCTTTCCTCTAAGCTCCAGTAGCCACTGCCCTGACAGCTAGTACAGTGCTCTCTCCTAACCAATGATCTTAGTAGCTCATCATTTTCATTAGCTCTGTTTACATTGCCTTTTTGTTCTTTCTGTGAGGTACTCTCTAGACTTCTCTTTGCTTAATAATTCGTCACTTTAACAGTGATAAAACCTGTAGTGTTGCTTCCTTGTGTTATCATGCTAGCCTTCATTTAAGCTACCCTGTATGAAACAAATTCATTTTGTTCAAGTAATGTACTACATATTACATTCCAGCAAAAACAGTGCATTACCTAAACTTTTCCACTACGAGCTGACAGTTACAGCATCTGGCACCTGATAACCTGAAATGTGTCAAACAGAACCATACTTCCTAGGAACCCACTCAACAATTTCATGGTAAGCAGGGGTTTAGGGAGGTGCTTTGCAGTATCTATGCTTGTTTATATTATATTGCAATGGAATCAGCATCATGGAAAACAGTGCTATAGTGTAAACTTGATAAAAATATTTAGCTCTCTATGACCTGCAAACAATCACTGTGGAGCTAATGAACAAAGGAGTCAAGATTTCAAAAATCATTATTCCTATGTTTCAAACACCTTTATTTTTTGAAATGCAAACAAATGACCACAAGGAGACTGACAGAGTTAAAAACTAAGTTTCAGTGTGTTATACATAAAAATTAATTACAAGGTAAAACTCAAGTGAAATGATTAAGAGAAACTTTCCAGTCATAAATGGGCTGAAGTGATAGACACTTTTTTCTTAAGAATGGAATTAACATAGCGGATATAGGGTTTATAGGAACGTATTTTGAGTGTCCCATTAGACTGGTATTTGACTTGGATATAGACCTATCATCAAAGACCCTGATGCAAGAAACCTCTCGTATTACTGATGTTTATGACGGGAGGAACAAAGGTCATTCAGCTAAGTAATCAGCTGTTCATGAAACAAGGAACATACTCCACCTATTCAAGCAGAGTAAGTGGAATTGCTGGAACAAGATTTTTACCTATTCAGGGAACAGAGACAGGAAACACTTAAAAAAGGAGAATAAGACGTCTGTAAGAAGAGACAAGCAGTGCTAAGATGGTTCCAGAGTCTACACTATGTACATTTGCATGAAGTAGTTCACCTAATGTTTTATTAATCCATTAAATGGACACAGAACCAAGCGAAGACCTGACCCTGATGACCCAGCTCCCGCATTCCCTGAAGATTCTGTGTTTGGATTACACCACAGTGGGGAGTGCCCAAAAACATCCTGGCAGCTTTTCAAAATGAAGCAGCTGTTCCCCCAAATCTTTCAGTCTAAAGACAGTACTATAAAATTAGACAATAGAATTCAAGTGATCTGTTAGACCCTAAACCTACTGAAATCAGTTAACTGAAAGCCTATGACTAAAATTCCATTGGTTACAGTGCAAGAAGGAACAATGCACCAACTTGAAAGGGGTTGATTGTCTCTACAATCTATTTAGCACCCTCCTGTCCTGTACTTGGTGACATACAGGTAGTTTAGGCTTAACTGTTCCTCTTTGTTAACTGTGGGAGACTAATTGGCATGTATTTGTCTGCTTGCCTCAGACTTCCCCATGTTTCCTCATGTTTGCCTCAGATTCCCTCATGTCTACTGAAATATTTCTCATTGTTATCCCCTACAGGTTGCCTCTTCCCTTTCTGTATTTGTTCATATACAAAATATTCTTGCATAGCATCAAGACTCTGAAAGACGTATTGTAGAACAAAACTGAACCACTGAAGCCTTACCAGCCAGCCATCCTCTTGGAAAAACTTGCTTCCTTCATTGCTGCTTTTGACCTTGCCTATTCTAGCAAGCTGAAACCGAGGACTTTTCAGATGGCAATAGTATCTGTCAGAAGGGCTGACTGTATGGCTTGCTTGTATGCTTGATCAATTTTAACACATCATCATGTGTCTGTTAGAGCCCTTATGTACTCCACATACAGTACTGTATGTGTCTGAGGTTCTCCACTTTAATTGACAATTCTTTTTTTCTTTTGTCTCTCTTTGAGTTTTCCTGAAGCTGAAGAAACATCTCTTGGCTCTTTCTTAGAAGAATCTATATGAAAGACATCATATACAACAATGGGACAGCAGCAGCAACACATCTTGACCAAAATCTGTGAGTGTGGAAATGGCATAGCTCTTATGTAAACTATTTAAGTAGCTTCAATGCTTAAAATGAGACAGCTCCTTCAGCACTGTAAGCTAGCATAAACACAGAATACAAAAGAACTTTAAGCACGGAAGTGTTTAAATTCAGAAGTGTTTTAAGGTGAACTTTGACAGTGGCAAAGCAAGGTCTCCATTTTAACCACATCAGGAACTATTAACACGAGCAGACCTGACGTAAGATCAAGCAATGCTACTTTCAGTTCAGCTTGCTCAACTTATCCCTCTTCCATTAACTTGTTTGCCAACATAGGCTCTAATTATCTCCAAACCTCTAACACATGAAAACTAAGCCAATTACTAACCTGAATGCAAGAAGAAACTATTTGCTCCAATGTTCAGCATTATTCAGTACTTCTCTCTCTGAATGACAGAAAAGTATCACAGCAAATACCTAAAGCATTAGTGCCCAAATTTAATTTGCTTAGTATTCCTAGCAGCAATGGTGGCAGGTCTTGGCTCCCTGTCAATTCACATAAACAGGCAAAAAGATGGGTGTCATTTTAAAAACTACCTAACTAGATGAATGGAAAACAAGAGGACATATGAATCCTCATACATAATACTGGGGAAGATCTGTCCTTTATGCCTACCCTACATGATCTATTCAGCTCAACCACTGCTCATCCTCATTCCCCTTATCTCCCTAAGAAGAACCCTGCTGATTCAGCTAGCTTCAGACCCAAGTAGCATCCCCTGCCTCCCCCCCAACCCTTTCCCCCCGCCCTGATTTCACAGCCAAGTTCTTGATTTATCAGACTTTCGTGGGATCCATGCAATCTCTGTTCCAACTCCCTCTATTGCATCCGTTCTTCCTTGGGAGCTATATGGATTCATCTACAGGTCCACTGCCTGAACAACCCTGTTCCCAACAGATCTTTGCACCCCCCATCCTCACATCCATCTTCACGATCCACCCCAACCACATATATCATAGTTTGAGAACTCTGTATTAGACTGTCATTGAAAGCAAGAAAAACTGAAGCTATACATGATCAGTTATTTGGAAGGAAATTAAAAAACGAAACAAAACTGAGTTTTGCCTAGGCACAATATTACAGAAAAACAGTGGCCTTTTTTTTCAAATCTGTTCCTACCTAGATAGACTATACAGCCTACATTTTAATCAGCTTTCACACAAATAAAGGATTTTTCCACCTAACAGGAGGTACCGAGTCTAGAAGATGCTTAGAAACTACACTACGTACAGATTTATAGAACAAAGATAGAGACTTTACACTCAAAACACAATTACCAACCAGCTTCCAACTTTCTTGAACAAGGAACTTAGAGAAGTATAGGCAACTCCAGATTTGGCCTTGAGGTGGTATGTGTACCATGGCTTGGGGACCTCTAGTTTAGAAAAGAATAATGTATAGGAATCATGGAATGTTTGAGGCTGGAAGGGACCTCTGGAGATCATCTAGTCCAACCCCCCTGCTCAAGCCGGCTCACCTAGAGCACATTTCCAAGGATTGCGTCCATATGGGTTTTGAATATCTCAAAGAAAGGAGATTCTACAACTTCTCTGGGCAACCTATTCCAGTGCTCTGTCACCCTCACAGGAAAGAAGTTTTTCCTCATGTTCAGATGGAACCTTCTGTGTTTCAGTTTGTGCCCGTTGCCTCTTGTCCTGTCACTGGGCACCACTGAGAAGAGTCTGGCCTCATCCTCTCTACACTCTGCATTCAGATACTTACACATATTGATAAGATCCCTCCTCAGTCTTCCCTTCTCCAGGCTGAACAGGCCCGGCTCTCTCAGCCTTTCTTCATATGCTCTTCCTAATGCAACCCAGGATACCATTGGCCTTCTTGGCCTCAAGGGCACACTGCTGGCTCATGATCAACTTCTTGTCTTGTTGACCACCACCAGCACTCCCAGGTCCTTCTCTGCAGAGCTGCTTTCCAGCAGGCCAGCTGCCAGCCTGTTCTGGTGCATGGGGTTATTCCTCCCTAGGTGCAGGACTTTGCACTTCCCTTTGTTGAACTTCATGAGGTTCCTCTTTGCCTGTTTCTCCAGCCTGTCGAGGTTCCTCTGAATGGCAGCACAGCCCTCTGGGGTATCAGCCACTCCTCCCAGTTTGGTATCATCAGCAAACTTGCTGAGGGTGCACTCTGTCCCTTCATCCAGGTCACTGATGAATAAGTTGAACAATACTGAAATCAGTATTGACTCCTGGGGGACACCACTAGCTACAGGCTTCCAACTAGACTTTGCACCACTGATCACATCCCTCTGAGCTCTGCCATTCAGCCAGTTCTCAATCCACCTCACTGTCCACTCATCTAGCCTGCACTTCCTGAGCTTGCCTATGAGGATGTTATGGGAGACAGTGTCAAAAGCCTTACTGAAGTCAAGGAAGACAATATCCACTGCTCAGCTAAGTTCAACTTGTGTATCTTACTTCAGCAGTTAAGCCCAAGTTTAGAGATAAATAATAATAATGAAGATTTTACTGTATTAATTAGAAGACAATCATTTGTGTCACTGTTTTCTTTGATAACCTTTTTGATTTAGTAGAATTTTATTAGGGACACTTCTGAAATAATTTAGGTTATATTTACCTGATTAACAAATAAAATGTACTTCTAAAAAAAAAAGAAAAAAAACAGTAAATTGGAATTTTCATTTCAGTGCAAAGATGCTTCCATGATGGGTCAGACCTGAGTGTCAGCTTGTCTAATACCTTCTTTGACAGTTGTCAGCAGGGGACACCTCTGAGCAAAGCATAAGAACTGCAGGAGATTACTGCTATGAAGCAAACAGAATACATCTGATTGTCCCACCTTGTTCTCCAGCCTTCAAGGAAGCTTAAGCCCTGAAACATGACATCCACTACCCCTCTGTTTTAGTACCATTTCCAACATGTTTCTTGTAGTTAGCATTTGGTTATCGTTAGCCATGTCCAGTCCCTTTTCAAATATTGCTAAATCCTTGTTCTCAACAATTGTATGTGGCAGAGTTCTAAAGCATATTAAAAAAAGATGCAGAAAAGAATTTCTTACATAGCTTCTGAATTCCTCCACTTCTGTTTTCATCAAATACC
Organism: Dromaius novaehollandiae; assembly: GCF_036370855.1. Lineage (NCBI taxonomy): Eukaryota > Metazoa > Chordata > Aves > Casuariiformes > Dromaiidae > Dromaius > Dromaius novaehollandiae. The sequence goes on from NC_088104.1 coordinate 23,885,332, forward strand.
CTGTGTTTTTGAGTTATAAACTGTGGGAATAAAAATTCATGGTGTTCCTAATCTGTACCACTTACTGTTTTGCATACTTTTATCTTATTCACCTCCACTCCAAGGTCAAAAATCCTAGTCTTTTTGATCTCACTTTATAAGACAGTTTTCCCGTTCCACTGAACAGTATTCTCACTCTTCTCCGAGCCCCATTAATCACAAAATACCTTTTAGAGATGGAGAACCACTGCTGCAAATCTAGGCACTTCTTAACTGACTAACATTTACATGTTAATGTTTTCTCTGCTATTACATCCCCTATATATCTTAAGATTCAATTTACCTTTTTTACTACAATTGTCCGTTGTACGGCAATCTCTGCCAAACTGTAACATCTTCAGCACACCTTCACATGTTAAAATAATTAACCTTACAAGAAAACAAGTAATTTATATGTTCCTTTTGATATTGCGTCAGTTCTACAATACAGTACTAATCTGATATGCAACATTATAGCACCTAACTAGTAACTTTCTGCCATGACAAAATGGACTACTTAATATTCTCTACACTTTCTATCTCATAAGTCATTACTGACCTATAACAATACTTTGTCTTTCATTTCATGACTAACTACTTGCTCAGTAGCTTTTTATGCAAGTCACTGAGAGCTCTATAACTGTCAGGTTAGTTCTAACAGTCTGAAGTTCTCTCTAGCACTATCTTTTGACATCTATTCTGTTAGCCCATCATTATGGATACAGAGATAGCATGATTCATCATAGTAAAATAAATATATATATATATATACACATACACCTATATACATATATACACACACACACACACATATACACGTGAAAGTCAACCTTGAAGAGCCATCTCACCACATGTTATGCTCAAAAACCTTAGAAGGATCAGTCAAAATCCGTGATCCAAGTGGAACAGCTGGTCGTCTACTACTCCGGTACCTCTGCGGCATCTTGCTTTTCCTCAGACATAAAGCAGAAAGCCTTGTAATGAAATTCATTTTGTTCAGAGACCTACAAAACACAATTAACTCAAATTACAGTTTTGCTGTAACTTAATTGTTTATGTCACTTAGATGAGAAACTGGTCAAATAGTCAAGCACCAATATCAACTCTAATAATAATCTTTAACTATCATATCAATTTAAATGCTTTTTTAAAAATAGCAATGTCCCTTGAGCGTGCTGAAAGCCCAAATAAGCCAAAAGTAGGCTACCACAATAAAAGTGGCTCAAAGATAAATCATTTGGTGCAGTTTCAAACTCCTATCGAGCAGTAAAAAAAAAATACACAATAAAACAATAAAACAAGTTTGACACTGTACCTTTAAAAAGACAAGCAAAAAGCAATCAGTAAAGAAACCACTTGTTCTAGTGGGAACATACTGTCATTGGGCTTGACATTTTTCACCCCACTCACTAGGTTACAGTCTTCAAAAGATTTAATTCTGGAGCTGTGACTGTGGTTTTACGCTTTCATATAGGAAATGAAAGATCAAAAAAAGTATTTGTAAACATTATGCATGAGAAACCATTCCAAAATTTCTACTGAGTATTGTTGTAATCCCTGTTCGATGCCTCCTTTGAAATGAATGGTTTAAAACGTTAAATGCATATTCACAAGAATTACACAGTGCTTGAGATGTTTCTATTACATGTATAATTCTTTCTTATAGTGCTGTATTTTATTTTATTTGGAGTCTCTTCATACAGTGTAAATAATGAACGATAACAAGTGTGTGTATCTAGTACCAGCATTTTGTCTTGTAGGTTTTTTGGCATGTGCTCGTTAATGTAGGCTTTCTAGGAGACAAGTAAAATAAAATACTCCACTTACTACTTTTATCCTGATGTGCCTTTGTTCTTTTTTGCTCCAAGAGCTCTGCATAAGACTTAAAAGGGGGGGGGGGGGAAGGGAGAATACTAAAAATCATTTTTCGAGTGCTTCTTCTGTGTAAAGCATGCATACAAATATAATGTATTGGAAATACAAAATATAGTTACAAAGAAACAGGCAGGGTTTAAATACAGACATTATTAAAAAAAATTCTGTGTAAATTGGCTACAAAATGAAGATTTTTATCTTGAGGAAAATAGTACTATTTGATCACAAGTCTTGTACTGTGAATAAAAAAGATTAATCTGTACACATCAATACAAAACCTGGCAAAGGAATCACTTCAATTAACTGAACAATTCAAAAGTACACCTTAAATGAGGAATGAGTCATGTTTTTTAAAAGGCCATTGTTTATTCATTTTAAGCCCACAAAAAAAAGAGAACGAGATTACAGAGAAAAGTTACTATTTTTTTATTTTTCAAAGATTGAATAAAATGGTTTTTGCCTTTTGGCTGTCAATGCCAAATATAAACCCTGTTACATTTTGGCTGCTGGGACTGCATCATATTACCAGGACGTGGGGCTTCACATTATAGTGAAAATGTAGCATTTAGTCCTATTAAAAAAAATTAAAACCACTTCTAATTTTAACGAGTTTTTTATGGCTCTTTTTTTTTTTTTATGTGGTTGAACAACTAAAATGATACCAGTTTACATGTAAATTACTTATATTATTACAAATCATCCGTGCTCTCTTTCTGAAAATATGCATGCATTATTATTCATCAAATAATGCATAATTATTAGTGTATATGGAATATTATAGAGTAATAGCTATGAGGCATAAAAATTAATGCACCTAGGCAATTTCTGCAAAATGTATGATTTACATAAAGGCAAATGAACATTCTCAAACACAAAAACAAATTAAAAAAGAACAGAAAACACCAAAACCATCATCAAAAATTATTAAATTATAGAAATGCCTGGATAAAAAGTCCATGATTACATTGCAAATTGTTTACAAATCCGCTTCCTCCTTTAATCACTCAAAAAGACCTGAGTTAAGATCCTGTATTTTCTGTGCCAGCATTAATATTCAACATAAAATACAATGATTCAGCTGCTAGGCTAGTCACATAATTTTGCTTGGCTTTCTAAATATCTCAGTAAGAACATAAAAAGATGCACAGATGGGAAATATAGTCAGATGACTAAAATGATCTGGCATCAGTAAGAATCCAAAGATGGAGCTCTTTTTCTGACAATATGACCCCTTCGATGATAATCGCACAAGTTTAGTTGATAAATCCTGACACATCAAGATAATGCAAGGATAGTGGGGTGGGTAGGGGAGTTAAGTTTACTGTTGCATCCAGTGTTTATTGTGAGGGATCTCCTTGGAGACCTGCACACATCCCTGAGAGCCAAAGCTCGCCACAGATCATGAGATTAATGGGCAATCTGGCTACTAAAAGTTCCAAAGGCACCTAAGTGACTAAGCCCAAATTACATTTTCAGAAGTGAGTCACTGCTCCCTAATTAATTTTGTTAATGAAGCAAGTAACCACCCTTTCTCTTTGTCAGATTAGATGATACCTTGAAGCAATGACAACAAGGAATATTGTTGCCTGAAAGAGTTAGAATTATTTCCTTCTTTGGAGTCATAGTCAGGAAAGCAAGGTGGCTTTGAGTTTGATTATTAATTATAACAACCCAACCTTCACCTTCAAAGAAATTATCATGAAACCAAATTACACTAAAAACGCCTTTAGTTTGTAGAAGCATAACTATTTTTCAGAAAAAAAAAAGAAAACCCCACTCACTAGCCATGCTCAAAAGTAAAACAGAAGATTTTTTTCCCCTGTGGAGCACTGCATTTTAGCCTTCTGAATTTTGTCAGGTTTACAAACTCCGATCACATCCTCACTTTAGTTGAGAAACTGATAGAAAACAACCCTAAAAAAAATCTCCCCTCCCCTAACAATCTAACTCAGCATCATTAGTACAGTTTTGTGCAGGTGGACACACAAAGGAAGGTATACATGTTAACTGCCAGCTAGATCAGAAATAATATATTTTTAATTGATGTCAGCATTGAAACCTTTGAGGGATCATCTCCATAGAGAAAAAAAAAAGAGATATGCAGGAGAAAAGAACTGTTCTAATCTTATTTTTAAACAGTAAATTATGCATCAAAACATTCTGTAAACCACTTCACTGCTGAGGAAAAATGCTTGAAAAGTATCAGTTCTGAAAGAGATGTCAGAAAAAAAAAAACTTTCATTGTTGTCTGAGAACCTAGTTCCAGTAAACTTACTGGCTGCAAACATTTGGACATTTGATAAGATCTCCGACTACAAAGCTAACAACTCCTTCCATCTGCAACCTTAAGTCCAACTCTAAGAGTCTCTGTTATAAAAAGAAGAATTAGACTGTATTAGGAATAATATGTGCTGTTTGTTACATTTCCAGACAGAGAAATATTCTGAAAACAATGAACTTCATGCAATTAATTCCTCTACTTGGCACTAAGAAGCTTATCTACACATTTGCCAATTAATCTCCAACGCTCTCCTGTAAAGCGTATATTGACTGATTTTATTACCACTGAATGCTACCAAAGCTCAGAACGCCTTAGTTACAAAAAACAGATGCAAGTGGTAAAATAGCAATCGTGAACACAAAGTGAAAAATACGTTAAGAAAATGATAACACAGAAGAGATGATTATGAATGATCAGTGTATATTTTTAAAATACATATATGCTAATATTTGAGATGTGAACATAATCCAAGAATAGCCTAAATCAAGTAAAAAAATGATATAGTGGACTTCCTGTCAAACAGACTTATTTATGTCTTGGGAAGTACGAAGATAAGAATATAAGCCCTTTCTCAGCTTCTTCCATAGAACGGACAACTGAAAGAAGTCTTTAAATACTTTAGAAAATAAAGATGAAAATTTCTCCACAGAACTGATACATTATACAGCTGGATAATAGTAAAGAAAATCAAATAAAGAAACTACAAAATAAAACAGATGATCTGGAATGAAATCAAGGGCTTTGCATCTTATACAATAAAGTAACATAGGAATTTGGAAGAGGGAAGTGGAAATGGTGGAAAACCACATGAGAGGAAGCATATGAGCTCTGGGAAACTTTAGTGGTAAGATGGAAGCAGGCTAGAAGGAGCTTGAGAGGAAAGTCTCCTTTGAGAAGACCTAACATAACATTTACTAACACAAGTGTTTTTCTGGTGTTCCTGGAAAAGGCCATAGAGTTAAAAAAATAAAATAAAATAAAATAAAAAAGGTGTTATTACAAAAAGACAAACTGAAGGCTTAAAATGCTATTATACTTTACCAAGTGACTAAATACACTCTCTTGGGGCTTCGTGATTAGTCTTTCAATTATGTTGTTTCAAATGTGCACAATATTTTTGAAGTATAAGTTATTTCACAGCTTTTCAAACCCAGCAAATCTAAAACCCCAAACTGTTTTTCCTTCTCATGCATCGTCACTGGGAATGATGTAGGCCTTCTTGTGGGCACACAGTGACCTTAGTAAAACTTAACCACACAGCTCTGACTATCAAGGTAGAAAGAAAAACAAAATTAAAAAAATGTATTTTTGATGAATAAGGGCAAACAGAGTATTTTATTATTCTGACTCCTATAGAGGAAATACAGTTAACATCAGTTAAAAAGCAACTTTTCTTTTTTTAAATAGAAAAGCAACAAATATGATTCTAAACTCATACAGAAACATTGAGTAAGAACACTCTGTTCTTACACCACTTTTCAGGTAGCCCATTAAAAAAGCTCCAGGAGAGAGGAAATATTTTATACGAGGGGGGAAGATTTTATATTCTCTTGACCATACCTTGCAAACCAAGAAGTACTGGAAGGAAGGAAATAAATTCTATAAAACAGCCCATTTACTGAAAACATCTACTGGAATTATACAGGCAGAAGATCAGTAACTGAACTTGAAGAAACATTATTTGGGACAAAATAATGCACGTAGATACTATATAATCACTTCTAAAAGTAAGAAAGCAAACAGAATGCTACTATGGACAATTATTACTATTTATTTTCCTAATTTTGTATTCACAGAGAATTGTTTCCCTTGATACACCTGTTATTCTCCTATATAAATCATTTTTGCAATATCTTATAAAAACACAAGTTTTAAAAGACTAAAGTGGATTTTTATTATTTTATTTTAAGAAGCAATTGCTACACCATTCCTACAAAAAGGGGAAAACATGTTCTTCCATGAGATTATGAAATGCAATATCAATTCACATTGGCATATGTATCTATTTATCTGGGAAGACAGTAGGAGCAAGGAAGTTTTCTGCCCAGTACTGAGGGAATGAACTATACTAGCTAATATGTTTTTAAGCTAATGTAAAAATAGTTTTAAAAAAATGCAACTAAAGAGAAAATAACAACAGCTGCAAGATCAAAAGGACATGAGTGGCTAAAAAGGAAGGAATAGGTACCTCAGAAATAAAGATATATTTTATTTACTGAATCTTTAATCAATTAATATAAGTGCCATAAACATGAAGCAACTAACAAAAGCATTTCATTTAAATCAATTTTATGGATAAAATTGTGCAGTTCAGTTGTTATAAGTGACTAACATAATTTGTTCCACCCCAAACTAACCTGAATTCCTATTGCTTTTTTCACTTACAAAAAGAACTGATAAAACATTCTGACAGAAGCTTGTCAGAAAATGTTGATTCAATAAAATTAAAATGTTTTTCAGAAATGTACTGATTTTGTTGAAACTTTATTATAATGGAACACCTTTATTATTTCTTCGAATGTTGAAAGATTTTGTTTTGACTAGGTCAAATGTTTTGATGAAATTGTATCATTTCCATTTATAGAGATGTTTTGACTTTACTATCAAAGAATATTTTGATTTTATAATGAAGTTTCAGTACAGTATTTTAACCAAATTCAAAACACTTCAACTTGTGAAAAATACCATGATTTGAACTTTCATTCCAACTGAAGTTAAAACCATGTTTTGATAGCCTAGAATCTTCCTTAGAATGGAATTTCCGCTTTTGTTCTGGATCTATTTGTAATAGCATTCTCAGTGTTAATTGTTCTACTGTTTAGTGTCTGTATCACCTACTAATGGCACATTCAGAAACTGCAATTATAAATATTACGACTATAAGAATCCGAAAATAGAAATTAGGAAGATACTGGTCACTTTGTACAAAATTCTTAAATATTGCACATTAATGTGAAGAGGGAAATTCACAGCAATAAGCACTGGACGGATATAAAATTTAAATATATAAATATTCTGCCTGACCCACCCAAAGTAAAAGGAATTCGTAACTTTTTTCCCCCATTTTTCTCCCTTTTTCCCATGAGGCAATTCACTTCCCTTTCAGTTATTTATACAGCAGAACGTAACACGGAACTGACTCAACAAAATAACGCTTGCCAGTTCAGCATCAAGAGGAAGCCATCAATGACAAACATAGCTGAGGAATGAGGTTTCCTAGTTAACCTGTGCACCCTCTGCTGGCTGGTGCTCCGGCAGAAAAAAAAAAAAAAAAAAAAAAAAAAAAAAAAAATCTGTTGAATTTATGTATATACACCGTGAAGATAAATTTAAATCTCCAAATAGATCTTCCAGTCCCTGAAATTGCTTTTCAACAGCAGTTTCTACAAAGTTCTGAACATATAACTGTATCAACTAACAGAAGATGATTTGTCTAAAATAAAACACATTTTTTCTATTGTTAAAAGATGCTTAGACCAGAGATACCAACATGAATTTTACAATGACCAAATTTACATTGAGGAACCTCAGTAATCTACATCTCCACAAGACTCTGCAAGTCTAAATGGACTTTGCCTAGGTACAACCTCCCTCAGGTCCAGGTCACTCCCAAGGCTGCAGATCCACCATGGAGCATACCACCAGTGACCTGCTCTTCAACAGAGCAACTGCAACCACCACCTTTGCATTTAGCTAACTTCATTAAAATAACTGCACACAGCATCAGGACATCACAGTTTAGGACTCTTTGTTTTGCCAGAGCATCAGCTAAGACCACAGGTTCCACTCAGGGATCTACAGGCACAGTCACGCATGGGCAGCTCCCGCAGCAGCCCACCCGAGAGCCTCGCCACCGGCGGGGAAGGGGACCAGTGTTTTGCATTCAGTGCTCAGTTTCTCTGCTGGCAAGTGCTGTCAGTGATGGTGACAACTTTCGTGATGTAGCTCTAAAAATACAAAGCATCATGCATCTCAAGGAACTGCTGTTGAGACCTTGAACGTGAAGAGACCTAAATAATTTAAAGTAAATTATTTAAAATCCCACGCGCACGTCCGTTTACGTTCAGCCTGACCCCACAGCATCCAGAATCCCTACTGGCTGATGCCGCAACTGTACGGCTCGACAGCATTGGTCACTAGAAATTCAGGGTTTTACACAAAAGCATCACCCGCGGAGAGACAGCGCGGCTTTCTGACACGCGGTACGGCCCGCGCCTCCCCCGCGCCCACACGGGAACCGCCGCCGTCCCGCTCCGCCGCGCCGCGAACGCCCCGGCGCCGCCCAACGGCCGCGACCCAACGGCCACGCGGCGCCGCCCCTCGCCCGCCCCTCGGCACCGCGGGAGGCCGCGCCGCGCCCCGCCCCGCCCCGCCGCGGTGCCAGGTGCCCCGCGCGGCTGGGGCGCCGCACTTGTCATCGGAAAGAAGTGAGAACAAGCGAGGAATTAAATCCCACTTAAGTCTGAAAAAAGAACAGCTCAGCAATCCCTGACAACTAGCACTTGGTAACGTCCCGCTTTTGCGGAACAAACCCGAGGTAAAGTACTCACACGTAGACGTTTCACGTGCCAGCGCGCGCTGTGTTCCTTCAGCCGCCCCTTCAGGGAGCGAGGGCCGAAGAGCGGCACCGCGGCGCGGCGCCCGGGTGAGGGGCAGCCCCGCGGGGCGCCCTCGCAGCCCTTCACGCAGCGGACCTTCCTCTCGCCCCAGCCTCGTGACGGCGCGTCGCCGCCGCCAAAGCCGTAACAAAACCGCCGCGGCCACGCCGGCCCGCCCCCCGCGCTGCCGGCCCGCGGGCAGCCACGCGGCCGCGGCGCCGCCCCCGCCGGCCCGGCCCCGGGGCGGAGCGGGACACGCGGCCCGGGCGCTCCGGGAAGACTACCGTACCCGGCGGGCCGCGGGGGAGGCGGGCCGCGGGAGGCGGCCGCGGCGCAGCTGCGTACTGGCTGCGGCCGCTGGAGGCGGCGGGAGGCGCGCGGCGTTGGGGCGCGGCGCTTCTCGGAGGGGCGGCGGGAGCGGGAGCGGGAGCGGGGGCGGGCGGCCGCGGCGGGGCGCCCTCAGGCGGCGTCGGCGGGAGGGGGGCGCTCGCGCCCCTTTGCGCTTGGCGGGCCTGGGGCGCGCGAGCCGCAGCAGGAGCCGGACCCGGCGCAGGAGGGGACGCTGCCCGCGCAACGGCGCCTCCGCGCCGGCCAGAAATGAGCCGGGGGGTGGCGCGCGGCCGCGGAGGCGGGCGGGTGCCCCCAGGCGCCGGCAGCGCGGCGGAGGCCCGCAACGTCTGCCGGCTCCTGAGCCGGAGGGCTCACGGGTTTTACGCGAGAGACGCTGGCGTCGCCCACAGAGCGAGCATGGGGCTCCTCAGGAGGATCATGTGTCAGGTAAAGCGCGGGACGTGCCCCAGCGCCGGCTGCGCCGTCGGTGCGGCCGCTCAGAGCTGCCGCCCGCAGCGTAGGCGCTGCAGAAAGCCGGGTCGCGCTGACCGAGGGGAGTTGGGGAGCAAAGCTGGAACTGTGCTGAGGAGAGTTAGAAGTGGTGACATTAATTTCATGAAACTCAGGCCCAGCAGTGTAGAGTACTACACGGGAGAAACACCAGAAGCGTTTATAAAGCTAGCATTCACCTTAGAAATAGTCTTTCTGAGTTTCTACGTCACTTGGACTTCCTCCCCTAAGGTGGCTTAATAATAAATTCATATTTCTGGGGGGCAGCATCCATATCAAACTTGGATGAAGTCCAGCGTGCTTTTCACAACAAAGAAAACTAGCAAGTGTCTTAAGATAAACATATGCCTAAGGTGACAGTGAAGTCTGTTACATAAACATTGAAATTAAACCAACTGTAAACTTAATTGCATTTTGTATCCAAATGATTACTGCACCCGAGCAGTAATTGATAGAAGCACGTTGAAAGTGAACATGCAGAAGTGAATTGAAGATAGCAATTGCATTTTATCTGAACAATTGCATTTTATCTGAAAACACATCTATTACAAGTCAGCTGAAGTGTGAGGCCCGCTTACACAACTAGATCCTCATGCACGCAGGCACAGGCTTATTGAAATAAAACTCCATGCGTTTCTGGCTTACACAAATACTGTTTTTCTAGGATGGGAACCTTTGTTGTTGGTGCAGAGGTCTTGATTTCTCTAATGAACACAAGTAACGTTTATCTTTGTGAGTAGTTTATCCCATTAACGTTTCAGGATCTTCTTGCAAATAACTCTGTAAACACCCTTTTTACCTTTCACACAAAACACCAACAGCAGAATGAGGCCAAGTGTTCAGTAAAGTTCGTAAGTTACACATATAAGAGAATTATATGCTTATTTACATGATGGAGAATTTTGTCCTTAATTTTAAAAGTTGCCATTAAAATTCAGTTACCAGCTTTAATTTTATTGCAGGTAAGTTAATGGCAAAATGCTCTTTTAATGTGTTTTTAAAAAAATTTCCTTATGTATTCAACAGCATAAGTTCAACTAAAGTAAGTTATTAAGATGCAGGAGTCAAGTGAAATATTTTCCAAAAGCATGGTTTGTTATAAAGCCTTCACTGTTACAGTCGTTATCTGTTTCAGGAAAGTACTAAATTCAAGAATGTTTGGACAACTCATTCTGCATCTCCTATTGCTTATGAAAGAGGAAGAATTTACTTTGACAATTACCAGTGCTGTATTAGCAGGTAATAAACTTACAACTAAAAGTTACCTGGGCTTATAGTTTGACACTGAGATTCTGACCTAGACATGTGGCTAACTTTACTCATCCAAATAGCCCCTATGAGTTGAGGTGAATTTACTCATGTGAACCAGAAAATAACCAGATGCATAAATCTATGTTAAATTACATTCAGATGCTTTTGTTCTTTAATACGAAAACTGTTTTGCAACAACAGAAGCACCATGGTGTTTTCTGGTGAAGAAAAGCCTTATTTTATTCATGCTGCATGACATCAGCTTTCAGAACACTTTAATAGGAGTTTCAGATGATCGGCATTTTAGAGTTTTCCACTAAAAGGCAGACTGAACAGCGGTTCCCTCCTTTGTGATCAAGTAACTATCCAAGTACTAAAGAATGTGTCACAAAATTGGCCTATGTAGCAAGGTTGGTGCATTGTCTATAAATCCTACATTAAAGTCAATTATTGTTCACTTAAAGGTGCAGCTTGCAGAGTACTTGCAGATCTTTGTTACTGTGTCTCATTTGCAAACCAGTTCTCTGATCTGTTGCCCTCCCCTGTCCCACAAACGGCTGCAGAGGCATAGCTTGGGGGGCAGCGCAGCGCAGGGTAACGGATGGGAAGTCCTGCTCAAACCCATTCTTGTCCCTGTCTCTAGTGAGGCAAGAAGCAGGGACTGAGAGAACTGTGTTGCTGAAGAAGTTGTGGTCAGAACTGTATTGAGACAATATAAGACAATATGCAAAAGACAAAATACTCCATCAGTGTAAACCACTGAGAGATAATTAACTTAATTTAGATTTATGCAAGTGTTATCAAGAAGGATCAGACCCAAAAGAAATGGTACAAAGCCAATAGTGTCTTATCACTTACAGCAGAGCTCTAAATCTATATAAGGCTTACCCATGCTTTGCTCCTACACTGTCTGAATGCTTTCCAGCACTGCATTAACTTGTGTAATATCTTTTAGATTTATCTTTGTCTCATCTTCTCCCTAAGGGGGAAACTGTGTATGCTATGAAGCTTTTATTCTACCAGTAATTTTTTTTAAATACTTGCACATGATGCCATGTTTTTATACTATGAAAGGCAACATTGGAAGAACTTGAGGGGAAGATTCCAGAATGATCCTGAAGTTCTGGAATATTATTCTTTTTATATACATAGCACTAAAGTAAGAATGTTACTCTGAAGTCTTTTATTAAAACACTTGTGTGAAAAGTTTAGCTTTTAAATATGACTTTATACTAACCATTATTATGCCATATTTTCAGAGCAATTTTGGGTGATACTTACAAAAATAAAAATGAGCTGTTTAGACTTGTGACCTGCCTGAAGAGGAGATTTATAGAAGTGTATGAAATGACCTGTTGACAAAAAGTAGTTTGTAAAGTAGACTAATGATTAGTAATCATTTTCCTCCAGCATTGCACAAGAGCCAAGAATACTTTACCAAAAGCCGAAGTCTCCTAAATCAGAAAAAATAGAAGATGCTTTATTATTGGAATGCCCGCTGGTAAGATTACTTTTACTAGAGAATTGTTCTGCAAATGCAAATTAGTATCTTCCAGTAAAACGAATTTAGAATAGAGCATTCTCTCCCTGTGAATTATTTTTCAACAATTTAGTGGAGTTAGGTCATTTAAGGTTTGCAATGTGTGCTTATTTATTTTGATTGAATATTTAGCAGTATACTCTCCTGCTGATACATGTTTCACTTCTCTGAATTTCTTAACAGCATATTTGCATGCTTTTACATGATGTTTTGTGGAAGATTTTAAAAACAGTGCCTTGTGCTTGTGCAACTCAATTCTAATTCCTTACAGCATGAATTCTGTTTTGTTCTTTTATTTATTTTTGAATTAGCAAGAGCTGTAGATAGGAGTTTTAGCTTTTACCAGACCCTTTGACATAGAAAAAGCAGATAAACTATTTTATGAAGACCCATTGAAGCAACTCTGCAAAAGCTGTTCTAGCTAACAGATTATATCATTTCCCTCCTTTCTTCTCTTCTGTTCATAGACAGCCATGGCTGCAACACTATTGCTTGTTCTGCTTTGTCTCAAGCAAAGGTGAATTTTAGGAAAAGTTTGACAAAATTCATTTATCCATTTTCAGTTGAGTGGCGTAGAGAGAAGAAGGAAAATTATTTCTCATTCATGGGCTGTTCTGTTTGTTTTAATTCGTCTAGTGAAATTCTAAACTATAACATTTTGCATTTGATAACACCCTGCTGGGATGTAGTGTGGAATATTTAAGGAAAGAGAAATAAAAAAATGCAAATGGGAAATCTGTAGTATTTCTGTGTTGTTCTTTGTAGTGCCTATGATGCAGTAATATTGTGCAATTTCAGTATCTGTTAGTCCCAGTTGCAATAGGGATGAACAGAGTTTTTCAACTTGATCATCCATTCGACTTCAGTCTGACAGTCTTTTTCCCATCTGCAGATTTGGTTTTGACACATGTGATACCAAGCAATTAATTCTTCTAAGCCTAAGTCTTCATAGGATAAATTGTCTGGCATAGCTATTCTGAAATAAGTAATAGTTCTAATACAATGTGAATATTTCGTAAGATCTTTATGCATACTCCTATGGGTACTTACACAGCTTAGTTTTAGAAGTCTAATTTGAGTGCATAAGTTAAGAGGTTGCTCTCCTTAGCCTCTGTATATAGACAACACCCCAGAGCATGATTTGGAATAGGAGTCTAATCCCCTGTCTTGAGGAGTTTTCCTCACATGCACTATCAACGGAGCCTAAGAATATTAGTCCCATAGTTTAGGTGCCTGAAAATAAGCAAGGGGAATACCATCCTCTGCAACTATTCTAGAATTCACTCAATTTCATTCCAGAACAAGCTGCCCAGCCAGGGCAGTTACTGTTGAGTGAGTTATTCTGTGATACTTACATAGAGAATTTTCTCATGAAGACTGATATCAGTTAGATCCATAAGCAGTTATACTTCTAATTATTCGTGCAAGGAAAGGAAATTTTAAAAGATATCTTTTCTAAAAAATGTAACTGCCTTGCAAAAAATGTGATGACAGATGTTTTGTGGTAGTCAGCTGATTTTAGCACAGACATGAGCTTAGAGATCCTGACGTGATTAGCAGGCTCCTTTCCACCTTTAGTTTTTGAGAAATGTGTGTTCAACTTTGTTTTCTTGTTATTGTGTTAAAATGTTATGTATGGTCCTGGTATAAACTTTTTTCTGATAAACTTTTGTTATGTAGGGGGAGACACTACCAAGTCTGTCAGACTATAAATCTTCCCTTGTAGTCTTAACAGCTCAGAACTGGCTTCTGCGTCTTTCTGCTGACAGTGGAGAAATACTGGAAAAAGTATATCTTGCTGGTTCCTGTTGCAAATTCAGGTATTAACCTTTGACTTTATATAACTAACAATTATTAGTATCCTACTATAGGATGCTGGAGAAAGGAAATCTTATTTTGCAATATATTAAGCTATTCAATTTCTGTGCATTCAGAACGTTTAATGTTGTTGATAATATATTCCTTTGGAAGGGCAACGTTTATGTTGTCTGACCAGTGGACCAGAAAAATAAATTTTTATTGGTGGAAATTTGCCTCAAGTACAGGTCAGGAAAAGGGTGAAACCCCAAATTCCTCAGCAAGGTTCACTCTTTTTCACAGATTCTTCAGAGTAGACAGTGATTGAATACTATGGAAATACCTTACCTTCAGAACACTCCTCCAGATTAGAGGAAGGAGGAAAAAAAAAAGGAAGGAGAAAAAAAAACTAGGTGACTATTGGCTTCCTCTGACAGTTTTACAGCCTTTAGTATTGCAGTAACAACATACCAGGAGAGGACCTTTTAGAGCTGTAAAGAAAACTTCATAAAACATAGGAAAGTTTGTTAACAGTTTAGAAGTAAGTAGTTTTTAACTTAGGAGCATTCTTCTCCGTAGGGTATCCATTTTGCTCTTTAAAAGCAGAGCAGTTACTGCTTCTGGTAAACTTCATAGGGTTTTTTTCAGTTCTCAGAAGAAATGATCTCCTCTTAGGCTGAAGGTTTAAAAAAAACCCAGCAATTTATGAAAGCAAGGAGAAAAATTACAACAGCTAATATATTCAGAAGTTTTCTCGCAATCATGTATGGAATAAGCCGTTTCTGGTATGTAGTTCCATTGCTTTTGCGTAATTGCAGACACTGAACATCGTGGGCACTTATCCCAAATCAGATACTGAACAGAGTTTGCCTGGACACTGGCATCTGCCTAGTTCTAACCGATTACATTTTATGTGAAATGCTGTATTTATTAATAGATGGTTTTACAAAGACTAAGATTTGGGCTTCCGTCCTATCACAAATAGGTACCTGAGTTGGGATACTCCTCAAGAGGTAATGATTATAAAGTCAGCTCAGAATAAGCTCCCTGCAGCAGCACGGCAGGTAGGTTTGTTGAAAAAAATCTGTTATTGTTAAATGTTTACAATATTAATCAAAAAATTTAGAGGTACAGAGATATAGAGATACTGTGCTTTGTTATTATGCTAGAAGATGAAGATAGTCTACCATTAATAAATGCCTAAAGTATAACAACTGTATTTAGTGTTGTTGTTCCTTCCCAGGCAGGCATCCAACAGTCTGTATTGTTCTATCTTGCTGTATTCCAAGTTTTACCTCTTTCATTTGTTGGAATGCTAGAAATAAACAAAAAGGTAAGTTAATTCCTCTGCTAATCATGCTCTTTATTGTATTGTATGATGGGTATAGCTTAGGCGAGTGTCCCAGTATTGCATAGGTCATTCATAAGCTTAAAAAGGCATAGTGTCCTGAAATGTTAATGAGCAGTAATGTTCTTTTTGTGTCTGATGGCGGGGGGGATTCTTAATTCAGATGGCCAAATCAGAAATTATATAAGAAAGATAGATATGCTTCTGTATCTACGTCTAGTAATAGTCCGTAAGTTCTGTATGAATTCTGTTAGCCTTTGGGTTTGGAAGATACCAGTACCTAAGCTAACAAATGTATTGAGAAAGAGGCATAAGACTAAATAAAATATGAGGGCTTCAGGAGTATATTTTTATCTTTCAAGACCTAACTGATCACAAGATTGTTGATAGTGTTAGGATTTAGGAATATTTCAGCTTTTTGTTTGTTTTGTATCCTTTAACCCTGTTTTAATTACATTTCTGCATAATAATTCCATTTAAGAAATGAAAACTCTGCTCTTCCAAACTTCTTTTAAAAAGAACTCTACCATCTTCATGTGTTATTCATTAAATATTGAGAATTGCTTTGTTGGGTTTTTTTCACTGGAGATGTGTTAAGCACTAGTAAAAATGAACACTGCATAATCATTAAAAGGGGTAGTCAGCCTCTCATGCGTGTGTCTAATTTGGATTCAGCAGAGGATCCTGTATTCTGACAGCTGGATAATGTAATTTTATTACAGCTGCGCACAGTCATAGAGCCATGATTAGACTTGTATTTTCCCCTGGTGATGAAGAAAGAACAGAAGATGTGAAATCAGTATTTTTAGATTGAACTGTTAGCTTTGCTATTGACTTCCTGTGGGATGCTGGGTAATATCATCTATTCATGTATTGTAATAACTGGGTAACATGATTTGGAGACATACTGCAAATTAATTAGAGAATGAATGTGCTTACAGGGTATGATTAATCTAACCTTAGGTGTTACTGCAGTGCAAAGTATTACAGAAACTCAGTAGAACATAGACGAGCTATAAAAGCCTTCCTCCACTAAAACGCTGGTCATCAGTTTTGGTCATAGTCAAAAAATGAAAGCGATTGTAAAATTAAGAAAATAATCTCAGTATTTTGCATTACCTCTCAATTATTTCTTCCCTAATAGAATATTTTTCTTTTCCTTTCTCCAGATATTTGGTAATAGTTTAACAGATGTTGCTGTTTCTAATGGAGTCCTGATTGTAATGTATAGTATGGGTCTGGTCAGGCTCTATAACTTCCAGGCCATCTCTGAAAAGGTAATGAAACATGAAATTTTTCATACAGCTCACGCTATTTTGGGGCAACGGGTCATTAATATTCATGTCCACATAGGTACATGGGGAATGTGTCAAGGGATAGTATTCTTGCCTAAATATATTTACAGTCTGAAGATGCAAATGGATGCATTATCAGAAAGTTCTACCCAGCACCAGTCACAGGTGGCAAAATGTAAGAGGAACAGAGTTGGAGGGGCACTTAAATACCTCTACAGAGTACCCATATAAATACCAAAGCAGGATGTGCTGGTCTTTACTCACCTACTCTGTAGTTACAGGAGAAAGTGTTAAGGTTAGAAACTGATGGGCATGGAAGATTTTTTTTGACTTGAAACAGAACTGCAGTGAGACTATTGAGTTTATATTTTTCCAGTAAAAAGCTGGTATTAATTCAAAAATAAAACTTCAAGAGGAAATTTAGTGAGATAAAGAATGCAGTAACAATGGAGCAGTAAAACTGAACAGTAAGTAAATATGCTTCAATAAAACTAAATTGTTCTGCATTATTATAGTTCATGGAAGAGCCATTTGATTTGGGATATGAATTCAACTGGAATGGTCAAGTGGGAATTGTAGGAGAGTATCCGTTTGGTCTTCCGTGTAACATTAAAATAACAGGTATTTATGATCTTTGTGTTATCGTGACTGGTGGCTTATACGGTTTATTTATGACTATTTCACACCAAGAAGGAGCATCAAAATTATTGTACTCTTAATTATATTGTTCTGTGACTCTACCTCTGGTTTTACATTATAATAAAAATGTGCTTTGCTTTACTTCTAATTATAATTAAATAGGACTTGCCTAGAAAATTGGAACAGAAACTAAGCTATTCGAAAAACTTTATAAGCATTGCATGAAGCAGAATCCCCTTGCTTGTTCCTGAGACACAGCTGCTCTGGGAGGAGAGGGAGGACTAGGACAGCTGTTAATGTAACATCCAGAAAAAAATATGTGGTACATAAGCACAAGACATGAGATGCACTGTTTTATCTAATCTAACCTGCAAAAGGAATTCAAGGAGACTGAATATAATTTGTCCAAGTTGCATTTTGATCATTCTAGTTGTTGGAAGTATGCCAGGTTCAGTAAATTTAATTCTTGAGAAGAGATAATCTCTGACAACAGTTCTTATGCCTCAAACCATCAACTTATGAATGTTCTCCATTATATACTGACTTTAATTTCTCTGAAACCAAACACTCATTTTTGTTGGTGTATTTGAGATTTAGAATTTGGTGCTAAGAATCTTAATGACTGACCAAAGCCTGAGACTCTGTGTGAAACTTTTTTCCTTTAAAAATAAACTCTTGCAAATTCACACTTACGTGCTTCGATAAATAGTAGGTTTCACCAATATCATGCATGTGGGTTTTTTTTGTTTTGTTTTGTTTTATCCTTGGAAGTTTCTGTATTAAATGGCTTTTACAAGCAAATGTCCACGTAAAAAATGATTTTGATCTTTGTGTTCGCAGAGTCAGGTAATAGCTGACAAACCAAACTAGATTTACATTAAACTGAGGGTACATAAAATACAGACTTAGATAGCTAATGCTTTTAGTTATTATGCAATTCTTTGTCAAAACAAAGTGAGAGGGTGCTATGATCTGTGTCTAAGGTTCTGCAAAGGGATATTTCTATGCGTTTTCTTCTCTGTCTCAGTCTGCTAAACCACAATTTAGTGTTAGGGGCCCTGTGGAAAACATGCTATGGCAGCTTTAAAAGGCAACTGATACCTGGTATTTTTTCATGTCTTTTGGATCATTGTAATTTTTAGACTTGAGATTAAAATCAAAGTATTGGGGAAAAATGTTTTTGATCTTGAATTGTATTGAAGAATTTGTAGCTAGGAAGTTTTGAACTTAATGACAAACATTTTCTGTAGCTGCTGTTTTCCGATAGTTGCATTCCTGTGGTTTTTGAGCTGTTTTCTTTTAAGAATGAGATGGCTGACTGAATATTCAATATAACATAACCCCTTCAGTGAGGGAGTTTTTAAAAGTTGCAGAGTTTAAGCTTGCACTTACTGTAATTTAACTGTTTGTAGTTTTCCTGCTTATTTAGTCCTAGCCTCTCTACAGAAATTGCTAGAAAAGGTGCCAGTTATTATGGTGCTGTTTTTATGGTGTGATAGGTAGCCAAGAGGAAATGTGTAGAGATCAAAACATTTAGGTTCCCAAGCAGCTATTGACCGGTAAGGAATTTCAAGTATTGCTGACTTTGATTTTGGTCACAGTCGAAAGAATGGAAAAGGTACCTATAAATTTTCATTATGTCACTTTCTGAAAGGTCAATAACTTAAAATTTTATTTGAGTTATTATTAAAAGATTGAGGGGTTTCATAAAAAATGAAGAGGAACATATTTTGCTCACTTTTTCACATTTAGAACAAATGCAAGTTAGTACTGCCAGGAGCAGCTTGGCTTTATGTTTAGATGAGACTGGAGAGTTTTAAGGAAATGAACAGAGAGGCTCAATTGCAGATTGAAAACTGGCATTGCTACGGACTTAGGAATAATGACAGTATTAAATGACCTGTTGAGCAACAAGAGCAAGTGACACATAACAGGAAAGAGGGAATTTTGGCAGCAGAGTTGTGGCTATCACAGTGGTTTAGCTGGCTATGACCTTGCAAATCTTTGTCAAATGAGTATAAAAAGAAAGACGTATCTTTTGATCAGCCTGTACTATGTAATGATTGATGTATCATTGAAATGTATTTAAAATCCATCATTTAGTCCATACACCAGAATTTTTGAGGGTCCTTACTATATATTCTTTATTTAAAAAGAAAAAGCCCATGGGCTGAAATGTTAACAGAATTGCCTGATTCATTTTTCATTTTCTGACCAATTTTAACAACTGTAGATTCTTTGCTAATGCTTTCATCCTCAGTGTTCTCCAAATTTTCTGCAGATACTTCGTTTTTCATAAACCATACTTTGTTACATCTTGCATAGTCTTTCATTTCCTATGTGTTAGTCCAAAAGAGAACTAGAAGACAGACATATTCCAGCTCAGAAAAGACTTTTCAGTGGGCAAACTGATTTGTTTCAATCTAACTGGCTAAAATCTTAGAAATAAGAATGAAGGTAAAAGAGAGAAGCACTATGTAAAATAAGTTCTGATGTCGTGTGACACCTTAACATCATCAGTTAGGGTCTGGTTAATTATATAGAATAAGCAGGACAAGAACGAGTCAAAACTGGATGAAACCTTCAGGAAAGTTCAGGATACTTCACAGAGTGATACAGGCTGCTCCATAAGTAATATTAAGTCAAGCTCCTAGGAAAAGTATGACTGTAAGTTTAATCTCTAGAAGACATAAAATTAAAGTCAGACTTAATTCTAGCAAACACAGAAGACCAGATGAGAACCCTGTCCTCCATACAGTACTTCAGCTTGGGTATTTATATTCTGCCTGTTTAAATGCCTCTTGTAATTGCAGATTTTTTCCACATTTTGCCTTTTTTTTTTTTTTTTTTTTTTTTGGCAGCACTTCTCTGCACTGTTAAAAAGACCTGATTTTTTTGGTCTATAATTGACTCAGTTATAGCAGCTGCAGAAATTATATTTATTTAGCTAGTTGGTAAAAGTTGTAAAGCTCTGTGGAGTTGATTTTGTTCAAAGATGCTTCTCATTTAGTACACAAAAGATTTGTAGGAATGGCACATTACCTCTGTATTTTTCCCATTTGAACAGAAAGGAGAAACAGATTGCTTTTGCCATTAATTACAAAAATTCCTTAATTTTTTTTATGAACTCCACTGCAGATTTCATTGATTATGATCCATGCTGTTTGTTGCATTAGGCAAAAAGGGAAGGAGTACTCAGATTCAGACATCTTTCTGCAGTTAATTCTGTTAATTTCTTCTAATGTATTTCCTATATATGTGTGAATTCCCATGCAAGTAATGACATGTAATGTTTGGTCTCATATTCTTTTTCACTTGCAACCAAGACAGCTTTTGAAGAGATTGCCACTGTTAGCCTGTTTCCAGCTGTTTATCATTTCTTTTCCCTTTAGACCCTTTAGATAAGTTGTTTGATCTGTTCATGTGAATATCCCTTCTCCTCTTTCATTCAAATGAGCTGGATTAGTTTTAATCATGTTTACTAAGTCTTGGCTTACCCAAATTATGTGGAAGACATAAGTCAAAGACCTCAGAAGAGAAGTTCAGCATGAAGATCTGAGAAGGCAGTAACCTTCCGTAGGGAAGTGCAGACATACTCTGGTATGCTAGGTGAAAGTGGTGTAGCTGGTGCTAGAAAAGTGATCGCTACCTAGGTGTTTCGATCAGTCTTCAAAAGTTCTGAAGAATTAGTTGTTATATTGGAATTTAGAGTTGTAAGCATCAATGAAATGATGAATGTTCTGCTACTAATGCTGTTAACGTTACCCAATATTTGCAGATACCCCACCTTTGCTATTTGAAGTATCTTCTCTGGAGAATGCATTTCAAATTGGAGGTTACCCTTGGCATTACATCATCACACCTAACAAGAAAAAACATAAAGGAGTCTTCCATATTTGTTCTCTGAAAGACAAGGCTTTGGTAATCTATTCAGTTAGCAGCTTTTCTGAAATGCATGTGTATCTTGTTTGTCCTCATCTCTCCTTCTGAATAATGCTTGAAGAATCAGTGTCCTTCTCCAGTGTGGTGCTCTCATAGGGATCATCCTGCAGTGTTGTATCTGCTCTCCGGTGGAGTCATGTGTGAAACATTTTATTTTGAATTAGTATTGCTTCTGATACTTCATTCCAATATAGTCACAGCATTGCCAATGCTTCATAGCACAGTACTCCCAGCATAAAAGTAAAGGTTTAAGCAGATTCTTGCACTTGATTCTTTGCATGGTAACATCTTAATGCACTTCTGACTGGTTAGCCTACCAAATGACATGACTGAGGAAACACTTCAGGTTTAAAGAAATTGCAGAAAAAGTTTCCTTAATGTGTGTGGTTTATCCTTGATTTGAATCTTCTTTGAAAGATTTTATTATTCACTTTAATCCAGTGTTCTTTTTTTTTTTTAATTATTATTCATCATATATTCTTTTGTCAGCTGTTCATTTCAGCTTTTATTTTGGGTCAGCATTTGACCTGCAGATATTTTTGTAATAAAGGTGGCTTCTAGGCCTGTCAGTTCAGGATTCTTCACTAAAAACTTACCATTTGTGAATGTCCTAATCTCTTACTAGCGTGATCAAATCAGTGATTTCCCTCCTGTCTCTCTTATCTTAAAACAGATTTTTCACAACCATAGCTGAAGCTTGATTCAAAGGGACTTGTGCAATCCTCTCTCACCTAGCTTTTTTTGTATGGGTTCATGCATTTGAAAATTTGAATGATCAGGGTCAGATGAAGCCAACAACAAAAAAAAACCTACCAAAATCTTGAGGTTTTAAGCAGTTAGCAGCTGAAATCACAAACTATCACAGGCCTGCACATAGCGCAAATATTTGCACAAAAGGGGCTGAGCCTGAGGTTTGAAGCACAACTAAAAGCTTGTATAAGTGTTTTTCTTGTGGCTTGACACAACTCAAATTGCTAGAATTGTTGAAGGGTTTGCAGAGCCTAAGCTAAATCTTCATTGCTCCATCATTTTAGGAGAGGTAGGAGGAGAGGTATAATCATAGTATAAAGTCATTGTTTATTATATAATAAAAAATGTTGAAGCTTTGTTCCATGGAATATCCTTGAGAATTGGAATTGTCCAAATCTTTGTTCCACTGCCATCCTTTCTGGTCAAGTTTGTCAGTAATCTTTATAACGCTTCAGATATATGTGGAGAGGAGCTGAGCACTTCCTCTTTAATTACACCTGTGAGACTTTCAGAATATTAATATTCTAAGCTTTCCCTTCTTTCTTCAGGCAAAAAATGGCATACAGGATATGAAATGCTGTTCACTGGAACCTGATTGGATATATTTCCATCCAGATATGTCAGGTAGAATAATCCACGTTGGACCAAATTTGATAAAGTATGAGCATTTTTTTTCCTCAAATCTAATTTTTGTTAGAGAGAAAGTTGGATAACTTGTAATAAGCATTTTTATTTCAGAGTATTATGTAAGAGTTAGACTAAGGTCACAGTAGCACTGCCGTTGTTGATGTGTGCTGGGTCAGGGAAATGTCTTTAATTAAGAAAAAATTGTATACAGTTTCATATAAAATCTGTTCTGGCACAATTCTGTGAACTTGCACAGCTGATAAATAATTATGTACATGCCCATGCGTAGATTTATAGAAGAGTGAGATGGACCATGGATGATGCAAGAGTCAGGACAGTTTCCAATTTACTGTCCCACAAGTGTATGCAAATGAGTGTGTGTGAGAAAGTAAGTTATTAACTGTGCAAGTTTTATCCTGATTAGCCTAATAGAAAATCTTTAGGGAATTAAAAAGACTGAGCTACCAGAAAGACTGAACTACCTAAATTTGGATTTCCTATGAGATAGGGTTGTGTAAATGGACAATTACTGAGAGTCAAGTGGTGGGTAACTCATGATTAATTCATAATTCAGAAGATGTTCACAAGACTCACCCCTCTAATGTGAAAACAGGGTATTTTCTGCAACATTCAGTGTTGTCTCAAGTGTGTTTGTGTAAAAATGGCCCTCTCTGTCTCGACGTGTTCCTTGTGTACTTGTAAATTATAATAGCATATTTTGTTGACTACTTTTAGCAATGGAGATTAAGTACAATTATGGAAGAACAGGTTATATCTGTTACATCTGCTGCATCACTTAGCTTACTAAATTCTATTTGTAGAGTTTTTACTACTCATAATGAATGATTTGTGGAATTACAGTTTAATTTTGAAACTCGTTCAGGCTGGAACACTTTTAGAGGGCTGTTTGTCATAAAAACATGTTGGATGATTTTTTTTAATAAAGAGTAGCATCTAGGCAATGATTTTTACTTCTGAAAATCTCATATGTACAAAAGCTTCAGTGAAAATAAATGTCTTATTGCTTTTATATGCTAGTAATTTGGATTTTTGGTTTTTTGGAATTCCAGCTTTCTTTATCAAAAGTTCACTCAAACCCACTTTTGAAACCTTACCTCTTTTAGAAGTCTGGACTTTGAACCAGTGTTGTATATTTTCTAATTCTTTCATACAGGTTTAGTCTGGTGAATTATGAAGTCATATTGCATAATATTAACCATTAATTTTTCCTATGGTCCTAGATAGCCATTACTTCTCAGTGACATACTCAACTTTTCACTAGCAGTTTATTATAGTTGAGGTTTTGTATTTTCTGTGTCTTATCACTAAAGTATATCTTTTAGAGTAAGCAGGAAATCAACACCAAGAGGGACCTGGGTAAGAATTCAGAATTTTTTTTTCTTATTTTTTTCCCCATTAGCAGCAGAAAGAAGTAAAATTGCCTGGCTTTTGTCTTTCTGTGTTCAGACAATATAGAAGGAAGCCCAGCACATTTATCTGGTCTTGGTTTTTACTTCACTTTCTTTGAAGGTTGACGTCTTTGACAGTAAAATAAATAAAAAATATATATATAGTCAGTTTGAACTACATTATTCATTTAAATGAGCATCCCACCAGTGACAAACAAATGTGGTTTTAGTTCTACTCATAAAATACATTTGTCTTTTTCCTCTTAGTAATGACAGCGTAGAATCTCTGAATATGCTTGTCCCATGGGTCAGCAGTAGAATGGGAAACCTTAATTCCATAAAGACAGAAGATCTTACACTTTGAGGTCCGAAGTTCAGATTTGTAAAAGGTTTTTTATTTCTTTCCTGCAGTGGATAAAGGTTAAATAAATTTTAATTTTTCTTCTTTCTCCTACCTAAGTATTCCTTTTTTAGTGTTTCCCATTATGTTATACTTGGAAATAATTCATTCTAAGACTAAAGTTGGGCATACTTATTCAAAAATCTGCTTTTCAAAAACTAACATCACTTACATATATTTGATGTCAGTGAGTGTGCAGGGGCTGCAAATTATGCTTGTCTGACGTTGGATACATGACACCAAAGAGTAACTCTGCTCCAAAGAACTACTTTGTCCAAAGCCTAAGTTGTCCTATATTCCTTTTTATCAAAGATTTTTCAGTTGGGCCAAAGCTCCATAAAGGAAGAATATATTTGGAAGATGCCCAAACCAAAAGTTTCCTACAAAAAATCAAAGCTGAATTCTAACATTGTAGTTCAGCCCCATTTCTACTCTGAATGGAGCTTTGATCATAGAGATTTATAAAACTTTGAAAAGGTGAATGTGGAACAGTTATTCACTGTCTTTCACAAGGCAGTAATTTGGAAGCAAGGAATGAAATTTTCAGTCAGCAAGTTTAAAAACAAAAATCTTTCTCATGCAACATTGTAAGTTGTAAATTCATTGCTCAGAGGATGACTTAGAGGCAAAAATAGTAAGTAGGTTTAAAAATGGTTTGAGCAAGTAAGTATCAATGGATGTAAAAGTTTGGAGAATAGATCTTTGGGTGAGTGGCTACTAAACAAGCTGTCCAGATGTAATCTCTGGCTTAAGAAATCATTAAACCACAGACTGTAAGAAACCAGAGTGAGTAACAGGAGGTTTTTGTTCTGCACATGTATCATTCTATACCCTTTTGCTAAACGTCTGTAAATAATCTCTGTCAGAGACAGGTTATTGGGCCCAGTATTATGTTCTTATGTTCCATTCGTATATTCTTACTGAAAAATGTGCATATTATGCAGTATCAGTAGGTATCTGTCACAGAATATTGGGAAAGACAGTTCCTGGACAGAACTGCATAAATTCAGCATTTTGAAGATCTGCAGGCCAAAGCTCTGTCATCAAGCCCTAGAGACTGGAAAATTTATGAGTTTGTCAGGATCAGCAGTTCTAGTAGAAACATCTGTTAGGAACATAACAACATATTGTTAGGAAAAACATTCTAGGACCACTCTGCTAAAATGTCATAGATAATTTATTTTTATAATTTACATTTATTTCAAATGTACTTATTTCTGATATTTTAATATATCTGATTTTTTTTAATCAAAGATACAGGAATATTGTAGCAGGTGAATTGGAGTACATGACTCATTTTGTATCTTCTGTTTCTTTTGCAGAGTCTTGAAGATTAAGGAGGATGAAAATAATATAACTCAAATGGAAATTGCAGAAGATTTTATGATTGTGGCCAATAGAGAAAACAGTGTGAGTTTATAACAGCATTTTCTAACGTCCAATATTGCAGTGTATGATTTTTGAGCAGTACACAGGGGGGTTGTGTATATGAGTTTTATGGGCCTAATCCAAAGGTTATTGAAAGACATTCATTGTCTTCATTGGACTTTCATTAAGCTGATATGAAAGAAATTTGGAAAATGAACTACGTTTTCAGGATAGCTTTCTGAAGTCTTCA
Organism: Dromaius novaehollandiae; assembly: GCF_036370855.1. NCBI lineage: Eukaryota > Metazoa > Chordata > Aves > Casuariiformes > Dromaiidae > Dromaius > Dromaius novaehollandiae. Next base: position 23,911,560 of record NC_088104.1, read on the forward strand.
GTCTTTTATCAAGTTCTCAGAATTCATTATGGTGTACAGTATAACAGTATATTCACTGATGTTTTCAAAATATACTCAAAGATGGTGACAGATTTCCTTCAACAGAAGGTGCCACCAAGAGATAATTGTGTGCATCTCTGGTACTTTGGTGAAGTCATCATACAAATGGCTGAAATGTTTCAAGTCTCCCAAAACTTAGGGGTGAGTTTATAAGACAACAAAGACAGCACATCATTGCTGCGGAAAGTATGATTCTTCTGACCATGTACACCTGTCACTCCCCTGTGACAGATCTGGCACCCATCTAATCCTTGGTGAGCCAATTTAGTGCACTAAAATAGTAGAAGAATAATCCAGTAAAAAAGGTGAGTACTCGGCTGCTGTCTTGGTGAGCTGAATTGGAGCTGAAACAGAACAGAACTGAATCATCAGTGGGTCAGAAGAGTACAGAAAGGTAGGACCAAGTGGCAAGGGGATGATCTGAACTTTTTGATAGAAGTGAGCTGTTAAATCACCTCAGTTGTGTCATGAAATCTTTTCTGACAGAAGATCACACAAAGGATTAAATAACAGAAAAGGTCAAACAGCAGACTAGCAAGGAAAAATTTTTTGACTGCGCCTAGAACTGTTGTTTTGTTTCAGCAAACAAAATCATAGTTTTAGCATACAAAATCATAGTTTTACACAAAAGCAACTGCTTTATAGTGTGAGTACTAGTCAGTGATACTAATTTTGAAACTACCTTAGAAGAAAAGTATGTGTATTAATAATCTATACCAATTTAGGAATAAAACTTCCATTGAACTTAGAAAGAATAAGCTTTGTCACCTAATGACTTTGTGTCTTTTGTTATGATTTGTTTAGGAAAGATATTTTGTTGGAACAATAGCTAAGAAATACAAGTTCTAATAGTGTCTGTGCTGTAGCTTTTCCTTGTGACCTCTGTTAAGACACTGATACCCCAATTTTGAATGTTTCCAGTGTTAGTGATGTCCAGTAGAAACAACTGTGGTGGTTTAAGATACTACTTTCCCCATCTTCTGGAAGAGTTTAAGAAGCAAACTGGTGATGCCACAGCTGTTTTAATTGCCATTCCAGCATCTTGGCTTCAGCCACTTCTGTTTTTCTAAAAATTATAGCAGCTAAGCAGCTGGCACCTTTGACACCTCTATAGGGCTGAGAATCTCTGAGTAAAAGTAGAGTAGACAGTGGTAATATCTTACTTAAAGCCACCAAATTCATGAGCCCTCATAAGGAGGAGATGGCAGCAACAGAGCCATGCATAGCCATACATGAGTAAAATGAGATCAGGCAGATTTTCAGGAAACAGATGCATTGTCAAATAGATGTTAACAATCTATAACACTCTATGGTTCAAAGCCACTCTCTTTTTTTTTTTTTTTTTTTTCCTCCAAAGGTGGACAGCTCTGTTACTGTAACAGCTTCTGGTCGAGTGGTGAAAAAACGTTTTAACTTGCTAGATGATGACCCAGAGCAAGAGGTAACTCTTATGTAGTGAGTGAAAGTGGATCATGGATTATTTAAGAAGTTTAGCTAGCCAGAAGGCATTCTTGCTTCAAGTGTAATGGCTGGAACCATTAGCTATGTTAATCTTTGAATTCTTTATCCTGCTTCTTTGGCTGTCTTTGTCGTCTTAACTTCTAACTACTTCCTTTCTTTCTTCTCATTTTCCTCTTTTCTCCTTGGTTGACATTTGTGCTTTGGGTCATCTCTGTCTTGTAAGAACTGAGCTTATGCCCGATTAAATCACTGTCATAACTCCATGTGACTTCAGTGGCACAGAATTTAAATGTTAGTGTGACAAACTAGTACTCTCCTCTCCATTCAAACATGTCTTTGAAACGTTTTCCAAAGCATTTCATGAACTAGTGAAATAAACATTTTTTTTCCTCTGCTTTAGGTTTATCTAGTGGTTGAAATGGTGTCTCTAAACTATATTTTTCTCTCCCAATTACTCTGATTAGATTACAGGAGAGGATGTTTTCCTTTAAATAACTGTTTCTTGAGAGTGAAAATACATAAGCAGTCCAGATATAATTCATCAGTTTCTGGCAGTCATCTCTATTCTTGTTTCTGTAGAAATAGATTTAACTATGGTAGAAATACAGTGAAGTCCAGTCTAATCCTTAAGGTCTGTAGTTCATTTCTATTTGCTCTTTATGAGCGTAATAAAATTTATAGACTATGTCTGCAGACTTTATTTTTCTTCTATTGTTACACTTAATTTGTGATGCTATTAGATATTTTTTCCATTATAGAAGAAAAGACTTGCTTGAATTTAAAGAGGAGAAAAACAATATACTGTTTAGTCAGCAGAATGAGTATGTTACGAGGTTCATGACAATGAGATGCAGTCAATTAAGGCAGTTATCATTCAGCTTTTGGTCTCCACTCTTCTCTGTCATATACTCTGCTCAGTGCTCTGCTCAGTTCTGAACAGTCCATGTTACTCTGGAACTGCTGTTTCTATATATGTTTAGAGAGATAGAGACACACAGCTCTGACCAGAGGATATAGGTGTTTCTGTGACTTGAGTTACCCTAACGTGCCCATCCTCACAAAACTATTTGGTAATAGTTTTAAACCATATTCTAACATGTTTGCTTCAGCAGAGAGCATAGAGTTTAAATGATACCTTTCTTCTGTCACCTTAAAAGTACTTCCAGTGTGATTTTTCTTCTATTTCCTGTATGTTATATATAAAATGCATGTATTTGCACATTAGGACTGTTCAGAACATCATTTTCTTCTCTTCATATCTTAAGGAATTTTGTTGCAATACACTGAACAGTTTGTGTTTGGAAAGATACCTGCTGGGTATCAGGTTGGCAAAGTTTATGATGCCGGAAGACTTGAGAACTAGATTTTCTTTTCATTTGCTAATTCTAAAGAGCTATACAATTTAGGGAGAAGGAAAAATAAAGTTATGTTTGATGTGTACATTTGAGGTTTTGTTTTTCCTAAGACATTTAAAATTGTGGACTACGAAGATGAACTGGATTTGTTATCCATTGTAGCAGTTACTCAAATAGGAGCTGATGGAAGAGCTCATCTTGATTTTCACTGTAATGAACGTGGGATTCTACTTAAGAGTATTCCATTACTGGAGTCCTGGGATGTGGTGAGTAGAATTCTTGTACTTTATTTATGCTAACATATTGCCATACCCATTTACATATCACTTCACATTCATTGCTTGTCCAGATTCGAAGCAGATGTATAAATTGTGTTACCAAGTGTTATGAATAAGATTTGTACAATATAGTAATCATGACTTAAATTTCTAAGTATTCCATCAGACAGTAGTTCATTTATCTGAAAATCTCCATGATTTGAAATCAAAATGTTCTTTGATCTTTAGTATTTCTGATACATTTATCAACTTAAATACTCACCCCCTGGCTAGTTACTTCAGCTTAGCTTTAGAACTTGTAAATGGTCACACTGACTTCACAGGAAGTACTCACACATAGAATTAAGCATGGCGCTCCCTACTTGTTTGTTTGGAGAGATGTGATGGGGTGTTCACACAGTCCAACTTTAGGTGTCTAACTTCGATGGTCTGAACTGTTCCCTGTGGCACCTCTCTTATCATGGATTGTACAGGCAACTTAGGATCTTAACTCGGATGTTCTGAATTGCACTTAAATTAGATTCCTAAAATAAGTGTGAAACCTCTTGAACTTTTAAAATTCTGTCCTTTATCTGGAACACCAGCTGTCCACCTAAAATTCCTATCTGATCAGGGAGGTAACCAATGTTACAGTTTCTTTTCCCTTGATGAAAGTTTTATGGGTTTAACTGCAATCAAAATTATTTTTCTCATTTCAGACTTACAGCCATGAAGTTTACTTTGACAGAGACATTGTATTACATATAGAACAGAAGCCTAACAGGAGGTTCAGTTGTTATGTTTACCAAATGGTCTGCAATACTGCAAAAGAAGAGGAGTGTTCAAGCCATGTAAAAACAGAAAGAGTTTCTTGTAAAAAAGGAGGGAAATTTTTTGAATATTACTTAAGATAAACAACACCTACAGAGACTTCAGGGTGGATGTCGTTTAAGGACTTCATATATCTGAATTAGTCAACTCCTGTTTTTCAGCCAGTGTTTGATCTTAGCATTTTATGCTACTACGAGAGGTTTTATTTCCTTTTTTCTCTGGTATAACATGGTATACTTATCTGTAGTCCTTAATTGCCTTTTCATGTATTCACCAGTTCATCATTACTGCTGAGCATAGCATTTACTGCTCCTGTTCAGCAACTGGATTGAAATACTGGATAGCAAGAAGAAAGATGTGGACCTACTGATAATCTACCTGCTGTGTTCTGTCTTAATTAGTTTTACCCATGCAACTTTAATGCAGACTGTTAATTAAAGTAAATAAAACTGTATAGGATAAAATTTATATATAATATGAAAATGGCAAAATTACCATTAAACCACCTAGACAAAATGGAATCCTATCCTTCTTTTTGTTACGTGACATATAAAACAACTCAGGTTTTCTGGCTGTGTTTGCTTTGGCTTTAAGAGAAGTATTAATAATTTATGTGTATTTACTGCTTTTTTTTTTTTTAATAAAACAAGCAATTCTCTGATTCTTCCCCTGTCATGTTCAGGAATTGTTCAGTTTGAGCCAAAGATATCAGACACCCAGCCTGATCACTGAGTGCAGCCTGTATAATGCATGGGAGTCCCCTGTGGTATATTCAGATTCTGCAGAATGCAAGCCTTCATTTTAGGAAAAAAAGCACAGGGTCTGGACCTCATGGTCCCAAAGAATATTTTTCAAACACAGGCCACAAGTGGCCTTAGTTGAGTAGCTGTTGGAGGTAGGACCAGTGTTTGTTCTCTCTCACTCCTGTTCATCTGACAAATGTAGTAATAAACCCAAATACTTACCTTTTGACTGTAGGCCTTACTAATCAACTGATCATATTTATGCAGAAATGTCTATTTTGAGTGTGCATTGGTTAGTTATTTGTAGCTAGCTTCCTTTCACTAAGAAGCTGTCACCCATGTCAGTGAAGACAAATCTAAACTACTTCACTATGAAAAAGGAAAAAATTACAGCCTAACTGAAAAGTAAGGTTGCAGAGGGGAAGACCGCTTTTCTCAGATAGTCAAAACACCAACAATAAAGGAAAGAAGTGCATCAGTACTTAAAATAGAGAAGATTTCCCTCTCCTTTTTTTTTTCCTCCCTGTTCTTGGCATGGCACAGGTCTCTGCTTGTGTATTCTCCTCCCTCCTTTCCCTGTCCTCTTTCAAACAACTTATGACCAGAAGTGAGTGCTTTAAGGAAAAATTTTACAGTTGGTTTTCATAATACTCCTTGTATCTTCTCTCCATTATTTTTGATATATGCAAATTATTTTATATAGCTATCAACACAGCAATTTATTGTTTAAAGTCAGATATCAGAATCTTAATAAAGAGCCATTGAATGAAAATAGGCCAATGAGACTAAAAGTATCCTTCTAAAGGAAAAGTCCAATTTCCAGATGATCATGAATCTTCCATTTGTGGCCAGAGTAGACAGAGGGAAACAGAAATATTGAGGCTACTAAATAGTTCATTTTTTTCAAAAGGGTACAATAACCATTTTGCTGCTCTTCAGAAGTACCATGCAATCCTGAAAAACAGATCTCGGATAGAAATGGTAACACGAAAAGCAGACACATGGGGTATGTATCCCAGACTTCCACATTTGGATAAAGCTGGGAATGTTATGGGTCTTTGCACTTAATGGTGTCTATAAAAAGCCCCTTCACACACTTGATGTTTTTGACTTATTTTCTTGACATACTTACTTTTTTGTACTGATATTTTGTGCTGATTTACGTTTGGGTGATTAAAGCAGTTCTTCCCTGAGCAAGACATTTAAATCTCTAATTGTAAAAACTTCATTAGAACATTGTTTGTTATATAGTGTACGTACAGTTCATGAAGATCAGCTGATGCTTTCATGAGTTTACTTCACTTTTCCAGTAACTGTTACTTTTAAGCCATTGCAGACTTGTGATAGTGTATACTAAATCAACAATTATACATCAGTATCCATTTGCTGAAAAATGCAGCAATTTAGAGTGACCAGAATGCAACCCAGCCTTTGATGAAGAAGATAAAGATTCTTTGTTTAAGAAATTATATTGCTCTAAATACACAGTGTGTTGCTAAACTACAGATAATGGCAGATGTTCCATCCTGGAAGGTCATGCACAGACATTTTCATTCAGGAATAGGACAGATGTGATTCTGTTTAATTTAAAGCACTCCAAAAGCTATTAAAGAATAGTGAATCCAGAATGACTAATCCTGCTTATAAAAGGGTTGGGACATACTAGAGAATCAGAGTCAGTAAATGGTTATGCTTTGCAAGTTGTGAACAACTGCATTGACTTCTGTACCTATTATAGCCCCACAACATTTCAAAAATATTTTTTTTATTTAAAAGGGAGGAAAATCTTGATCACAGTTTTGTAGTATTGACATTTCAAAAAATACCCTATACCCGAACCAAACACAAATTTCTGCATGCTTGGTTGCAGGCCACCTGAGTCAACAACTTTTATTTCAAGTTAAATTTTGAAACACAGAACTCAACCACCAGAAAAAGGCGGTAGTTTGCTTTGCCAGGAGATTTCATATGTAAGGCACCTAAGCAATTTTTGGTTGCTGATGCTGGCAGAGCTGTACTAATGTGCAGTATCCAATTGATAAGAAATTCAAATAAATTAATTAAACCTGACCTGTAAGCCTATAGCTTGATGTCCATATGTGATGATTCTAGAGCACTTAGCTTTCTCTTTTTCATAATGTAAATTAGATACTTGGAAAGCTCTTACACAATCTGAATAATTCAGTATGCTAACGAGTATTTGTAAAGTGGAGAAATTCTGAGAATGCTCATATGGTTCCCATTAAAGGGGAAAAAATATTCTTGTGCACATGATCAGCATAATCACCTCTATAAGCATCAAAATGTGACATTAATGCAAGGAAGGAAAAACAAAATTACTTACAAAAAAAAGTAGGACTAACTTATTCAAATGTATTTTACTTCCAATTTATGAATTCAGAAAGTAAGATGAACTAAATGAGACAAAAATATTTTTCACTCTCCACAGGCAGTAACTAAGTGCTTTATGATCAGCAAATCCATTCCCTGATAGTTTCCAGTTTTACTGAAAATTGGACTAAGGAACTATTGCTGTGAAATTCTGAGATATATTACTTATGAATTTCAGTTGGTGCTTACCACTAAGGTCCTGTTTTCCAGAGTCTGCAGATAAAGCCTCAAGTAATTAGGCTTTAGATGCATGCTTTGGAAGATAGAACCTTAAAAGTCCATTCTTCCATTGTTTTTACTGGCACTAGATGCCCAAGAAAAAAATATGTAAGTGTATCTAAAATATATTTATACATATATGACCTGTTAACATGAGTATACTTTCAAGTGTATATTGCAAACATAAAATTGAAGGGATCTTAGCTATTCTTGCCAAGGTTCCCAATTAGGTGACATCACCCAAACTTTCTACATTGTTTCTTTATTCTTTTCTCTGGATATGTCCTGTTACTTTAGCAGCAGTTTCTTGCTCATTTTACTCTCATTTTGTCTTTTGTTTTCTTATTATTATTGAGAAAAATACCATTTATTTTACTTAACTGTAGCTGAAAACTGCCCGAAAAGTCACTAGCAACAACAAAACCCCCTTTTTCCTTATGGAACTGTGCCAGATATTCCACATGTTGGAACAGCCAATGAACAAATTGTTTCCTAGTTACAGTACAGGTTGCTATTAGGAATACCTGGTAGAAGAGATACCCTCATAGGGTGGCAGGTAGAGGGACTGTGTGTTTTCTTAAAGAACAGTTGTGAGGAGCTGATGTCAGCTGCTTAAAGCAAAGTCTCTGTGCACTCTGCCTGCAAAAGGGAAAATGTTGGTTCAGTAACTAAAAAGGTCGTGGACTAGTGAGTTCAGATTGGGTTTCAGTTAAGGTTATTTGATACAAACTTTCTGCTGCTGCCAGTATGTATAAAACTTAAACGATACAAGCAAAAACAGGGGAAGAAGTAGTCAAAGTACTGTTTTCTAAGGCTAAACCACTAAAGAATTCATAGGACACTGTCTGAGTTGTTTCGCAACTGCCAAGTGTTGCCATAGTCACAAGTACAATATCCTTAAAGAGATTGTTTACTGGAAGTGTATATTGATCTGATATGCATACATCAGTGTCTAATAATAATCACATGGCATATCTGTATTTTCTGAATCTTTTCCGTATCTCCATGACCTGGAGAAATTTAATTAGTCCCTGTTAAAAAGAAGAACTTAGACTTCCTGAAAAAATGGTACTTCTGTAGAAGGTATGAATAGTACAGTAACTGTCAAATAGCCCTATTCCTGCCCTTATTCATTTAAGAAAGTTTCTGCGTATCAACCTGAATTGTAGGTGTCTCCTAACATGCAAACTGTACAGGTTATGAGTACTGAAAGAGCAAAGCAAGTATTCCAGCATTTAAAATCAGTAGAAATATTTGAAGGGAACACCTTTGTTTACATCTTTGTCACAATCTTAGATAATTCAGAGAGGGCCACTTGAAGCTCTCTTGTTGCTAGATTTGGCATTTACGCAATTATAACTCTAGCTCTTATTTCTGCTTTACTGAAGTTATGAAATGATGACTTAACCTTCAGGAACAGCAAAAGACTTTTCTGTCAACTCATTCTGCTGGTTATAGGTAAGTACATTCAAAGTGGTACAACTGCTTGCTTTGAATATAGGAGATTACAAACGAACTGCAAAAATAGGGTGTTTAAAATAATAAACTAGATATCCCTCTAGCACAGTGAGTAGAAACAATGATACAATTATAAGAATTGCTCTGGTTGGTATAGCTTAACAACTTATTTAGTAAATGGGGAGTACAAATTCCTTATTCCCGGGTGACTGGGGGAAGGAATGTTACGTTCTTAGGAATATTATTTTCTGAGGGAAGAATAAGTGCATATTCTTCTCAAGAATAGGAAAAAGGAAGCATGAAAGGGGAAGCTAAAGTTCACTGGAATTATTCCAGAAAGTGCCTCAAGAACTCTGGCTTACCTGAGATACTGTTTGGAGGAGGGAGAAGCAATGCACTTCATGTCATCCATGGGATTGCAGGCTCACCAGCCAGTCTCCAGTAACAGTTGCTTGCCAGAAGCCAGATGGAAGCATAAGGGAAATGGTAGGTAGATAGGAATAGGTAGATGTGTTGCCTGCCTTCAACATGCAATTTGCATAGTCTGGAGCATAGATCTAGGAAAGTCTCAGCTGTTGACACAATACTTCTATTCTAGTGCTTCGTAACACCACAGCCCCTTCTTTCTACTAGTTGAAATCTGGCTTGATGTTTATGACTGTCTTATAAATAGTTGTTTTGTGGATTATAGCAGCCTGCTTCCAGCATTTGTACTTCTGCAAAATCACTATTTTTTTTCCCACTTCACCATAACCTCTTGATGATCAGCAATCTGGACAGAGAAGCGAAACTCACATCCCAGAAGTGCTATTCTATCTTTATTCGTGTTTTTATTAACATAGAAGGAACCTTCCAGTCAATGCTTAGGGACTGAAAAGTTAGGAAGGACTGGCTTCTCTTGGTAAGATCTGCTTTGATTTAGAGCAAAAAACATATAGGGAGTGCACATCCTGTCTTTCTCTAGTACATCCTCACTGACAAGGCTGCTGAGCAGTGGGAAAGAAAATAAGAAAGCACAGGCCAAATAAAAAGCACAAGCAGTAAAATTTTATAATCATCCTTTAACAGTTCCAATTACTGCCCATTGTCCCACAATTTTCAAAAATTGCTACGAAAGACCTTAAATGTATTAGAAAAATACTTTAAAACTTCTAGAAGGAAAACGCCTATGTATTAAAGCCAATAAAGATTTTCACTGTAGAGGTAATAATGACTGGCCTATAAACCAATGCAGAATTTTGGACAAAAGCCTTCACTACTGCCTTATTCTATCTCAGTGAAAGTTCTCCCAAGGGTGGAGAGTAAGTAAAGATTATTTTTAGCAAGGGTCCAATTTACTAGTCACCATTATTGCAAGGCTAAATTAGCAAGGTCCTCAACAGCAAAAGTGAAATGGTTCTGCTTCATTGACATGGGGTTCAGTGCCAAAAGAGTAAAAGGAGTGTTCTGGTTTTTAAGTGCCATTCAAACACAAATTAATTAAACTCACTTGTCAGTATCATTCCTGGTAAGTCCTTTTCACAACAATCAGTTAAGTTAGCTGCTAGGACAAACCTGGCTGGACTATCTCAGCAGTTTTGTTTGTTTACATGATGAACAGCCATCCAGCCTCTGAAAGCTTCTCCAAATTTTACAGGAGTGAGACTGTAACTACTTTGGAATGTCCTGTGCTAAGTTTTGAACAATGACTTGTCCAGCACAGAAAAACAGAGATAAAGTTGTAGCTGGTAAAAGAGACTCTAACCTCATTCCAGCTATAGCTCTGACAAGTCAGTTGCTGATTACTGGGAATTAGAAACATTTCCTGTATTTAAAATGTTACATCAAAAGCACAAAATAATTAGCTATGATGATATGGTGTGTTGCTTAAATAAATGTCCATGTATTATCTCTAGGCTGCTGCTCTCAGAATATGTGAATGATGTAGCAACAGTGATAGAAGTTGCAGAGTAGCTGTCTGCTGGAGGAATAATAAGAGAAGGAGTCCATTTCTGCCACTTCAAAGTAAGTCATGAATAGTCTGTTTGTGTATGTGTTTTACAGGGTCTTCAAAGTCTGAAGTCACAGTCATCCTAGTGCTATACCTGACAGTGCAGCGACAGAAAGAAAGAAGTGCATATTGGATGATGTCCTGAAAAAACTGCTGAGAGAGAGCATCAAACTCACAGAGTTGCTGCTGTACTGGAAAAGCACGAATAGGCTCTAGGAGAGGGAGGCTCTGCAAAAGAAGAGGGATCATGAACTGCTGTGGCAGTGTTCAGTAATCCAAGAGTCTTGATACCCTCCCATACAAGCCAGTCTCATTTCTATGCCAATAGGGGTTCAGGTCCCAGACAGACTACTAAATTCATAATTCAGGCCTCAACAGTCATCTGCACAATGTAGAGTTCCCACCCCCAAGTAAACATGCAATCCCTTCTGACTTCATATCTGTTCTACATCTGTATCAAATAGGCAAAAAGAGGTGGAAGAAAAGGAAACGAGAAATGCAGGCATGGTTTACTAATTGTGCTGCCTGATATCTTTTTCTGTATTACAAATTTTCCATAAAGTACACTTCATTTTGCTTGATCTAGTTTGTTTATTTGCACCTTGTTCTGCTTTGGTGTATTTAACACTTTGTTTGTAAGCTTTAAAGTTTCTTCAGCTCTATTTTAAAAACAAATAATTTGTTCATGGTTAGCTCATAACACTCTTGCTGTTCATATTTCAGTTCAATAAAATTCTGTGTTTGTTCTTGTTATTGACTGCTCTAAGTATTTCGCAATTTAGAGGATTAGGTTTAGAGAAGGAAAGACAGCTTAGAAGAAATATTTATTTTATGTGAGTCTGTAGGTTGTAGGGAGACAAAATGCATTTTATTAGATCAGCTCATATAACTGGAAAGAATGGACAAGTTTGGGGGCCTAAAAATCCTTTTGTGGAGTTATATTGAACAATTTTGTGATTCCATGCATGGAACTAACAAGTACATGAAACTGATACTTTGCGATCTGTAACATTTCAACATAAATCTGGAAGCTTCACAGATATTCTTTAACTAAACTCCAATTTTTGAAAATACAACAAGAGATATTTGATTGTTTAAAAGACAATGAGCAAAGGTTTGAAGAGAGATACAGAAGAAGTGATTTTTACAAGCATGTAAAAATGCCCTGGTATGTATTATGTATAAATACTGTATTGTGCCACATGACATTTTTTGTGCTTAAGGTGGCAGATTTATGATTTTATTATGTGTTGGTTTGGAAATAAAGAATATATAGATTATTTTCATTTAAACAAACTACAGAAAAGTTTGTAAACTTTTAATGAACATAAATTTGAGATGACCTGCTTGTCTCGTGAGTTAATGATACTCTGGCAACCTTGGAAGGTTATGCATGAGTGCATTCATCAGAAAAAAAATGAAGTGTTTAGATTTTCACCCTCTCTTACCTGCTTTGACTTACAAAACTTTACAATATTGATGTTTCAGTTATTGTTGTCACTAGAATGAGTAACCACTTAAATCCTGAGAGCAAGTCACACCAAATTCCTCAAATTAAAGCAAACCATCATTGTATAAATGATGCTCAAGTCAAGTTTTTTATTTAAAATGTCAGAGCGCAGTGTCTGTTTTCAGAATAAGCAGAGATTAGGAAGAATAATCAAGAAATATATCTGCATCCCACTCCAATCTAGCTTGGGCTTCCTGTCTCTATATAGATGTTTTTAACATTTTAGTAAGTAGTCAGTTTGAATTGTCAGATACTCTACTGAAACCATTTTCAGTTCCATAAAACTGTTTTCTTTATTTTTCAAGTCTCAGTTGGAACATGACATTTGACAAGCTTTAGAGCCAGCTGAATGTTCTACAGAAAAGGAAAAGGCTACTGAATAATGATTTGACAGAACTGGTCTAATCTATCAAGTTATGTGTCTGGCTAGCCTACCTGTTTTCTCTTTTGCAATTCTGTTTTGGCTTTTTTTTCCATTTCCCTCTCTTATTTTCCTGCAATAGACCCTTATATGCCTGTTTTTGGAATTGTCTTAAGGTTTGTGTGCTCATTTCTCAGCTAGTGAACATTTGAGATATTTAATCCTGCAGCCAACCCTTGGAATTGTCTACTCCAAGCATTTAGTAGTCATAATGAATCACAACCCAAATAATCAGGAGATTTGCTACAAAGTAATATTTAAAAAGAAAAATGGATTCTTGGCCTTTTTATTTGCATTACATTTTCTCATTTATTAAGTGTATTTGGTGCCTATCTTCATGCTTTTGTCTGCAAGTACAATGGCTAGAAACAAAAGGGAGAGGGGAGGGTTGGAGAGGAGAGGAGCTTACTTTCTTGTATAATTTCTTGATTGGTAGCTGGGATTTGAAGCAAGACACTAAACACCCTAAGAATGTCCAGCAGAAATTATTTTGATCAACTGATCAGATCTCAGATATAATGCAAATACATCAGTCATGAAACTTTTCTGAATTGATACCCGTTTGCATAGAAGAAAATCTTTTGAAAAGCAGGTTTGAAAAACTGCACTAAGGAAGAATCTACTATAATCTTGTTCAATTTATTGAACAATATATATCAATTAAAATGTGTGCCTTAATTGTTAATTGCTCTATTTTCAATTTGCTGCCACTGAATTTTTTTTTTCTTCCTAGGCTGAAGGACTCCTTATTATCAAACTTCTCTTCCTCCTCTAGATATTTCCACAATGTAAAAAAAGTCATTCCTTCAGACAAAACAACAAACCTAAATCTGTCTTTGCAGTAAGTATAGCAATGCATTTTTCAGGTTCCACCTTTTACCTCATCATGATGACTAAATATACTGGAAAAGCAGAAAATGGTTTATAGTAATTTCTTCAATAGCAAAATAAAAAGCAGTGTAAAAACAACTTGACAGGAACTGGATGTCAGACACTTCTGGCTGAGTCAGATTAGTAGGTGGAGAGTAAATGAGAATTTCAAAATCACAGCATAAATTTAATCTATGGTTGCTACAATAACATAAAGTATAAGCACTGAATATAAGATAGCGATGTGATATAGCAGGGTGAAAAGCTTCTGCTGGCATGAGCTTACTATAATCCCATTACTATGAGTGGAAAAGTTGTAAATGTCATGCTAAATGAGTTTCACAAAACTTTTATATTACAGTACACCATCCAGCCATATATTTTAATGTAAAAACAGTGTTTTTTAAAACTCTTAGGTCATTTTCAGAAAATACTCAAGTATCACCTCATAGGCGTCTGGAAATTTCAGTGAAATAAGCTGCTGAATGAAGATTGTGTTTACCATCCTATTCTTCTGGCAGCAACAACTGCAGCTATTGCTCCACAACCACAAACATTATCAGCTAGCTCCATAGAGCAGTACAAGAACTGCCAATTGTAATCTAATTAACTGGAAAGCAAGGGAGCAAGAACTGGTTTGCTGACCCCCAAACCACAAAAATATACCCCAAATGCCCATTTGTTGTTGTTAAGAAATTAACGTTCAGTCCTTTGACAGAAGTTATTGTCTGACAGCAAAACTGGCCGAAGGAAACAAGGGCCAGGACCCAGTTACTCCAGCGTGACACTCAGTATTTGAACTAAAACCGCCAGAGACAGGGTGTTTGAGTTAAGGTCGTGCACTCACAAAATCTGTCAGAGCCCATCAGTGCCCTTAAATCGTGAATGGACCACAGTGTTTCTGAAGAGAGTTCATGCCTCATAAGATTGCTGGGCTATAGTCACATTTTTATCCCAATATTGTGCACAAGCTGGTCCTGCATTGACATGTTACAAGAAATCTGAAGCAACCTCAACTAACACGTTAATAAGCATCTGATTCTACTTACATTATGTCCTCCAGCACTGTTGTTTGGAAAGCAGTAACAAAAGCTTTATGAACTAAAATCTGAATGAAATGCTACCCCGCAACCCTGCCCTAACATATGGATTTGTCTGTGTCATTCCTTAAATGGTACACTATAACACAGCTGTAAAGATCAGTAACTGAGCTTAGTATCTTCACTAAGAAATGTTATTGTGTCTGCCAATTCCTGATCTTGCAGATACTGTCAGATGTACTAACTTAGGTGATCAATCTCATGGCTTCAGTAACAGTTGTTATGCACTACGTAAATCTATGCATATGACTATTTTCAGAAAAATCAGCCCTTAATACATTATTTGGATGAATGAAAAAAGTACAGTCACTTTTTATAAACACAAGCTGATACTTACAGATATGCAAAGATACATGTTACTCTGCCCAAAACTGAAAGGCCTACAGTAAGATTTTTACTATGCATTTTGCTCGTGTAAGTGTATTTACCAAGGGTCCAGTGAAATGTAGTCTCTGCCTGACATGATTTCCTGTGAGAATGTGTTATCATGACTTTAGTAATGATACTAGTAATGATGAAGAATACAGGGATTGAAATGAGGGCATTCTCTTAACATAAGCTATGTCCAAGTTTTGCTGGAAATACAATGGTGTAACAGAGTACTTTTATATTATTATAGCATTGTACATATGGTAATACATTACCATACAAACACTTTCTTAGATGCCTTTTACTGAATGTACAGTTTAGCTACATTGGTAAAACCTCCCTATATCAAACAACAAAAATACAGTAGGTAGCAACGTGGACAATACCATTTCAGTCTCACAGAATATTGATACTAAATAAATAAATCATAAAAAGTATTGTAATCTTACCAATCTTGTGTGTACTAGATCAGCAGAGTGCCTCCAGAAGCCAGGACTGAGGGTCGCTCTCCTGTTACCAGCCCCTGCCTTGCCGTCAGGTTGGAAAGGGAGATGCATGCAGGGAGAAATACTTGGTCGGAGAGAAACAGCCCGTGACAGAGGCTTCAGCGCAAAGCAGCGGTAGGCGTGTGGGACTTCTTCTCCTCCCTGTCTCAGGTGAAGGTGGAAAACATCCAACCCAGAACAAAGCTTTCTTCACCCCTCCTCCTCCGAGCACCCACGGACTTCCCGTGACCTCTCGACACAGCAGCTTCAGTGCGTTGCTGGGGAAAGTGAGAGCCTCGTCTGCCTCCCGTCACTTTGCTTTGCTCCTGGCAGGGCTGAGAGGTTCTGCAGACGGCCCTAGTGCCGCAGAGAGGGAAACGGGGCACAGTGGGACTTGCCTGGGGTATCCTAAATTGGGCCATGTCGTATCGCACAAGGCAGCCATGGCACTGTTAACATCTAATGTTTTGGTGTCATTGGTGTCACGTAGATTTAAATCACAGCTGTCCCAGGACAGATGATCCCTGATGGGAATATACACAATAAAGCACACGAGCCCTCACACAGCCACGACAGGCTGCCCAGAACGCAGCCTACCAGGTTCACACCTCGCTTCTGCGCCGGTCCTGAGCGGAGCAAGGGCAGCTGCAGGGAGTTTCCCTCATTTCTTCTCAATTCTTCTGGTTTGGTGCGTGGTTTGGGGAGTCGAGGGTGCATCCTTCCCGCTTCCGCCTGCATGCAGCACTGCCCGGGCCTCTCTTCTCACTCGGGCAGCCAGCTTCCTGCTTCTGGTCTCTCGTGTAACTAAACCGCCTAAATTTGATAGGTCTTGCAACACTGCACAGAACCATGCCCAAATACTTCTACACATCTGGGCCAGAGTCCATGTAGGAAACTGGACAATATCTGTTTCACATTTGCAGCACTCGGTGAATCCAACGGGAGCTAAAGGGGGTCATTGCCCCGGAGAGCGCGCCCCAAGCACTGGCGTGCAGCTCAGCCTCAGGCCTTTCTCATTCAGCGTGCCCCTAGCCCACATTTTCTTCGCGCCGGCTCTGCCGCACTAGTGTCCCTGTTTATCTCTCACGGCTTGTGAGAGGTATCTTTATAGCAGGTCTGTAAACTCCTCACCCGTTAGCACCCGCCGTCCCCACGCCTGCCAAGCCCTGATAGCACCGCGCGGCCAGAGCCTTCGCGCGTGAGCAGCCGGGGCCGGGCAGGCAGCCCTGCGGGGGACGGGCTGGCCCGACACAGGGGCCCTTTGTAACTCAGAGCTCAGACCGTGAAAGAAAGAAAAACTGGTCAAGTTTGTAAAAACTACGTTCAGAAACAAAAACAAAGCTCCGCGTCCAACGGCAGCGCCGAGAAGCCACGCTGAGGCCACGGGGCAGCGCTGCGGCGCAGGAGCGCAGCTGCCGCCTGCGGGAGAGCCGCCGTCCCGCGGAGGGGCCGCTCGGACCGCGCGGCGGCCGTTGGGCGCGCGGCCGCAGTAACGGCCGGCGCAGCGGCACGCGCTCCCGCCGCCGCGGCGTGGCGGGCTCCGCGCGGCCGCGCCGCCCCCGGCCCCGGCCCCGGCCCCGGCCCCGGCCCCGGCCCGGCCGGCCCGCGGCCGCCCCCGCCCAGCCGCGGCGTCGCCGGGAGGCGGGAGGCGCGGCGCCCCCTCCCCTCCCCTCCGCTCCGCTCAGCGCCGCTCCTCCGCGCCCCGCCCTGCCCTGCCCTGCCCCTGCGCTCCGCTCCGCTCCGCTCCGCGCGGGCGGCCCTGCCGTGCACGGCGCCCCGAAGATGGAGGACTATGGGCGCTTCTTGGCGCTGCTGGTCTCGGCGCTGCTCGTCGGCTTCATGTCCGTCATCTTCGCCCTCGTCTGGGTCTTCCACTACCGCGGGGGGCTCAGCTGGGACGGGGGCGCGGGGGAGTTCAACTGGCACCCGGTCCTCCTCGTCACCGGCTTCGTCTTCATCCAGGGCATCGGTGGGTGCGCGCGGCGCCGGGGCCGGCGCTGGGGCCGGGGTGGCGCGGAGGGGCCGCCGGGGCTGGCGGGAACGCAGGGGGCTGCGGGGCCGCCCCGCCGCGCACCGGGGCAGCGGCGGAGCCGTTTAGGGGGCCGGCGCTGATCCCGGGAGCAGAGGGGACAAAGGGTCCTTTGTACTGAGCCGAAGGCGCTGTACACGCTTTTCTCCGCGACCACTTGTTTACCCTGGCCTGGGATTTCCTTGCGCTTTGAGTAACGCTTGCGAGGTGTGTTTTCCTGGGCAGCAGGAGCTTCTGCAAGCTGAGAACCGACATGCCAGAAGTGCTGCCTGCCCTCGGAAACTTTCTGCCTTCTCCCTCGCTCTGGCTCCCTCTCCCAAGTCCCATGAGGAGAAAGGAAAGCGCAGCACCGCCGAAGCTAGGTCCAGGAAAGGCTTTCGTGCCCGAGAAAATGCAGCCCCATCATCATCGTTGTAAAACAGTCGGTCTGCCCAGACTCAGTGTAAATTAGCTCGTAAAATGTACTTCTAAAATTCATTCTTCATTCTGTTGCTTAGGTGGTGTAAAATCGTTATGGGGGTGGGACTAGGAACTTGATTACCCACTGTTTATACTTAGACCAGCTTTTAAATACTTCTTGATACACTTAAACACTAACAATATTCTTTTCTCCATCACGTGCCATTAACATGTCTTACGTGCAAAGGTTGCTGCTTGGAGCTGGTAGGAACATTGGATTTTGAACTGTCTTTTTGCCATCAGTGTCACTGGCTAATTCCAAGAAGACACAAAAAAGTTGACATGATGTAGTTCATAAATGATTTCAGTTTAGGAAAGAAAAAAAATACAGTACTCTTAGTAAAGTTTAAAAAACAGAAAATGATAGAAGGCCACAGAGGTGCTAACCTAGCTAAGCCTGTGAATACATTTAAACTAAAGCTAAACATTGCAAAAATAAAGGCACTGGACAGTACCTTAAGAATCTTGAAATTTGGAGGTGAAAATAAATGCCTTAAAGCAAAGGGGGAAAACTGACAGAGATAACAGCTCCAGCAAGAATTTTCCACAGAGCCAGGGACAAAATGCTCGGTAGTTTCAACATGAAGAGAATTAAGTGAAACATTAGTAATGTCTCCAAGCAGGGCAAATAAATATTGCAGAGAAGAACAGTGGAAATCCTCCATAATTCTACCACTGATTTTTCTGGGGAGAGGTGAGGGGAAGATTTCACTATTCTTAAGTAATGAAGAATGCCTAGAGACCTAGAGTATAAATTTAAACAGGAGTACTTTTTCTTTGTAATTGGAGGAGTTAACTTACAATTTCATTTTAATAACCTTATTTACATTTGCTTCACTGGTGAATGATATGCTGCATTCATCCAGCCAGGAAACTTGTCCAGCACATCTGGACATTCATTCCAGTGGAAAGTGTTGTTTGGAAGGCATGTGCACTCGCTCTCCGGCAGCAGCCCTGCAGTCCGAGGCTGGGACACACACGAGGGGTGGGGGCCACCTAGTTTTGCATTATGTAGGGAATTTTGTGGTTTGAATATACATTACAAATTTTATTTTTTCAATGGGAGTGGCGTTCTGAGCTCTGTGGTTTAAAGTTACGTATTACTTGTAAGCAATGAACAATATTTTGAAGTTGCTTCATATAATATTGCCCAGTAGGTCATGTGAAGTGTAATTTTAGGCTATAAATAAGTAAAGCAATAATAAAACACCTGTTGACTCAACCAGGATATCAAATTACAGATTTTTTTTTTACAAATGTAGACTTTTTTGCAGAAAATAGAGGGAGGTTTTCTGCAGAAGTTCTTCCTATCCCTTTTTTTTTTTTCCCTCTGGAAACTTAGTTTGTCCCCGCATCACAGAGTAGGGATATTGCTTCTAGCCATATGTGTGTAAGGAGATTTGTAAGGTAAAGAAAAGTTCACCATAGCTTCAAAATAAGATTTTATACAAAGAATTCATTGATAATAGAGCATTATTTGGAGTAGGTATTCCTATCATACAACAAGAAAAGCAAAGGTAGAGACAGAAGAAAGATCATACTAAATTAGATGAAATATCAACAGATAAGATTCCACTGTGGATCTGCTCCAAATTTAGCTGACAGAATTCAGTTGCCATCGAATTCAAAGTAATCCGGATGAGTCTTTGTGATAGGATACCTCTCTGCACACATGCCATAAAAAGAAGTAAAATCTTTAAGTATTTAAAAATAGTGAGGAATAGCTGAATACATATCTTGGTAAAATTATATACAGAATTTGAAATAATAAGCAAATAATCACCTGTTTCTTGGGTACAGTAGAGTCTACACAAATAGGAACAGAAATGCTGTATTGTTGGTCTACATAAGGCAGAGAGGATGACTATAATAATGTGGATATGGGGAAGTAGATGTGCCCTGACAAAAGTGTTACATGCCTCATGTTAATCATATGAAAAGCTGTAGGCATTATGCCTACAATGACAGCATGAGCTGTAGGCATCAATATTTACTATTTGCGGATCAGTGCATAGGTAAATGATACATGGCAAAACACTGTCTGTGCATGGTAACTGTCCAGATGATTTCTAAACTGAAAGTGGGAAGAATACAGGTAACAAAACTCCTAGTGTACATCAGTACAGCAACAGTTTTATGAAACAAAAATATAGGAAAAAAATATGAGGAAAAAGTGGGTTTTAAGAATAGCTTGAATGAATAGTAGTGTGATAGAATGTGTTAAATAAGTAAATAAAGAATTGTCTTCTTTTATATGTGGAAATGTTGGACAATGACTGTAGGCACCAGAGCATGCTCCAAAGCAGTATTCGCATGTCATTTCATGTTTGTCCTTCAAACCATAATGTTTGGCACCCTTCTAAAGGACTAAATATAGGAGCCATCAAGACATAATTGAGGATAAATGATTTTTGAGGTTTTCTCATCTCATTACTTACCTAAAAAAGTAATTTTTTTTTTTACAAAGATATGACAATCTCTGCTGGAGATTGAGGAGCAGCATGGTTGTTTTGGGGGCCGTGGGAAACTGAACAGAGTCAGAACTAGGAGGATGGGGCAGTCTTTGTTTGCCATCTTCGGATCAGTCTTTCTGTGCTTATTAGTCATATAGAAACTCTATATAAAGTCTGCAGCAAGGCTGACATTATAAATCTTGGGAGATATTTGCACAGTTAATATTTCTTATCATATATCATTTACAAATATCATGTAACTTGTATTTTAAACAGGCTGTAAACAAGAGGATGTAGCCTAAGGGCAGAAATATATTAATAAAGGAATGCAACAGGAGGGTTGCTTAACAGATCTTAAAGAAAAGAAGGAAAAGGTCCTAGGCTACCACATTACCATGTGATGTTCCAGAGTCAATTAATTTCATCTGTATGGATGAAATTACATAGGTGCATAAGACAATCTAAGAGCTCACTCCAGCTGAAAAAGTCCTACGTTTTTCCTCTATTCCTTTTAGCTTTCTCCTTGCTCTGGTTTCATCTTTCTACCACTTTTTGTTTGTGCCAGTTCTTGTGCTTTTCAGACCTCACCCAGCAGAAAACCAAAACACCCCTCAAAAAGTTCAGATTTTGCTGGATTAAAAAGTTGAACTGATTTCAGCAGGTCTCAGAAGTGCCATAGATGGGAGAAGGTGGACAGTGTGCAAAAGCAAAGAGAAGGTGGAGGGGAAAATATAGTAGGAAAATTCCCCCCTTTCTGCAGCAGTAAGCGACTAGATTGGCTCAAATGATTATGTAACTGCATTTTTAAAGAGCAAATGAGTAACAGTGGGTCCTTCTATCCTTGGCTAGAGAAGGTGCAAAATGCCCAAACTAACTGCTCTAAGTGACTAAGGCAACCATCTAACAAAAGCTGCAAAAAGGATGATGCTCTAAGATTTATCCAGCAAGTGTAATCTTTTGGAGTAGGTTATAATGGCTGACTAGCTAGCTTCACAAGTTACCAGAGATGGTGGAGTAGTTCAAGAAGATCAGATGATCTTCACTGTTAAATATGATTTTCATAATGTGTTTTCTTATATCATCTTATTGCAGTCCTTTTTCAGTAACACAAATCTCTTGAAGTAAACATTCTTTCATCTTTAAATCACATCTGAGGATAATCCTTGCTCTGAGTTATCTGACAGACATTATGATTACCTCTTTTTTGAACATAACGCAACGTCTGTTCAAAGGAAAAGTAGCAAACTCCTGGAGTTTCTACCAGCTGATAGGCTGTAGAATTTTCAAGAGTCTGAAGGGAAAGCAACTGCTGAGCTGCCAGGGTCTCATCACAGGCGAGCTGTGAAGAGGCAGCTCTCGTGACGAGCTTAATTTGAGCCCCACTGAAATCATAAATGGGCACTTTTTTGTTGGGTTCATTTTCTCCATTTTAGTGTTAAAGTAGTTCTCAAATGAAGCCAGCAGGCGTCCACAACTAGCAGAAAGTAAGCAACGGGATCATCCATGAAGGAGCAGGAGAGGAAATGGGAGGAGTGAAAAGTAGCATTCTCCTTCTTGGCAGCTCTGAGCTGTTTTGTCAGTGCACGCAGACTCAGAGCCAGGCCGTGTGACTCTTGGTTGGAAGGGTTCTCATGAGCAGTCCTTTACACCTCCCCACAGCACATGGCAGCCTAGAGAGCTAACTTCAGATTTTTGCTGTGTTTATTTGGTGAGGAAGATGTTTCACACCAAATACAAGAAGTTGCAAGATCATTCTGTCCTATGTAACATCCTTTAAAATCAGAGCTCACTAACAGGAGTGAGATCAGAGTAAAGAACCTCTGTCTAAGGATGCCTGGTCTTAAATAATCTCAAATCTTTTAAGAGTAGCGATGCTGTACTAAAGAAAGTTCTTCACAGGACTACTTTAGCATGTCATCTGAACAGGTATAAATGCAGTAACTATGTATGTGCTTTTACTCCTTGCTGAGCAGTCTTTAAGAGCTCGCACCACTGAAAGTGGAAGGTCCCTCCTCCCATCAGTTCTCCTCCTCTCCCCTCTGTGCCCCAGTGTCTTGCTCCCTCCTGCTGGTCAGACACACGCCGGTTGTGACAAAGTGGCGGAGAGCACAGTCAGACCCAGAGCAAAGGTGGTGGTGGGGAAATGGGGCTCTCTTCTGACTGTGGTAGACCATCAGATTTGCTCAAGTCACAGTGTGTAACTTCACACACAGCCTCAGTGAAAGGACATTAAACCAAAGCATACTATAATGCATTTTGTCTGGGCTATGGCATATAACATGCTAATGCATGGTATTGTTAACAAGTGTCCAAGCCCTCAGTCTGTATTCGTTGCTTTTCTATCATACAGTTTCAAATACCTTCATGAGATATTGAGGCTTGGCTGGGGCTTTGTGGCTTACATGCTGTACAAAATCAGTAATCACAGTCATTAGTATTAAATTAATTGATAATAGTGGTCTGACGCAGGCAATTATTTCAGTATTAACAAGATACAACATTATCCTCTATATAATTTTTTGAGAACTGTGGGAGGTGATCATAAGCTTGATGTGCTGAATCACAGAAATCAATCTATGTCTTATACCTTGACTACTGTCAAGCTGTCTTGACAGTAGGCTTCCATCTTGCTGATTTTGATTTACTAGTTCCACTTTTTAAAAATAGAAAGCTAAGAACTACGTAAGTGTTGTATATATTTAAATATTCTAAGATTCACTTCAATTCCAGTATTATATGTGTAAAAGCACATATTGATTTAAAATCCACTTGTAGTCTGGAAATTCCACTTGCGAACAGAGTTTTCTTTGTGAAATGTTTAGTAGAATATTACACTTTCTGGCATGCATCCAGGTAAAAATACATATGTGTAAATAGAACTTTAAAATTAATTTGTCATTTGTTAGTATTCAGCACAACATGCAGAATAAATGAAATCAAATAAAAAACTAAGGTTACAGTGAAGTAATGAGGAAAGCATGAGAACTACTTACCTAAATTTTTCATCTTTGTATTTATCAGGTAATGAATATTTTTCTTATGTGGTGTGCGTAGTAATGTGTCTCTGAATGTTTGGAACAGAAACATTTTTAAACCTGCATACATTCTATTCTTTGATTTTAGTATAGCTAATTATGTAGAGGAATTTGAATGTAATTTCATAACCTGAAAGATTAAATGAGTATTTGATGAACCAGATCAATAAAGCTCAATCTTTTTGCTCAGGAGAGACATTATGGGTGTGGGCACTGGTCTTTTTTTGTAAAGTGACTGAGTGAGCACATAAATATTTGTCCCCGGTACCTGAATATACTTATTTGTTGTTGCCTATCTGGAAGTACTACTGGTTTGTAGTAAGATGTACCTGGGGCTTCAGTCACATGGTCTGATCCATATGTTCCCCTGTGGAAAGCATCTGTGGCTGGGGCATGTGACGGGCAGTTGTGGAAGGGACGGGGCAGTGGGGAACTGAGGAAAGGGCTTGGCAAGAAGCAGCTCTGCGCTGTCTAAGTTGTCCTCATGGGCCATCTGGAGTTAGATCACTGTTTAGAAATTGTTGTTTTGTTCAGACTGGACAAAGCATAGCCTGCTAGTATTATATATGATAACATAGGCAAAAAGCTTACATTCATCTAAGATTAAGTTTGAAGTGTTTTACTTGCCAAATCCTTTTGTTTTCAAGAGTCAGATTATGATTCCCTTAAACCCAATGAGTGGTGTTTTCCCCTTTAAAGTAATCCTATTAATATTTACATAATAGGTAAGTCATATAAATATCTACGTAATTACTTGACAACGGCATTCAAAACTGGCAAAGAGAATGAATATAAAAACATTCTTATACACTTCCCTAGTAATTGATTTTCTAGATAAAAGAATTGGGCCCTATTCCTCCAATCTGACTAGTAGAAAAACCAAACTCCTATGCAGAATCCAAGTCAGATCAGCTTAAGGAATGGTGCCTTAACTGGGAATAGACAATGCTGTTGTTCGCTGTTATTTTTTGAAACATACCTAAAATTTTCTAAAATTAGGAAGAAATCTCCCTCAAAACTGTATTTAAGCCTCAACTGTATATTTGGAATATGTGTTAGGTTGTGTAGGAGAAAAACCTTTTGAACAGACTTTTTTGGAACACTAAAGGTTTCATTTTCCTGTAATTTATATTGGAATGATTTGCATGATTCATGATTATTAAAATCTTAGAGAAGTTATCCTATAAGGAATGAAATCTTGTTTCTGTTATTTCCTCAGCCATTATTGTATACAGATTGCCCTGGACCTGGAAATGCAGCAAACTCTTGATGAAGTTCATCCATGCTGGGTTAAATACCATAGCTATGATTCTTGCAATTGTTTCTATGGTAGCCGCATTTGAATTCCACAATGCCAGCAACATTCCTAACATGTACAGTCTGCACAGCTGGATTGGGCTGACTGCTGTTATACTTTATTCTCTCCAGGTCAGAATTTAACTTTATTTATAACCAGGCTGTAAAGTTTAAGAATGTGTTGAATACTTTAGGTGCAGTAGGCCCGCATCAATATGCTCTAGCTATTGGGATACCCATTTTACATTCTGTGATTTGTCAAATTAGCATGTAAATGTGCAAATACTGGATCCTTGACTTCAAAGAAAAATGTACTTTAAAATGTATTTTGTTTATTTGCTGGGATAATTGCAGTTTATTTACTATTCAGGTTTGCAGTAGTGTGTTTTTAAGCTCTATGAACTGCTGAAGTTAAAGCAAAACTGCCATATGTCTCTTATTTTGGTGATACCAGATGAGAACTATTGAATCTGTTGACTAGTATCATGGTTCTAATGGATTCTTAGATTGCTTTGAAAAATCAGAATGGAAGAACATTTTCATTCACAAAACCATAGCGTATCTTTTTTTTAAATGAGAAATAAGTGATTTGGTTTGTCAACAGCTTATTTAGATAGATTTAGAGCTTTTATTAAGGAGTTCTCAGCTGAATTACTGTTTTGCCCTCTTTTTTTCAATTAGTATAGTTTTAGGTTGTCACTTCTTGGCCTCAAGACAGAACAAGTGCAACAGGGGGCAGTGCAGATCTAAAGGCTTAGATATGTGAACGATTTACTGCTGGGTCTGCTGATCTTCAATCTGCTTCTCATCTTGCCACTATGAACATGATCAATGTCACTTAACTCAAAGCCTTGGCTGCCTTGTCCGTAGAACTGTGGTATTACTTCTTCCAAACCGGGATGTAAGTCTCCAGGCAGAGACTTCACAGGAGTTTGCAAAGTGATTGAGAACTATTACTAGAAAAGACTAATAAAGTAGTATTTCTGTTAATAGACAAGACATTTTGCATTTGCCTGAAGTGGTACCTGCAGGAAAAGTGTAAATATATTGTACTGAAGCCAAATATATGTTAATATAGTATAGCACAAAGTTACACATTTAAGAATAGGGCAGAAATGTAAAATGGAGACTGTCTTTTGGAAAGCAATGTCTCTGAAAAGACAAATTCAAAATGCTGTGACGAAAGGAAAAATTAATCTGTTTATGAGAGACTATTTTTACCTTTATAGATTGCATTAGTGAGACTAATATGGAATACTAGGGAATATGGAATACATTTTTGTAAATGTTAAAAAACTGAAAAAAGTGCAAAGAAAAGCTGGAAAAGTAATATGAGAGCTGGAAAAACCGTCTTCCAGGGAAAGACTTTAAAAGCCCCAACTGTTCAGATCTAAAAGAAGATTAAGAGATGACTTGATTACAGTGTATTAAAAAGCTTCCTAGGGAGAAAATACCAGGCTCTTTAATGCAGCACGGAAAGACAGAACAAGGACTAAGGCTGGAAGTTAAAGCAAGATGAATTTAAAAATTCATGCACTACTTCTAATTTAGCAGCAGGAGTAAGTAATGATGGGACAAACTAAAGATGGGATGCAGCCTCAATGTGACTGGGCAAGTCTGTGACTGAAACCATGTGATGTGATGGGTTATCATCCACTGCACAGTGAGTGCTAATGGGAGGACTTCTGGCCCCTGGACAACTTCCCCCACCCCCACACACCTTCACTCTGTAAACACCATCTGATTGATATATTCAGATATAGACCAGTGCCCTTCTGGGGCATGTACCAATATAACCCAAGCTGTAACAAGGTGAAATTCTATAGTTCACTGAAGACAGAAGGTTAAACTGACTTCTGATGTTCATTTATGTATAAATCTATAACAAAAAGGGAGAAGAGAAATTGAAATTGAAGAGAAATTGAAGGGACTGTTAAAATGTAGCTACTCACACCTTTGAAGTATTACTAAATTAGTGACATTGAAACTTTGTTTCTCCAGTACTCAGTTTGGTTTTGGTTTTATCATTACCACTCAGTTTGAACACTGGTATTAGGTCAGATTTTTTATAAAATATTTCATGTCTGTTTCCCAGGCACTAATCTAGAATTATTGTTGTGGTCTTAGAATTGAAGGGAAACACATTCAAAAATAAAAATTTTGATTCATACTATATTTGTAGCTGAAGACATCTCAAAATGGAATTATTATGATGATTTTGAATCTGCCTGAAAAGTGCAGCTTGCACCCCATTAATTTTTATCTCTGAATCTTTTTCATGTTTAGCTTCTCTTGGGTTTTGCTGTCTTTCTGCTCCCTTTTGCTCCAGTTCCGCTTCGAGCAGCTCTCATGCCAATACATGTTTATTCGGGCCTCCTCATCTTTGCAACAGTGATTGCATCGTGTCTCATGGGAATCACAGAAAAGCTTTTATTTTCACTGTAAGTATTACTTATTTTTTCATTTGTTTATTAAATTTATTCATTGCAAACTATACTCCCTTTTGCACAGAATAATAGCAGTCTAGTATTGAGTCACTGTTTTGTTTTGTTTTAAAAAGCCATCTTGCCTAGCAAGGGACTGCTGGTTTTAGATCAGAATTGCCATTAAAAAATTGTCTTTGTTAACCCCCCCTTTTTTAAATCTTTTTTTACAGGCAAAATCCTGCATACAGTGCATCCCCACCAGAAGCAATTTTTGTCAACTGTCTTGGTCTTTTGATTGTAATATTTGGTGCACTCATTCTGTGGATGGCAAGCAGGCCCCACTGGAAACGCCCACCAGAAGAGATCCCTAAAGTTCCCCGGCCCAATGGAGGGACTCTCGAAGGCACAGAAGCAGAATCCACAATGACAGATTGTAGTAATGCAGATAAATCTGATGTGGGCTTCAACAGTGAAGCAGCCAGAAAACGAAACCTCAAACTTGATGAAGCAGGCCAACGATCAACAATGTAAAGAAAATACACAGTATAATGGTACTATTATGTTGCGAAAATATACTCCTTCCGATTCAGTTATATTGATAGAGAAATAGGTTGGGGTTTTATTTTCAGTCAGGCTTGCTCAAAGGTATTCAAGTTTTCTGCACATGAGTTTAAATTCCAGTAAGTCCCAAATACATTATATTGGTTCATGCTTAATCCTCATTAAATAAATGAGAGCTGGAATGAAAAACATGCCAAGTTTAAAAATGGATCTAATGGGAAAATGTGTTCTACATCACTTCCAAATTTAATGACTCTCTTATAGTTATGAAAAGTTACTGAGGCTAATTCTTTTTCTGAACTATCTTACAGGTAGGAGTGAGAGTTGTAAATGTGTATCAGAGAACAGAATTTAGTGGTTAGCACATAGCTTTTCTGATAATGTTCACTTTCTAAAAGGCTTGATTTCTTAAGCTCATGAACCCGCTCACTGGCTGCTAAAATCTGTGGGATTTGAGGTCACTCAGCACTTTGCAGAGTTGCACTGTAAAAATTTCTGGCCTCAGATTTTGAATTCAGATAAAGAAATGAAACAGTATGCCTGAAATTTTCATAAAATGTCATGTTGCTTTTAAAAACATTTAAGTTTTTTATCAGATTTTAAATGTTGACTTCTTTTTAACCAACTCTACCAAGTACGTTGTATAAAGACAGCATTTAGCGTTGGATATGGGTGATGGTTACTGACATCTAAGGAAATGGTGAGATAGCAAAGGCAGAATTTGTCTTATTTGGACAGCTATAGATACCCACTTAAAAAATATATATATATCACTTAAATCAAGTCTTCCTTTGATCCCAGAAGGCAGTATTTACTATCTTGATTGTACAGTTTCTCTTGATTTATGGCATTAGACTAGAAATTAGGAAGTTGGAAACCAGAGTAGACTGGTGAGCAGTATCACAGAAGAGAGGAGTTTGAAGTGAGAAACATTTTCTCCCAAGAAAGAGTGGTGCTTTGCTGATGTGACGAAAATGTTACCAGCTAACTGAAAGCCAGTTTTGATATCTCCACACTGGTGTCACAGTCATTTTTGTCACAGAGGTGAAGACAAACTTTAGTCTATAATCAAACCATTTAAACTTTTCTTATTTAAAAATTAAGATGTTAACTAATGCTATCTGAGTCTGTAGTGGCACTTTACTTTTATAGCTCATTTTAATAACCAGAGTATTAATGTATTACTCTTTTCACAAATATAAACAATGCTTTTATTTTTTACTACCATTGAAGAATAATTATAACAGATTATTTTGATTGCACATGTCCAAAGTGATGAGCCTTTCTATTATGATCTCTTATAAAAGCTGCAGAGCCCACTAAAGTAATCCTGATAACTGCAATAGCTGTTCCAAATTTACCACTAATCATATTGCAAAGAACTCTGCATAGTGTTTCAGACAGCATACCATTTCCTACTTTTTTAAAGACTACATTAATTTTCATTTAGTTCAGCTTTTTAAAACATTCAAACACATTAAACTTTGGCAAATACGCAATTTTTCTACTTCAGTATTGATGACTTTTTGAGAGAAAATTGAAAGTGCTCTTTTTACATGACATTAGTGTTCAATTGACATGACTATGATATTACACATCCTACTATAAATTTATATATTGCCTATATAAGTAGGAAGAGGAAGTCACTGTAGCTTCTAGAGAACACGTAACTGCTATCTTGTTTTCCTGTGATCTCTTTATATTCTGCTTAGACAACTCTATGTTTTTTTAGTGGCATCAGTAGGCAACTTAGAGCTGGTGGATGCAAATTTAGTGTTTGTGAGAGGTGCTCTGTTAACACTTCTGGAGTATGAGTTCATTTATTCACTTCACAACAAGTGCAACACAGGCGACAACATTTTAAGTGGGCATGTATTGCCCTGTTACTGTCTCACCAATCTGTGAAAATCAGTTCATTCAATCCTTGCATGGCACTAAGTCATCTAATAAAAGCGTGTGTTTGTGTGCAAGGTAGTCACATGTACAGGGATTATTCTGGAAGAAACTCTAACCATACAATATACTGGAAAAAACACAAAATCTGTGATTTCTTTCCTACATCAGCAAATTGGATGTATTGAAATGAACAACTTTTAGGTGAATAGTTCTATATGCTGTTAAAGTTAAGCTATAGTAATAATTATGCCCAAGAGTACTACCCAAGAGTAGCGATACTCCAAAAAAGAATGGTGGCACTTCTGTCTCTATTCTGATGATACAAAACTCATTGCAAACCAAGGATGAGCAACCTTTCAAGGATAGTCTACCAGGCTGTATTTTTCTTTTTCAAATGTGAGGTTAAACATGCTGGTAGAAACTCCCAGGGAGGTGGGAGATTCCATTCTGGGAAATTATGGTATCACACAGATAATCAGTGATATCTGATGCACATGACATAGGGGCTTCTAGGTCCTTTGGACTTTGGAAGGTCTCTCCAAGATGCAGTAGCTCCAAGCTCCTAAACCTTTCTTGACCTTTGTGTGTGCAATTTAAAATAGGCTTGCATGCTATAGGCTTTTGGTTTCTGTTACAAACAGATAAAAAAGATCTTTGTAAGTATTTTTAGTTCAAGATAGTTCAAATGCTAAATAAAATAAGAAGGACTTTGGAGTGTCATCTTTTTAGAAAAAGCAGATAATCCTAAATCTGTTTCTCAAAGTGGCCTTCCATCAGTTTTTCTTCCATAGAACTTGTGGTTATGTGTAGGAGTAGCAACATGGAAACTAAAAAAGTGTATTTTCAAATATATAAGTGGAAGTTAGAACTCTAGCTTTTTTTATCAGCATTTTTATGGATGTTTTGGAATCTTCAACATTGTTATGTTTTTAGAGGGACATGACTGTACAGCTTACATTCCAAGTTTGGGTTTCTATAAAAACATAGGAAGTTACAAAACGTAATATAAAAAGTACTATTTTTTATAAGATGTCTGAAAAAAGAATTATTGTTTAATGTATTTACATGCTGTGCTGCAGTACTGGGCACAGAAGCAGAACCGTGTTTTGTTCCAGCATTAATGAACCTGAGAAACGATGGTACGAACTAGATTTTAAAATTGAATGTACAGTTATTACATGTACACTTCTTACTACATGTAATCAAGAAGATTGCATATGATATTGTAAATACGGATTACTTGTGTACATGGAAATTTTATTGAGAGACTGAAAGATATTGCCAAATATTTTCTATTTCAGAAGACTCTTTCTTCTGTTTCCATTTTGCAAAATTCTTTCTTCTGTTTCTGCCTGTTCATAAGGTCTTAAAAAATTATTCTATTGTTTTGTTACTTGCAATACATATTTCTAGATGAAAACAAACGTTTAATTACAATGTCTATTTTCCTTATTCTTTTTTGTATGTTAATAAAAATGATTTTTCAAGCTTATGATACCACTGAGTACAGAATTATATTATGTTACTAAGTCACAACTTTTTAAATTGGGTAAAAGATCAAATTATTATACGTTTTTTAAAACAGATAAGAATATTCTTAAATATTCTAAGCATTCCTGATAATATTCATAATGAGGCTCAATTATAAACATACTTGGAACTGAGGACTCAAAATTTTGGTAGGAGGCTGGCATTTGTGTTGAGAAATGTTTTTTGCAAATTCTTGATGGAACCCTTGTAAGTTCTGAACTGCTTTCTGCATTGTATGACAGTATGATTAACACTTTTGATCTCTGTAAATCTAGTGAGCAGTTAGGAAGGGTAAATTATATACAGGAAAGGACTGGAGTCCAGGTCAACCAAATGGATGCTAACCATTGCAAGTAATGCAGCTAATAGAAGAGAGGAGGCAAAATCACAAAATTCAACTATTACTATAGAGATATCAGAATTCTAAAAAAAGAAAAAAAAAACCCCAAAACCACACACACACAAGGCCACAGCTAGCTCTGACAGAAGCGGCAGAAAAAAATGGCATAAATTTCAATGAGCTCACTCACATTTGGCAAATGTGGTCATCACAGACTACACCAACACATGTTGGCTTGGGGCTCGAGCTTACAGCTGGGTCCGAACTCCCTGGTTACGTGTACTGATTACCCATTGGCTCTCACCCTGTCTCAGGAGTGAGCTAACTGGCTCTTCAGGCATAGGAATGTTTGCAATTTTTCTTTCAATTTTCACTAGCATTTCATTCCAACAAAAATTTTCCATCTAGCTGTACTCAGAGTGTGCAGGATATTATTAAATAATGTGATTAATCAGATTTTCAAATATTTTGTAGAGGATGGTCCTTTTCATTATATGTGTATACAAGTAGTAAACCACTAGGTGGCAAACACTACCAAAACTGCCTCTGCCAGATGCTAGTCTATCACTGCTTTAAATCATACAACATGACTTGACTTATGCACCTTCAAATAAAATAAAAATGTTAGTAGACCTAAAATGCAATCATGTCAGAATGTATATATTTAGTTTTATTTTCTTTTTAAAAGGGATGCTTAAAATGTAGTTCTTCATCTCTCTGACTTTGGAAATTGTTCTTTACCTCAGACTTCCTAAACTGATGTTTCTAACTTCTGTGTGAGTATAAACTTAGTTAAAAGAAGGAATAAAGAGAACATGAGAGCATGCAAGTTTAGGGATAAGCTTGTATACAAGATAGAAAAGTAGAAAGAATTAGAAATAAATAGGAACTTAAACACTTTTGCCATCTGATCTTGCAGTCTTACACAAAATTTGTCCCTTTAAAATCATGACTTTGAAAATGTGAACATTTGTGCCAACTTCAAATAATCAAAAAGTAAAGTTCTCCCCTTTGACCTATGCTAACAGTTTCTGTTCCTAATTTATTCTGTTTGTGGAAACTGATGTTGTAAGCATGTTTGCTGACATATACTAGTTCAAGCCACTGAAAGTTATTCTGTACATGGTGTGTTGGTACTACTTCTTGATCTGACTTGCTTACCTGTCCTCTGAGGCTGTTTTTATACTGAAAGATATTTTGTCCCCTACAGCTAATCAATGGCACTGATTTTCTGATAACAGTGGGAATGCTAATGTAGCCAGAGTATTGTGGTTTTTTTCACAGAATTAATGATTCATGTTTAGGTCAGTGAAGTGGTAAAATTCATTGCAATTCTGATTCTCCTGTACCTTACTCTCACTATTGCGGTCACTACTGGATCTGGTAGAAATACTGTTAAAAGATCTCCAATATAGATATAATCCTAGCATAACAGCCTGAGCACTGATCTATTTGTTGAAAACATCAAATGCTGTTGCAGTAAAGGGCTAGTTCATGGATCACTGTGGCAATGGAAGCACTAACACTGACTGTCTACTATTTCTGAGCAGATGTAGAGGACAGGAGTAAAAATAAAAGACAATCTACATGAGTGTTCACTACTGTTATTACTGCATCTGTTATGAGGAACTTCAACAAAAGTTCAATTAGACACAGCCCCTGAGATCATGTAACCTTGTCCCAAATGCATGTCTTCTAATGAATAATAATATATATAATGTTACAATTGTCAGGGCCTTCAATGCACTAAAAGGCCTTAATGGCTCCGAGCAGTCTCACCTGGGGCCCCCATCCCCACTGCTGCCCATAGACCCCGGAGCCCAATTTCAGCTCAGCCAGGGCCTTCATACCCTGCCTGAGCTACACTGTAAGAGTGCTGGTCTCCAGCTCAGCCACACCTGTGCCCCTGCTTGGCTATGGGCCCTGCTGATCTGGATCTTGCCACTCAACCTGTTTAGCATTCATTGTGCTGTGTCTGATCCCAGTTACCCTCATGGCTTTGACGATGTTCTGGCCTGACCTGAAACGTGCCTTGTCATCATGAACTTGCCTGATGATCTGGACTCTTGGATGAACCTGGCTGGCATCTATGGGCCTGCCCTGCTCCCTTGCTTGGGTACTGTGGGATGGGGCCCTGGCTCGTGAGGAAACACTTTGCTTAAGGGGTGAAAAAAGATTGGACAGTTACTAACAAATAGAGCATTTTTTTTTTTGCTTTTACAAAATGATACCAAATTATACTGTCACTCAGCAGGTCTCCATACCTAACAAGAATAGCAGCTAGAAATGTGACACAATGCTTTTTTGTAGCATGTAGCAGTGTACAGAGACAAATCCTGCCCTCACTTTGTTGCATAGTGTGAGCAGAAATTGGAAGGGCCCTACAAAATGTAACTGCAGCAATTTCTGAAATGCTGCAGTAGAGGATGACCTACCAACAAACCTCTGCGTTTTTCTTGATGTCTCTTTCCTCTGCATTGACAGATATAGAACTGGTGACCACAAATAACGACCAATGCACAAATCTCCCACTGCCCAGAAAAGAAGGAGCCATAATACATGTATCCCAATGAACTGTTCTCTGCTTCCAAGTAGTAGAACCATGCCAATGGCACTTCAAGCAGAAACTTCAGTAACTGCAAAAGATTAATAAGAATTTGCCCATCTATGAGACTCTAAGTATATAACAAAAAGCAGTATTTGGGTCAAAGAGTTGGAATATGGACCTAAACACTACTATTCTATCTTCCAATAAATGAGAGAAAACTCACAGGCAATACAGGCAGTCAGCTATTCCCAAGCCATAACAGGCATTGAAAGCCCTCACATTGGTGTTCTCCATTTTGAATGCAACCATAGGTAAGAGTTGCTTCCAGAGTTGTTAAGGGACATCAGAGACAGTGAAGTGTTATTTGAATCTCTGACTTTTGTTCGTACTTCATTTTCCTATAAAGTAAAATATCGTAGCACAGAAGTAAATACAGTGCTAATTTTTTGCATTTGATTTCTTCCTTCATAAGCCCACATCGGTAATCAGGGAGTACTGTCCACTCCATTTTAGCCTCTTCAGAATTTTAAGTTGTTACCAACTTAGAAATGAATACAGGAATCTCTGTCAGGGGATCTGACTACAGTTCCATGTGCTTTGAGCTGTTTACAGCAATGCCCAGGTCTCCTTCCTAAATTAACCATTACAATACTGTGAGAAGCTCAGACATTTCAAGTTTTACCTAAAAATTACATCATTCTGCACTTATTAATACTAAGCTTTCCAAGCACTGAACATGCTTCATTTGCCAAGTTATATTTCTTATTCCAAGCTTCCCTCCACAGTTCTTCCATGGAGTTTTTATTCCTAACTCTGTATTTCCTGAACCTCTTCTCTGTATCATTGCAAACAAAATCTTTATATCTCTGAGTACACTTTCTTTGTTTTATAATCCTGGTAATCATTCTCTCATTTTAGAGAGGGCAAGTCAGTTTAGTATGAATAACGTAGTTCCTCATCTTAAAGGACTCATTCACTCTGAAGTAAACTTCTATGAAATGTAATAAGAGGCAAGAAAGACATTTTGCACATCAGTCCAACAGGTAAAAATTCAGATTATACTAAAAAATACACCTCTAGTTTTATTATATGTTGTCAATAGGTTTATATGGTAGTTGTTATTTGTAGCATATTTATTCTTCTTTTCCATACCTTTAAACATTAAAAATACCCATAATTAATATACTAGTACAATTTTTGGATATGTAGAACTCCCATGATAAAGAACGCCTTGGCTATTTGATGTAATCTATTGAATTTTGAATTAAAAATATTTCTGTGGCTTTAGAGGCTATCCTTGTGCAAAATACATAATGTTCACCTCAACAGCCTGTATCCAACACTTGTTAGTTACTTTATAGCGATAACTTGAGGTCTGACCCATCTTGAGAGAATATAGCCTGTGCAGCCTACATGCAAAACACTATGAAAAGCAGAAACTTCAGTTTGTTCTCTTTACAGATTTGTTTATTCAGAAAGAGGCTTTGAAACAAAAGGCTGGCAAGCTTGCTGAACAAGGAGTCGTTATTCTTTGAAGGCGTATTATCGTAAAAATCCCAAGAATATCTGAGAGTTTTTATCTTTGAGAGGAAATAAATGGAAGAGTTTGAGAGGATATTTTTTGTTGTTTTTTTTCCCTGTTACAGCTGCCTGTTGCTCTCATGTGGAAGTTTCCTGCTGATTTGACTTTTTATTCTGCTGTGAGACTTATGCCAAGATTTACATGATTGCTATGGAGAGCAACTGGATTTAGCATGAGGAGAAATAACTGCTTTCCCCTAGGGTGAGACAGAAAAAGGAAAGACAGAGCGGGGCACATAGACAAAATTATCTGCAGCTATATTCCTAGTCAATTATTTTATTCAGCCTCTGTTTTTGCTTCTGCTGCAACCAATAAAAGGCAGGAAAGCTACTGGCCTCAAGTTAGCAACTCAGATTATCAAAGAAACTATTTGTCTTTTAATACAAGTGCCTATCTATAATGGAAGCAATATATTGTTTTTATATAGAGCTAACCATGCTGCATCATGTAACATACATGTAAATAAGAAAAACTGTCATTAGAATTTGCCAGATGGAGCTTTGCCTTATATGCAGGGTTCTTCCACATAGAGAAAAGAGTCATTGTAGAACCGTGCATCATTACAGTCATTTTAGCAATTCATTGTCTATATAGTCTTTTGTGTATTCTTTTGGATTACATGCTCTGAATGTTAACACAGTGGATAAAATTTTTGCTTATAAGGCAGACCTGTGCAACATCAAATCATACACAGCCAGTTTTCAGGCAGCTGTCTTTTGTTAGTCTTAAAGCACCTATGGAAAATATAATGTTTTGAGATACTGAAATATGTTTGTATCACAATGAAAGGTATTTCATAAGCAAAGCAAGACGACAATAAATACTGAGAGTAGAAGGCAGTTTGGGAGAGTTTAGCACTGAGGGGGTGGAGGTTTCCAAATGTAATTATTGACAGATAATTTAACAAAGTTATTAGTAACTTTGTTAATTAAATTAAAGAAAAATAAGTCACATAATTAAGCAATAAGTTAATAAACCAGAAACAAATATTATCTACTTAGTCTCAGAGTTTAAATCCAGTAGTTATGAGAGGCAGAAGACAGTCTCATATTAATTAAATATTTTGGAATTCCTAAACTAGACATATATAATAGAAAAACACGTAAGAATTTCCATCATTCCCTTCTTCTTCATTTAATTGCATGTACAACAGTTCATCCTAATGTAAAAATTAAATCATCTAACTAGAATGACTGATTTTATTTTTTTCATCCTGCTCATTCCAAAGTTATGCTTATCTCATGACATTTAGTTAATAAGAATGACTGACCTGATTTTCTGTTTGCTGTAACAGTAGTTTTGCTGTTAGACAAAAGTAGCATTTTTGAGATACTCAGTTATCACCTGAAAATTTTTAAAAGGATGTTTAAAAAAAAAAAAGCTATCATCTTAGGGTCACTGATATTAACTGCTTGATATTTTTGCATATGCTAAAGATTGATTATTTTTAATATCAGTGTTTCCTGAACAGAAATTTTAGCACAGCCTTGCATTTGGGGAATGTAGACAAGCTTCTTGGAGTTTAGATGTTTGCCCAAACATTCAGTGATGCCTTCATTCTACTGTGACTCCCCTGAACAAAAAATTATTTTGAAGGGAACCCTAATAACCTAATACATGGTTACAAAATTACCATGAGGATTATGGCACTGATTTATCTTATGGTACCATTTCTTTTCTTTTTCAAATGTAGTAAATTGAGACTTGGTTTGGGATTTTTAAAAAACTATTCTCCTTTTAGAATAAAGTGATGACTTTGGAGCTTCTCTCTTTCAAAATCTCTTACTTATTTTTACTACCTTTTGCTCTGTCATATTTGACTATAATTTCTCTTTGGGTGTGTGTGTGTGGGGAGGAGATGGGACTATGGGGAATAGCGGTTGCTTTTATTTCTCCTCTGTTTTCCATGGTTGGCTAATCAGATTTCTAATGACAAAATTCAGGACAAGAGGTCTTAGCAGGAAGGATTTGGAGAGTCTGAAGTCCAACTCTTGTGAACAACTCTGACCTTCTACAAATCAAAGGTAGTAGGCATTTAATCAATAACTCCTGAATCAATCCATAAATTGTGCCTCTGGTACACTACATGTTTTTTAAAAGAAATCTCAACTAAAGCATTTAGATGATAGAATATTCATTCTGGCCTAGAAACATTGTTCCAAGTTGTAATGAATCAATGTTTTTTAAGTACCTAATTTATAGATTGAATTTATCTAGTTTCAATTTTGGATCACTAGATCTTATGCTTTTATCTGGCAACTAAAGAATCCCCTACTATCAGCTGTTTTTCTTCTACAGAGATATTTATATTTATGACCAAGTCAACTAATTATCTTTTCTATGAAGCTAAATGGAAAGACTATATCAAAAGGTAGATTGTAAGGAAAAATCAAAGTTAATTCTTCTACCCAGAATGAAAGCACTCACCTGATAAAATTGACTACACAGAGCAGGGTCACTTTACACCCTTGCACAGTGCTATAACCAAGCTAAAACTTTTAATAGCTCAAGGTTGGGCTTCTTCTTGCTAGTTCAGACTGTCACTGTATTAACAAGAGATTCCAGCAGGCTCAGCACAGACACAGAGCAAGCTCACATTTTTCCTGCAAAATACAGCATAAAAGTATCCTATACATGATAAATGTGGCTGTAGGACTTCTTTGAGATATATGTGCTCACATAGACTGAAATTTTCACAATTTCATCTGAAAAATAAAGTCTTTTCTAGTTTTATAAAGATTTACTGACTTTTGTAAAACGATAACAAGTCTCTTTCTTTCTGGTAGTTCTTTTGGCCATTTTCATTCATACATATGAATCACTGCAGGACTGGGACTAAACTGTCGGCAGCTGACAGCTCTTCTTTGCTTCAATTCTTTTTTACACTTGCAGCAAAAGTCAGGGAGGTGACATTATGAAGATAAAGGACAATTCACCAAGTCATCAGATCCTATTTCCACCCAACATGAAAAGCTGAACAAATGAGATTTTCTGAAAGTAACCAACCAGCCATTATCAGAGTTAGCAATATAATGAGGAGAGCCTCTATGAAAGGAAAATTCCCAATAAAAAGGGAATGGTATACGTAACTGTATATGTATATCTACAGTTGTTTATTTGTATATATACCACATCAGTGGAAACTAGCTAGAAATATAATGAAGCACTTTCCCATAAATGAGTTACAAAAATTTCAAAACTCTAAATATGTGTGCAAACTGGATTTCAAGTGGAAACACAAAAGTCTTACTGGCAGTTTCCCAGCCTTCCAGACTGCCACTGCATTAACTAGCTGAGTCCTATTGGGCTATATTTGCAAAAGGACTAGCATATTGCTCCTATGCTCGGTAAGAAATTTGCTTGACTGCAAATTTAGAGATGTCAAATGGTACTATATCAATTAATTATGTAAATGTCACTGGTTAACCAGATCATGCTACATTAGTTTAATGGCACTCAGTTTGCTTTGTATGATGTATCTTTTCTCTGGCAAAGAGATGGTTTCTTTCGATGGCTCATTAAGTGGCTCTTGATCATTAGACTCTGGCTCATCCTCCTCTTCCTCCGCCTGGCTTTTTTTCATTCTCTAGGAAAAGTGTTCTGCTAGCAGCTCAAGGTTTTCCACTGCCAGGTTAGATTGGGTGTTGGCATCTGGACTGAGGAGCTAGTCCTGTTTACGGTAGATGCACAAAACAGGTAATGGAGATAAACCACTTTGGTTTGTGGTTCCTGCATGTAGGCTCCCTGACATATTTAATTTGAGTGCTTTCTTCTGTATTTGGAACATAAAGAATTCTGTACCACAAAATAAATAATGATGTGTTAGATAGTCTTGGAGTATGTTATTAATTTTTCATGCTTCTTGACTCAAAGATAAACATGGATATCCTCACAGAACAAGCTTATCTGCTCACTCTGATGTCTTAGAGGATTTTTGTCAAAAAGTTTTGCAATGAAGAAGATTCACAGCTGAGGTACCTGTGCAACAGTCAGCCCTATTTGTATAGGCAGGTTGTCTCTGGATAATTCAGAATGACATGGAGGAACAGTGAAGTGAAGTGAACAGGTAGACTAGTTCCACAGTTCTTCTCTGTTTCCCAGACTGCTACTCTCTGGG
Source organism: Dromaius novaehollandiae (assembly GCF_036370855.1). Taxonomy (NCBI): domain Eukaryota; kingdom Metazoa; phylum Chordata; class Aves; order Casuariiformes; family Dromaiidae; genus Dromaius; species Dromaius novaehollandiae. Next base: position 23,951,352 of record NC_088104.1, read on the forward strand.
ATAAACACTACTTTGGAGTGCCATGATCACTTAATAATCCCAAAGCAAACTGATGATCAATAGTTGTAGGAAAGTCTTACAGAATAAGTAGATGTACTATAGGAAATTAGAAGAAACATGCAGAGAACAGGGAAAGTACTACTTTTTAGACTGACATTTGAAAGTATTAAGATTCTTCTGCAAGTAGAGTTTTAAAGAAAGTAAGTTATATTCATTAACAGAAACTCCAATTACAAAAACTCTACCAACATATTACAGTTACCCGATCCTCTAATACAAAATGCAGGCACCAAAAAAGACAGATCCTCTAATACAAAATGCAGGCACCAAAAAAGACAGAAAGAGAAGTTTTCTTGAGGTGATAATTTCTGAAAGCTTACTAAACTGCTACACAGTATTACACAGGGTATTGCTACCTGGTATAATTAATAAACTTAGTAAAACAAGTCTCAGTCATACCACCTCTAAATTCTCTACAAGCCCATTGCCTTTGTTCTTTTTGCACTGATGGAACTGGCTTTTCATTCTTCTAAATGGAAGGCAGTTGCTGCCCTAAGAGCATAATAAAATCCAGATAATTCTCCTGTAAGGATGTATCTGCACTGGGAAATTACTGCATAATGAGATATAGTAAGAGTCAAACATACACATGCTACTCTGCACAACCACCCTCTAGGTGTTCTTAGTGTGCAGTTAAGTGTGAGTTAGCTTCTGCTAGTTTGAGAGCAGGCGTCCTTGTATTCTACTTGCAATAAAAGCGAAAAAACCTAGACAGAACATACATATACATTTGTCACCATCTCAGTGTTGCTTACCAGTAGACTTACCATGCTGTAAGAAACAGTCGTCTAAGCTATTAGGATCCAGTTTCGCCAGCTCTCTGGAGCTCCTCCATTAAAACCTTTCTGTTCTGTGATGCTTACCAAATCTTGATAGTGGTTCAGTCACTGATATAGCAATATACTGAAAGTACCTTCTATTATATTGGGCAATACTGTCTCTTTGTTTTCTCAAACTCACCTGCCTACCTCTATCAAACAGTCTGATACTTGACTTACAAGATCACTGAAGGAAGAATCATTTTTTTGCTTGGTATTCATACAACAGCTGGTACAGCAAAATCCTTGTTCCTGATTAGAGCCCCTATTTACATCAATAATATGAATAAAAACAATAAGAAAAAAGCTTTTAACTGAGTACAGTAGATAAGGTCCAACATATTGACTTCAACTGAGTTCTATGACTGAAGGTTTACAGGGATCAGGCCTACATATCTACAATAAAAAGAGTCAGTGCATTACTCCAAAGATGAAATTATAAATACTTCTGCTTTGCTTGAAATAAAGACACTTTCTGATGATATTTTTCATTAATGTTCTACAAATCAATGTTGTTTATTATGACATTATCACACATATGCAACCATTTGTCATAGAAAATAAAAAAAGTAAAAATCTTTTATATTTCATAGGGTCAGAAAGCACTGGCAAAGATGTGCTGCAATTCATTGCCATGTTACTGAAAATGCAGATATCATAAACATGAAGCTTCCTTTCTGGATACATAATCAAATCGTATAGAGTTGGATTTCAGAGGGCTTAGCTAATCAGTTTTCATCAACTTGAACATATGTTTACATTTCTTAGCTGTTGTAATTTTTATAACAGTGTTTTTCATTCAGACCAAAAAGTCTATTTCTTCAAGAATGTTAGCACAGTTTTATATATGATAAGCCCTAATCCACTATATGGGGCTGGACACAGGATTGAAAAAAATGAAGTTAAGAAGGCTTGCAGAATTAACTGAATGGTCCTAATTGTCCGTATGCGTATTCTCCCTGTGTTCACTCAATGAAATCTCAGTGAAAGTGGATGAAACTAACATACCCTTACAGTAAGTATAAGCTAAGAATAAGCACATGGACAGAAGATTCTCCACAATCTCCTCCCTCTTGTTTCTGACTCTTCTCTTCCTCTTCCATCATGTTAATGAATTGTCAGTGGGGTTAGATGGTGAACTGTATCAAAAGACTGACCCAATTGTCCACATTACCCTTGCTGTTTGATCACAGTTTTCAAAGGGACTGTTGATTTTGGGTGTCTCCACTTCCACGTACCTACTGGAGACACGCTAGGACTTCTTTTCAGAACTGCTGAATATCCACAATTGACTGTTGAGGTCATTATACCTCTGGGTGCTCATTTCAACTATAAAATCAAGCCCCCAAATAATTCCGCTTGGTCACCCAAAATCAGCATCACTTTTAGAGAAATACTCATTCCATGGTTTTATCCTCACTTCCTTATATCCTACCTCTTTGACCACTTTTAAAATATATATATTTTAAATTATTAGTATTATTAGGCTCAGGGCTTCAGGTACAAAAGCTTTATTGTGGCAAGCATTAAACATATGATGAACAGATTGTCTCTGACTCAGTTAACAATCTTAGTAAGAGTACCGAATTTTTCATTATCTTGTTCAGCAGTTCTTTCTATTTTCTATACCATATTCATGAAGATAAAGGAAAATCTTTTCTGTCTTCAACTTGTTATACATGGATATAATTCCTTTGCTCTGGAATGTTCTAGAATGGTGTTCTGGAATTTGTTTGAGACATACACAATATATTAGGATGTTCCTGTGTCAACATATTCCAGCACCGTCATTTTGGCAGGTCCTTCAATACAAAATCAGTCCCGATTTTTAACTAAAACCTTTATTCTGAGATGTCAGAAATTTCTTCCACCACAATTTCCCACTCTCCTGACACCTAGTTTCACAGATCTTCTTGTCTTTCTGTTACTTGCATTCGATAGCCTCTCACTAGTTCAAGCATAAGCATATAATAATAAAGTATTTCTCTTTAAACCATACAGTAATGAAGTATTTCTCCCTAAATGCTTCCCCTTTTCATGTTGATACTGTTATTATTGCAAGCCTGCAAATTTGTAACATTTTTGAACCTTCTATTTTCCTTCCAAGCCATTTCAGACTATCACAGTATTTTTGTTCTTTTATAACGTTTAGAAAATCAGACCTTTTCTGATGCAAAGCAACAGCCTAGAGAACCTAGCTAATATACTTTTTAAAACTCAGAACACCAAGGTCTATTTAGTATTTTTAAAGAAGTCCATTGAGTAAAGGGGAAATTTGGGAATGTGTGCTTTTGTGCGTTACGGTACAGCGCAGAGATCTTTTGCCTACTCTTGGCAGAATCTGCAGATTCCCTTTTAGCTCTCTAGGGAGTCCCACTGATTTCAGATGCAAAAGTCCATAGTTCAATTTCTTGCTGGAATGGATTCTTCACAAGTAGGGATAAGCTTTCTTTTGATGTTTACTCACCTGGATACATTCCTGTATTCTGTTCTGACCATATCAGGCTTTGCAATTCTTATTTATTTTTGCCAGAATGAATTTCTGCATTAGTTGATTTTATTACACTTATATGGTTGAAATGGCATTTTTATTCTATCACCCTGTTTTCAGCAGCTTAAATTAACTTTCCAAAACAATTACCTCTAGGCCAATATTTCTCATGCTTGTTCTCAAACTAAAGGTCAAAAAAATTTTTTGTGTTTGAAGAGAATGTATTCAGTAGTTTTTGAGGATTAGACTGTAAAATATACACTAATATGTGTTTTTAACAAGTATTTACTGATACACGATATTTCCTTATTTCCTTTCAAATGTGCTATTTTTTCCTACTTTTTCCTCATAATTACCAATAAATAATACAGAATAACTCCTCACACACCACTTCAAAATAATTTTTTGTTTTGAAATTCTCCATGAAGCTTGCTTGCTCTTTGGTTCTGTTAAAATTATAAGTCATTGGGATTATGTTGTGACCGGATTCACAATATGAATTTATTAAATAAATATTAATCTTAATATTCTAACTATATCATTAATTATGCATGATATAATTAATTGTGCATAAGCTATATTATATATGTATTATATGCACATACTGATATATCTATATCATACAATCATATTTTATAATATTCTATATAATCATATGTACATATTTTATTATATCACAAATATATAAATATATCTTAATTCTATATAAGATGTTAAAGTTGTAATTTTAAATCTATAGAAACAATATAACTAGTTAAGATTTCAAAAGCAGATGCTGTTCTCTTTGTAAATGTGGCACAGTGCAGCATAATATATAACACATTATATGATGTTATGATCAATATAATGTTTAACAATAACGCAATTTAACGACTCAGATTATTGGGCCTGGAACGCAGCAGGCCAAGAGTGGAGAAATGGAAAAGTAAGCTTTATGCAAACCTTATGTCATAGGACCTGCCAGCTTGTGTAATGTACTCTTCAGCCATCACTGAATCACCTGTGAACAATGGAAGATTCAAAATAAATCCAAATCAGAATGAGCCACAATTTTTACAGTAAAAAGTGCTTAGTCTTATTTTATTATTACATTTTAGGTATTCTACAATTACCGAACTGACAAATTGAGTATTGGTTATGAAACATCTAAAAGCATTTCCAACACTTTCTTAACATACACCAAATCAGAATTTTCAGTTGCTACAGTGCCATAGAAAATCTCTATTTTAAATGTATTTCAGGCCAATGCCTAACATAGCAATTTCTCATCTCTCAGCTTCCTGGCATTAGCAATATTCTTCACAGCACAGAAACAATTCAAATGCAGGAAGAGTCACATCAACATTCTGTGGAGCCTTAGATGTTTCAGCAAATAAAACAAGGGTATTTGGCAATGCTAAATATGAGTTAGCCTTTTTAAGTAAATAAAAACCCAGTAAATTAAAGATATTTCCTTTCATTTTACACAATACCGTGGAATTTGTCTTAATAAGATGAACTCCAATATCAATTTGATCGGTTTCCAACAGTGATTTATGAAGAGATTTTCAAAGGCATGAAAGACTACATGAACACACTCCTAATTGATTTGATCCTGCCTTCACTGTAGTCAGCAGTGAAATTTTAATTGGTTTAAATAGGAACAGGATCAAATGTGCACAGGTGTGCCTTTTCACATTATTTCAGCCTTTCACATTATCCCTTCTATAGCCAGAGGTCTCTTCCCGTATTTTTTTTTTGTGCAAATAATATATACACTTCATGTGAAATGAAAATGCTAATAGCATGTTTTCATGTCAGAACAAAAGAGGAAAAAATATTGCTTTTGTACACACACTTGGTATAATTTACCTTATAGTATCAAAAATAACAGGCCATATTTGCAAAGAAATGTAATGCAAGCTTTAACACTGAAGATGAGTTAGTACGTTGCAACTGCTGTTCAGCTTTATTGTGCCTCTCTTAACTGAAGTCAATGGGATTATTTATGAGCAAAATAACCAAAATGTTGAATAAATATTTTAGAGTTAATTTCTAGGTATTTAGAATTAATTAAGTTTACCCAAACAAGTTTGAGCAAATATTCAGATAAGTTTTGCTTTAGTGCTGCAAAACTGAGGAAAATGTTATCAGATGATCAAATATATCATCAATATATGAAGTGCTGTGATCTTATTCTGTTTAATTTAGTTAAGAAATGCAACCAAATACTTAAAGCAAATTACTGTCTAGGGAATAACTGGCTTTTAAGAGAACTGTCTCACTTATATTGGTTGCCATTTTATAGGTATATCCACAGATCAAAAAGTGATGGTAGTGTTAGTATTCAAAATTGATCTAGATGAAACAATAAGATAATTATGTGTAAAAATTCACAGTCTAATGTTCAACACAGTAAAGGATCAATGTCATCTAAAGGCAAGTGGAGTGTACACCATATCATCTGATCTAAAGTAGTGACCTTCTTGATTCAAATGCAAAATGCCTATTCCTATTGCAGATGAAATTCACCAGGACAAAATGTCCAATAGAAAGATTACTTTTCCAGTGGGGCAGAAAGATACCTGCCAGTGTCTCATTACAGCTTTGATACAAACATCTTCGATTTCAATTAGCTTTGAGATAGAATGGCAATAATCCGGAAGTGAGACTATAGCCAAAGCTTTGTTTCTTCCAGTATTAAACATGATTTTTTTTTCACTTGCAATATGTTGTAAGATTTTCAAAAGAAAAGAAATAGAAGGAAGTAACATTCCAATCATTTTAATGTCAGAGATATGATGCACTTAGTGATGTCTGCCTGATAACTTTGCACCAGGAGGTGAGGGTGACACCATTTACATTTTTCCAGCATAAATGAGAAGTGCTGAATTCCTTGAACCGTAAGTGTCCCATCAATTCTTGTACCCTCACTGTCCCACCTCCCATCATTAATATGGCATACCCACCCTGATGCATTCGATCCTTTTCTATGAGAAGTAATTTGCCTTCTCAGTGGAAATATATGAAATTTGCCTTAGCAGATTTCACAAGTTCAAACAATGGCCTACAGAAATTTTCAGTCTGAAAGAGGTCATCTTTTAACCATAAAATTTTAGACTTTTTAAGTCATTTAAAATGTTTACTTCTAAAAATTATTTGATATGTAAGAAAAGTAGTATGTTCTTTTGAGTTGATCGTAGAACTAAGAATTGGAAGGTCAGTTTTTAACTGCCGCTTGAATGCTTCTATCACTCTGATCTGAAGTTAACTCCTTTAAAACTCTGGATAATATTTGTCATCCTTACTTCAAACCTGTGTCATGAGGCTAACTCAGTCAGCCTATAAAAGGTTGTGGGAAGAAAAGCTCAGAAATCATTTGGGTATGATTCAGATGTTGATTTCTTTATCATGAAAAAAGTTACAATCTATGCCATGCAGACACGATTTTAATAATTATTATATATGATGCCTTCCCTTCAGAAAGCTTCCGAATCCTTTCAAGTATCAATTAATTTAGCTTTAACCGTAACAAACATTATTATTGAAATAAATATGATTAATTTTATACATTGAGAAACTGTAACTAAGAGAAAATAAACTATATGAGTCTGTCACATAGGAATCAGTGGCAAACACTAGTCCTGGCAAAACCCCTTTGTAAACTTTGATTTCAAGGTGAAAAAGATATGATTTAAGTAACTTCCTCCCAAACAGAATTGCAGTCAGGACAAGAGCTGGAAAAATGGTCCATTTTAAAATCAATTGTTCTATTTACTAACCACAAGATTCTCTTTCTCTCAAAGAAACAAATTCTATAAAATGCTTGATTTATCAATAAGCATAAAATGATAAAATCTAATGGATCCGCATTTGTTACTTCTTTATCTTGAATTTTAAATGGCTGTTGCAAATATATCATAATAGTTGTCCAGTACCTGTTTCTGGACAGGTTAGACTCTACTCTGTGTAGATAATGCAGAATAAAAACTTCCATATTAGACATGCAGATTTTTTTTCAGAATACTTTGTTTGGAAGAATATCTGAACATATTCTACTTCCTGAAAATTAATGGATTTCCCACAGCTACAAATACATATTTTCCCAGTTATTCTATAAATTGAAATAAACACATACATATTCTTCCTTAGGCAACTGAACCCAGGATAGTTAATTTGCTTTTTACCAGAAGAAGGCTCCTTACCTCTACCACACACTCAAGCAGCACATGAAAAATATTGAAATAAGTGTATAAATAATGTCTCTTTTTAAAAGCCTGCCAATCCTTATCATGCTGAATTCTTAGATCGCATCCAAGGGACAGACATTGCACTAAAACATGTATTTTTTCTGACTAGTAGACATTTCTGTAAAAACGTCCTTCCATTTCTGCAAATGTATTGTTTGCAACAAAAACAATTGAAGCTCAATAAACTACGATTATAAGCAATATATGACACAGTAACATAAATATTTTAAAATATTAAAATCAAAGCAGATACGTAAAAAATGAAAAGAATATATAACAGTATGTTATAATGGGTATAGATCAGGATTTTTTTTTTGCTTCATTTCTTTGAATTGTGATATAGACCTTTATCTGTAGTTACATTACTTTTAACTCCAATTTATTAAAAACTTAGTGTGAAAGAGTAAAAGTGTCAATGAATAACAAGGAGTCAAATTCCTCATTATAGAAGTATAAAGTAGATCACTAAATTTTCATTAAATTGTTTATCCAATACTTATTTGTAATATTTGGTAGCCTTTTCAGAAAACAAATGGCTGTTTAACCCATTTATTTCGGCACAGAATATATATTTATAACTTACTATTTCAGGCTTCCCCTTAAACCAAAATAGTGATTCTCTGAGATTCAATATTCTGAAACTTAGCTCCAGGTTGTATATGCATATTAACAGTAGTAAGAAGTCATGATTTTGCCCATAGTAAGGATTTTATGTCACAGTGTAATAGGGCAGGGCTATGAAGTGGAGGATGTGGCTGCATGGGCATGAGCCTGTCTGGCTCACTGTGCACTTGGATCTATGCTTAGGCATAGCGTAACTTCTAGATCTCTCCCCTGTCTCATTCTCTTCCTGAAATACATGAAGACCTACCCAGAAAGCATAGAGCAACTCATGAAATACCCAGCCTCCCTCTTCAGCATGTTCCACCTCCTCAGGATCTTGAAGGGTTCTGGTCCTATAAATATTGTAAAACAAGAAGCATAGCAAGATACGGAGCTAGCAGCATCTTCCTTCACGTTTTGAAGAGAATCTGGGAAGACATAATATTTTTCTCTGTCCCAGAAGTATCAGTTGAAACTTTAGCCAAAGGTGTAACTGGTAGGGCTGTAAGAGAACTGCTACAAAGGGGAAAGATGATGAGATCCACAGATGGTATGAGAGCTCATCTACAGAAGGTATGAGAGCTCAGGATCGATTCTACCAAGTCTTGTAGACTTGCCAACTTGAGAGTGAGTCTCAACCTTCTGCATCAGGCAGAAGCAGGAAGTTAAAGAAAAGACAGAAGGTTGCATAATCAGGTTCCTTGTCTTTCATAATAATTTGTCCTATTCTCAAAAGAATACACATAAAAGAGCTGAATTTTTCAGTTTTGCTTACCAGATTTGGAGCAATTTTACACATACAGTATATAGTATTTTCTTGTATGGTCTCTGCAATAAAATATTCTATACAGTTTTAAGTGAATTATATAGAATATACAGTCTGCATATATGCACTAATTCACCTAGTAGCCATAGTTTTATTTACTATTTTATTAAAATTAAATAAAATTTAAATTTTATAATAATATTTTTCTGCAAGTATAATGTAGCTGAAGAGTAAAATTTTGAAAAAGAAAGTTTATTTTTTGTGGAGAAGCGGAGTTTTAATTGTAAAATACACAGTCTGCACAAGATCCCAAATCGCTGTTTCATGAGAAGGTGCTGCATGAGAAGAATTACAACATCAGGGTTTTTTTCCTCCTGTACTCACAGCACCCTGGGAATACAGACTTGGAGATGACATCCACAGATCTTCTAGTCCAACTTGCTTTAGCAGATTTTGACATACTTTAACTTATAATGACTGTCTAGCCTCCTGTTAAAAATCTGTAAATAGAGGAGATTCCACTAATAATTCTAACAAAACAAAAACACAAACTGCTTTCTCTGAGACAAATAGGCTTGTGTCTTATAACACTTGTCCTGACAAAAAAGACAGATTTGACTCCACAGGAAATTGAACACTGAGAGCCATTGAAACCTGTGGAGATGACGCCTATGGTTAAAAGCATTTATTGGATAAAAATTTGCCAGCGGTAGAGTATCCACTTTCACACATACATAGCAGCAAAATACACATTATTTGCAGGAAATTGCACACTTCTCCCAGCTTTTAAAAAACTAAAAGGAGTATTTGTTTAAATTTCTAATATTATATGATGTGTGCTTTTCATTGTCTTATGGTTTGCTTAAGTCTTAAAATCACATGTCATGGGATTGATGTAAACACAGGCTCACATATATATATTCCATTCCAAAGCCTTTTAGAAGGCCTTTTACAATATTCTGTTTCTGTCTTTTCTGTCCTAATACAGATGCTTTAATGTAATTAAGGGCATTGAATGATGTACCATTCAAATATAACCAGATGACTTTTGTTCAAAAAGTTTTTTAACAACAAACAACTTGTACAGACCACAGTATTTCACAAGAAAAGGTAATCCAAAACACTTGTCAAACAGATTAAATTAAATGACAGGATGTTGCTGTGATCAATTTTTGTTCAAGCAAAGTAGAAAGATAATATTTATACTGATTTTTTAAAAAAAGAGGCAAAGACTATATAATGTGCTTGTCTAGGAAACAGTCTGTAAAGGAAACAAAGGAAATCCTGTTTGCTTGAAATATACAAAACTAAACTAATGTTAGCCCTGAACTAGCAAGCAGATGGATTAGCTATCCAAACCATGTTTCCTATCTGCAGTGTGAAAGATTTTTCTTCCAGAATGATACATTAAAACTGGTTTGAATGTACAACCTTTTTCTATGATTTTTTTCATAGCAACACACACTGATTTTGTAGCTTGTCAGTGACTGATGCTAACATTTTGAAATACAACAAAAAATCAGAATCAAATTCGAATATATTTTACTTGCAACATTGACAGCCAATCAGATTTTCAAAATACAAGTTTTATTGCATAAGAAAACTTCAAGAGCTGCAGGAAACCCCCTTATAGACATTCGAAGTGATATAAGGCCTAAAGGCCACTATTAGTATGCCTATCTCTGTGAACAAGAAAGATTAAACCTTATCAAACTGTAGTAAACAATCAGAGAATATTAAGAATATTCAGCAAGAGAATATTAAGGGCTGCCTTCAGTTCGGGCCAAGGCTCTATACATTTGTCTGGGACATGGAATATATCCCTGATATTTTGTCCCTTCTCACCACTGATCTGCCACTTGTGATATATTCCAAGAAGCTGGTTATTGAAAATCAGATGGTTGCCATAATTGCTATCAGAGATTTACTACACCATCTCCTTTCTGCTCAGATGTTTTATAAATAAGGCCTAAGAGCTTGGGTTCTGCTATTAATAGATACATTTTCAACTATCTACTGCCTTGCAACTTGTATTAAAAGCACAGATTTGTTTAAGGTAAAAAGTAAAGGACATTCTGAGTAATATTTTATATCGAAAACTGCTGTTTACGTATTTGCCCTACAGTTTAATTCCACATATTTTTTCTGAACTTCTTCTTTCTGAACTTTCTTGTTAAAGACTCAAAAAAGGACCAAATTCCATCTTTATGCATACTGTTGTTAGCAGTAAAATGACTCTGTATCAGTCTGTCTTGAACAGAACTTAATGATGCTGTGAGTCAGTGACTCAACTAATTCATGAAACTATGTGAAATGACAAGAAGTTAACTAGAAATCACCTTTTTTCAATCCCAAAAGCAGAAAAGTAAGTATTATTTTGTGGTAAGAATAGAAGACTGGAAGCCAGGAATCCTGGATTCTAATCCCTGTGGTCTTGTTACTTGGTCTTTTTAACTCTCAAATCATTTGTAAATAATTATGAACTTCATAAGATTAATCTAACATTTCCACAGTGAAATAGTTTGATGTTACTGGATGAAAAATGGCATTCATTTTTAGTAAATCTCAGTATTTTAGTGTGCTTTTATCCACGTTTATTCTATTCTAAAACATACTTTAAGATTATAAGATACTCCTTTTGCTTACATGAAGAAAACTATTGGAATTCCTAAAGTTAAAAAAAACCCTGAAAAAGTGAACACTTTACATTTATTATTATATTACACACTATTTATTCTATCAGCTTTTTGGTTAATAACACAATACATACAAAAGCAACTCTTTTAGAATCTTAACAAATATTCAGATATATTCTCCCTTTGATGAATGTACATAACTTCCATAAAGGTTAATGGGAGTTAGGTGCATAAATTGAGGGTAGCATATTGCCTAGCATACCATATATCCGAAAATAGTTCCTTTTAGCTGATCTCCTGCCAATGTTTTCATTCTCTCTCTTAAAACCATTAGAACTAGTACACGTTCTGGTGCATTACAGGATCCCTTGAGAAGCTCTCATTATCTCCTCTCTTCTTAACCACATAATAGAAAAAAATGAGAGTACTGTACACAGACCACACTGACGAAAGAGAACTTGCCTTGAAATTTTTCAACTGGTAAACCTATTTTCTATAATGCTTCTTAGTGAATCACTCTTAAGTCCTCGACCATTCACTAATGTATGTATTCTGTGCCAAAGGTTACCAGATTGTGAAAGTGTTCTCATTTCAGAAAGGACCCATCATTCACCATCACCTTATTCTGACACAACAGGAAAAAAATATGTATGTCTAAGAGAAAGAGTAAAGGGGGGAGGAGGACAGAGAGGAAACTGTATTAACAATGTAACAAATTTCCTGAAGGGAAAACCACAGACTATTATAAGGATACTAGAAAAGTAATATTTTTATATTATGGGATGAGACTTTCCTGACAATTTTGACTGCACTAAGTCTGTAAAATAGACTTTTAATTTTCCTGAAATATGAGGAAAAATGAAAATTAAAATGGTGCCTGGCTTACTTAATGGAGAAAAGTAGGCCAGCTGCCTTTTCCGAGTCTCTACTAGAGAGGACATCACAGCAGTGGCTGTTACTGCAGGAGGGAGCTGCCCTCTCTGTTAGAGCTCTTGGGCTTATGCTTCAGAACAAATCACTGTTGTCTCCTCTTCTCCAGCAGCCTAACCAGGTGACTAAGCAAGGTGAGGGCCCACTTGCCTTTGCTATCTACCCATCTGCCAATTCAGGCAGCACAGAAGCCTGATGTTCTCCAAAAGACAAAAGCAGAGACTCTTCTGAACTGACTGATGTCTTCCTGTTTGCAGTGTGGATTCCTGTCTGTCTGCAGGAGAAACCACATTTGTCTTTATCAATCCTTTCTATGGATCAAAATAACTTCTTAGAAATACACTAACTCTGTTTACTTAGGTACACAATAGCTGTTAAGGCAGGTGTTCAAGTCTTAACCAAGCCGTGCTTACCCTAGATCCAGGGCATAGGATGGATGAATAAAAACCACTACAGGCTACTATTTTTCCATCCCTAGAGATAGAAAGAGGTCCCCTCATGGTATAACTTTCCATATTCTTAGAGACCATTATAAAATTGGGGTTCACCATACCAAAAGATACTGTCACCACGAAGCAGAGGCTAGGAGACAACACTCACTTGTCAACATCCACAACCTGTATACTTTCTCAAACCTGTCCTCCCACCATATATTTCCTGAGCCTCCCAGCTGAAGAAAAGATTCTCAGTTTATTTAATCTGTTATTACTTACGAAATCAACGACTGGTAACAAACCACAGATGTATTTGTATAGAGTTAGCATTCTGTCAATATTTGTGTCACTGCCAAACTGACCCAGATACAGCTATTTGAAAACTACTGTGAGCATTTACACAGAAAAAAAGGAATGTCAATGCTGCAAAAATTAGCTATTGTACACACGATCCTCAGCAGATATAATTAATTTGTATATTTAGGTCCAGGACCAAGAAATATGTTTCAGTGCAGAAGATCAATTATCAAAATTCAATTGGCTAAACTCATCACAGACATGAAATATATTATTTCTACATTCATAATTTTAAATGCAAATTTGAAAAATAGTAGTAGAAAGCTTCAAATACAAAATTGATATTATATGGCCAAACAAGAAGCATAAATAGAAAACAGAAACAAAACACACATTCCTGTTCTCAGGGGCATCATACTAGCAAATAAATTCAAAGACATAGGTGTTTGTTGAAGTTCATTACTGTCATCTTCATATTTCCATCACTAAGAAAAGATGTAAACCCTTTTCTTGCACATCATACAATTTTCCTTGACAGTTTCACTGATAAGCATTTACAGTTTCTCTGAATGGTAACACCCATTCTCTTAGGAAATGTACTGGGGGTTATTTAATGATCAGAAGCTGTTTAGACAACAGACATTTTTTCTAATTTTCTTTAAGGTATAGTATGAACCCTGACTCAGATGGAAGATTACTGAGTAGTGAATAATAAAAACTGATTCCTGCTGATTTCTCCAGGGAATAATCCCAGCCAAGTACCAACCTGTTTGTTTATGACACATAACAGGCCCTCTTCCTGACACAGCCTGAATGAAAGCTCAGTCCTTTTCCAATGTTTCCTGAGAACACAAGCAAGTCAGCAAGAGTTCAGAAAATATCCTTACCAGGCATAAATGTTCATAGATCCACTGATTTTAAATAAATTATTCCAATTTATAATAGCAGAAAATTAAATCTTCTGTGGAGCTGATACAGTTATTGCCTCTATAAACTTAATTTCGCTAAGTGTTGTGAACACATGCTCCCCTTGAGCCATATGAGTTCTCCATATTAATTCTGCTTTGATAAGCACAGTTTAGGGGGGATGAGCAGTATGAGGAATCAAGGACTTCACTGACTTTTTGTTGGCAGTAGCACTGGCTTAAAAGTTAGGGGAAACAAAAAAAGAGAAACCTTGATAAACGCTTCCCTGGGGCACAAGTGGCAACATTCTTATTTTGGTAATTCCCCATCAGGGAATAGCAATGTCACTCACTGTCCGTTGGTACTGGTATCAAAGTGAATTGTGTAACCTCATTCCTGCCTGATGGTTGCACTGATGCAGTTTGGTTTTGGCATAACTTTAATACAGTCTGCACTCACTATGAAGGAGTCTGCTTGTGAGGCGATTATGGCTACCAGCCTGTCTGGCCTATGATTAAAATTACACAGTTCAATCAACGTTCACATCGGGCTGAGTTGTTTCATTGCTTGGTTGCTGGCCCTGCAGTGGCTACCGTGGATCCTCACCCTCCGAGAACTCTTGTGCCCACAACATCTCGTCAGCCCCGCGCTGACGGGGAAGCCAAACTGAAGGACGAGGCGATGCCCTGCACAAAGCGCTGGCCGTCTCGCCTCGGCCCGCTCCCCTCAAGGCCGGCCCTTGCCAGAGGTACGCGGGCGCAGCGGGGCCCCCGTGAGGCGAGGCCGCGAGCCACCCCAAAGGCCGCTGCCCTCCCGCCTCCAGCGCCGGACGAGCCGCTTAACCGCCGCTACGAGCAGGGCGGCGCGCGCACCCCCGGGAACGCTATGGCGCTCGCGCCGCAGAGCCTGCGCCTGCGGGTCGCCGCCAGTGCGGCCCCTAAGACTACAGCTCCCAGCATGCCGCGCGCGGCCGCGGCGCGCACACGCCACGGGGCCCTGAGGGCGAGGCCCGCCCAGCGGGGCGCGGGGCATGCTGGGCGTCGTTGTTCTGGTCTTGGTGTCACTCGCGCTTGAGGGAAGGCCACCTCCGTCGCATCACGCTCTTTCCCCGTGTGAATTCCTTTCAGGTTGCCGCCCGCAAAGGAGCGAGGCGTTGGAGGTTGAGCGCATCAGGGTCCTGCCACCGGCAAGCCTTCGTGTCCTTCCGCGCTTCCCGTGAGTGCCTGCGCATCCCGCTACGCTTTGGGGGTGGTTTGATGCTCGACGGCCGCCGTAGGCTCCTGCCTGTCAGCTGCCACCGCCTTTGTGGAGCGGCGGAAGCGGCGAGAGGGGCGATTGGGCGCAGCGCGGCGCCGCTCCCAGGTGCGCACGGGTCCCGCGGCTGTGCGGCGCGGCGCGGGGCCGGGGCCGGGGCCGGGGCCCGGGCCCGCCCAGTGGGGGGGACCCCACTTCGTCTCGGCGTCGCCCCGGCGGGCGAGGGGCGCGGCAGCGGGGTTGGGCCGGGGCGGGAGCCCAGCCGCGCCTCGCCGCCGGGTGGTGGCGGCGTCCCGGGGCGGGCAGCAGCTCCGGGCTCCACCCGCCGCCTCCCCCGCGGCCGCGCGCGGCGGGGGCCCGGCCGGGGGGGTAGCCGCTGCCCGCAGCTGCTGCTGCCGCGGGCGGCGCCGGGCGGGCGCGCTCGTCCTGGGGCGGCTCGGTTGTGCCGCGCTGCTTCCCTGGCTCGGTGTTAGGCAGACCGATAGCGGCTGCCGGGGAGAAACTCCATTTTGCGTTGACAGCAGGCGTTCCTAGTGCCGTTTGAAGTAGCACAGAAATACTGTCTTAAAATGCCGGCGGGAGATTTTTTTTTCCCCCCTCAGTAGTAATACCTAAATGTTTGCAGTCAAAATGGGTGAAAAACATACCGATGAGACTTGCTTCGTTTTGATTTTGCCTCATTTTCTGTGCTAGACAAACACTTGCAGGTATTCTTAATTTTAACTTAGCGAATCATGTATTACTAATGCTTAATTTGACGTCATTGTCTGCAAGCTTAGTGTAAAAGCATCTGTAGATCCCTCAGGCATTGCAGAACCACTTCTGCGTTTTTGATACTGGATATACTTGCATTTGCTTAACAGCAAAACCATTAACTTTTTATTCACTAAGCCCATTCATACAGTTTTTCGTACCTGTGTTTTAAATCTCTGTGAAGTCGTGAAATGGTGTTTTTTGGTTTTGTTTATTGATGGCTTTTGTATCTGTACTTAATGAGATTAGTTATGTAGCAAAACATTTTTGTGGATTTTTTTTGCTATCCACCGATATCTTAGCTGACAGTGTACAAAAAGCTCTTTGAGCATCCACATATTTCATACTTTTTTCTTTTGTTATGACATTTGAACCTATTTTGCTTTGCAATTTCTATTAATCCTACTAAATCTTTTATTAAATCTGTATTTTGAATCCTACAGCTGTTTGTGGCAGGATATGTAGCCTGCATACTGCTAATTTATAACATGCCAACATTTAAAGTACTAAAATGAAAAGTAAAGGTAAATACTGCAAAAGTACTCTTCTTGCATTTTTTTATTTATCAGTCTTGCAATTGGCTCTGTAGCTGTACAGGATCCTGTGGCAAGATCAGATAGTACCATCTTTGGCGTTTAATGTATTTCTTTCAAAACGGTTCTTTCACGCAGCTTCAGAAGTGCGTTAGGAATGGATGCGGTCACCATACCATAGTTCTCTTTGTTTTAAAACAATCTTTTCAATAGTTAGATTGTGTTAAGTGAGGGAAATCTATGATTTTAAGATTTTTCACTGTTCTGGGTTTTGTAAGCTAGTACAGATACGTTAATAGCTGCTTACTTAAGAAAAGTTGCTATCTTTAAAAACATACAGATAACCATTGTGTGGTTTCTGTGTTGATCAGTGTTTCAACCATGTCGGACAAAAGTGAACTGAAGGCAGAGTTGGAGCGCAAGAAACAACGATTGGCTCAAATCAGGGAGGAGAAAAAAAGAAAGGAGGAAGAAAGAAAGAAAAAAGAAGTAAGAAATATATTTTTTTTAAATTTGACTGTTTCCATATGTAACTTGTCTGAAAGGTAAGTTTACTTAAAGTTATTTGCTACATGTTATTTAGAGAGAGTCTATTTAATGGTCTGTTGCTGGTGCAAATGTAGCAGTTTCCTGTGAGGAACAAATGCCTCTTCTTTTCTTTAGAATTGTCGATAAAGCAAGTTATATTAAAAAATAAAATCCCACGCTTGTGTTTGTAGAAATCTAAACTTTATACTTGTGTTCATGGGACATCATTAATCAAATCACTGTGAGAAGCAACCAAAGTACTGCACCAAAGCTCTGCTTAATAATTTGTGGTGGTATTACTTAGAGGACACATTTCTGAAATGCAGTTCTCAGAATGCCCGTGTGCTAGTGTTGTAACTGTACTAACAATGTGCTGTATTTTTCTGCTCTTTAGCCTGAATTTTAAATTTGGAGCAGCACTCAGGACACATGCTACTTGTGTGTTAGACTCAGTTTGTTAACAGTCTTCTGGATTTTTTCCTTGCTTACGTGTGTCAGTGATGTCTCACCACTTCTCTGCTGAAAGCAAGTTATATATCATAAATAAAACTTGCCTGAATGTTTTGGTCTGTTGGGCATCTTTTTTTGACATTTCTGTATTTTGATTACGATCTCGTAGGAGTCCTGAATTAGCATATGGCTCAAGACTGGGCAGCTGCCAGCAACATGATACAGACAAAGGCGAGAGAAATATCTCAGAATACGTTCTGATGATCTTGTGAACAATATATTGTCTGTATTTGAGGTTCCACATGTGATACAGTGGCTCATCAGTTGGGGACTTGCTCTAAAGTTTGGGAGTGGCTTTTTTTTAAAAGGAATTGTACGGTAGATTAGAAGCATAACATGCACCCATGCGAAGAGCAGTTGGTCTTTAATCATGACATTGTGATAGAATAGGCTGGTCTAGATTTTGCTGCTTCTTTTAAAGCTTTGTATTTATATAATTAATTTACATTTACAAAAGCATTCACTTGTCGGTGACTGAGTTGGGAATACCTTAAACTATGAATCATATCTCTCGAATTGAGATAAGGTGTGAAAAAAATGTGGAGAAGTGCTCAGCATCTTTCAAAGAGGATGAGAGTGTGATTTTTGTTCTTTTGTTGTGTGAAATTTAGCAGAAAATAAAACAACTTAAAAATATTTAAATCCATTGCAAACTTTTGGACATTAAGTAGTTACTGCAAAAATTTTTTTTAAGGTTTTGTATTTGTTTTGTGAAAACTCTGAGATTCAAAAGAAAGCTTTCTCACTAAGCAGCCCTTTGTTTTTGTTAAAAAACAAAAAATAATTAAAATGATCACAGAGGCAATCATCTCCCTTATGTCCTTATTCTTAATTGTAACACAGTTTAGCGTGCGCTATATCCAGCTTAGCATCCTAATAATTTTACAGTGGTTAGCATTAGCATAAGAAAAAAGTGTTCTTGATCTTATGAAGTGTCAGCTGTTTTGACAAATGGGAAGACACTTTCACTCATTATATATGCCATTGTGTATTGAAGACAGTACCAGAACTTCCAAATTTGGTGATTCCTGACTGCTGTTTACTTTATCTACAGAAAAGATCATCAGAATTACTAGACTCAGTTATCTAACCTGTATGATAACAGGTGTCAGTAGCACAGAAAACACTGAGATCTCAGAAATGAAATTAAACTGTTCTTCATACCAATTAAATGCTGTAACTTAATTATTTAATTATTTTTAGACTGATCAGAAGAAAGAAGTTCTTCCTGTACAAGAAGAATCTGATCTTGAAAAGAAGAGAAGAGAAGCCGAAGCATTACTTCAGAGCATGGGGTTAACACCTGACTCTCCTGTTGGTAAGAATATTAATATTAGTTAATGAAATAAAGATTTTGCCCTGCATATTTTGTTGTTAAGATTGTGATATTTGTATAACTATCTTGAAAATTCCATGGCCACTATTATTTCGGTATGCTTGTCTGGTTTTGGTACTACTTTGTCCTGCATGGTTGTCATTTGTTGTAATGTCCAGTAATGTGTCTCAGTACTCAGTAGTAGTATTTGTAAAAGATTTGTTTTGTACTTGATAGATTCTTTAGCATCTTTTAGTTGAAATATATAAATATGGTGTATTCTTGTTCTTTTCTCCTATTTTTCCTGCATATTATTTTTCTGTATTTCTTCTGTTTCATAATGTCAAATCCAAACTCTGATATTTTCATGCAGAGTTGGCTTGTTTCCTTTCTGCATGTTTACTCCCTAATTCTCCTTATCTCAAATACCTGACGGACTTTGATGGAGTAATAGCAAGGCTAAGTATAAAACTTAACTCTCTAGGAGGATAATTCGTGTCTATGCCATTCTTGGATGTGTGTATTGGTATAGTGTATTGGTTGTTGTTCTTTGCCTTTACTTAGCTGTGTCTCTCTGGAAAACAAAAGCAGGGGGGAATACTTGAGCTCCACTTCTTATCTTCCAGGTTTAAAATTCTAGAAATGTTAAAACTTACTTTTCAGACTTGATTTAATGATGATGAGGGTTTATTTCAACTGGGTTGGCAAATATTAAAAAAAAATATCATTTGTTATTGGGATGGTCTGTGCATGACTACATATTCATAATTGCTTCTGGATAATCCCGAAACGTTTAAAAATGAGCGTTGAATACCATTAAAGCCATTTCCATTACATCAGCCGCAGCAGAAATTTCTTAGTAGCTTGGGCTGTTCTTTCTGACAGTTCTAGAGATTGTGTTTGGGCTGTGTTAGCACTGGAGTATATTGTAAGTAATCAGTTCTTATCTATTAGAGATTTTATTTGGTTTGGTTGAATGCTTTCTTGTATGAAGTCTTGCTAAGGCAGTTGACATGAGACTCTTACAGAAATACGTAAGATCATATATATTTTTTTAAAATCTGTGAGAGCAAATCTAAAAATCACATGATAGCCAGTCCTCAAAGGCAGTCATCACATGGATTTAGAGCAGTAGCTGTGTGGTTAAAAAACAAATGAAAACACAACAAAACTCCCCTCTGAGTTGCTGGCATGTGAGACCAGGGCACACTCCTGTCAGTGTTGTTTAATTCCTTTGAGCCCCTCCTTAACCACACCTGGCTGCGTACACAGATTCTCAGACTCCTGCTGTTCCCTTGCAGGATACCCAGGTCAGGTCCAGATCCTAAACTAAGCTAAAATGCCCTACCCTCTACCTCGCAGTAGTGTGCCTGAAGCATGAGCTCAGTCTGCTGACTGGATACTGACAAGACATGCTAGTACAGTGCCAAAGAAAGGTGGCTCTCTGTTACAGAAGATGGCAGCATAATAGTATGAAGTATAGTATGAATAGTAGGAAAAGTGTATACTTTTGGTACTTTTCATATAAGAAAGCATAAGTTAGTGAAACAAAATAACTTTTGAGAAGTCACTATAGTTTCATCCTCTCTTAGGGTAGGTCGAATTGGTCTTTTCTTGACATGTATGCATTAAATAGGTATCACCTAACTAATGGGAAAAATTCCTTGAAAGCAGCTCCCTCCACGAGAGGGCAATGTAGCATCAAATACTAAGCCACTTAACTCTGACATAAATTGTAGTTCAGCTCTTGAAGCAGTGTGTTTCTTGGTGTTCACAGTCTGCTCTCCCTTATTAACTATGATCTTACTATTTTTTAATTATTAGATTAACTTATTAACTTGCTAACTGAAGAGTGTGCAAATAGATAAAACTACTATAGTTTAAGTATTTACTTTGAATAAAATAGGGTAGAAAGTTTGAGGAGTTTTTACTGAAGAAACTATAGTTGTATTTAATTGTCTTTGGTGAATTTTTAGGTGATAGTAAACCTTGTTCCGTTTGTGTCTGTATATGTTTTGTTTTACTGTCATTCTCTTTCACTTTATGTTCTTTGTATTACAGTTTTTTTTTTTTTATGGAGAGCTTGATGGAGTTTGAACAGCAGTTTTTTTTCTATGAGGAAAAACTTGAATTTGTATTCTGTGGGAAGAAATTTGAGAATTAGGAATTTTTTTGTTCTTCTCGTACAAAAGTCTGCAGAGATTGAGTTCATTTGTGTGGGGCTTTTCCATTTTAAAATCGCTGTATGTAATTCTTGTGTGTGTTACAGGAATGTCTTGCATTTGTATAATGTCATTCTTTTCTGGAGTTATTAGCCTTGGTTTCATTTATTAATTACTCTTGTAGTGATGATGCAATGTAGTTAAGTTCGTTTTGATTGCTATGGTTGTATTTTAGACTCTGTGTCACAGTTTCACAGGGTCATGAAAGAGAGGTGACAGCTACTTTAGAGGCCTTAAACCTCTGGATGGCTGTCACTTGCTTTTGTCTTTTGCTAAATGATTAGAATGGGTGGGATGAAAGAGTAGTAGCATAACAAATACTTTTAGATCTGGCTTTGTGATGTCCTAATTCATTATTTATGTCTTGACCATGTATACTGTTATGAGTTTATTTCTAGTTTGCATTTTTTGGCCATACTTATTTCTAGGTAGAGCTAAGTGACTTTTTTAAATGGTGACAAAATAAGTTTCTAATCTCACATTGTTCAATTAAGGAGTGAATGGGTTGTCTGAATGTTTTACATGTTACTGAAAAGTGAAGCATATAAGGAACTTTGAAACACATCCTAATTCTTAAGCATAAATTTAAGTTACCACTTTTAAAAAGAACATTTGAAAGAAATACTGGAATAGTTTTGTGTTGTTCAAATGGCATGATATCATTCATTGTTATGTATCAATTCCAAAAAACATGTTGCTTTTTAAACTGTTTTTTGCAGTCTTAATCTAAATGCTGGAAATGAACTGACGTTTAAGAAAAAGTTTCAATATGACAGTGCTAGACAGTTTGTCTAATAAAAAGAGGAAAAAACCAAAACCAAAAACCCAACACCAGACACTTCAATGTGTTTGGGGTAGATGACACAAGATTTATGTTTGACTCAAACTAAAGCTAAAATAGTAGTATGCTCCATGACAAAACCACTTTTTTGGTCCCCGCTTCTGTGATTATGTATTTTGAAACAAAATCACCAGTTAAATATTTTTAAGAAAACTAATGTTGAACCATATTAACACATATATTCCTTTTACTTTTAAGCAACATGATTTAGTGGAAATTATCTTTTGCACGTTGGTGCCACCATTTATAGAAGTTCAGTTTTAAAAATCTATTTTCAGGTCATTTGCTCTTAAATGTCTTTCCTTCCATGCCTTTTTGTATGCCCCAGGTTCGTAAATGCCAAACAATTGCATGAACGTCCAGCATGAAATGTTAACATTGTCTTTTCCCCTCTCTTTCTACTGTTCATTTTCATCCATGTATTTTTTGTTTGCCATTTTTTTTTTTTAATACTTCATGTTAAATTAATTTGGAAACATCTTAAGCTGTGCAACCTCTCCGAGTAGTAACAGCGGATACCTGTCTGTTTCACTATCTAGTCCCTCCTCCTACCTCTCCGTCTTCCAAATCTGTGAGTACGCCAAGTGAGGCTGGAAGCCAGGACTCTGGTGATGGTGCTGTTGGATCTAGGTATGTCACTTTCTTTGACATATTCCTTTGTTTAACACTTGTATTTTGAATAGTCTAAACTTTATAAGCAGTCAAGGTTGATGACTTGAATATGAGGTTACAGTGGTGTTGAATCTGTTGCTGTTTTACGCAAGTGCTTTACTTTATAATTTGAAATACAGCTATATTTACTAATTTGAAATTGCTAACGTTAACTCAGAGTTGTTTAAACTTGCAAGTTTAACGTAAAATGAATCTGAATGTCTTGTGGTAATATTCTTGTAAATGTGAATGTGTGAGGACAGTGGAACAACTGGAAAAGTCAAACTTTTGGGCTCTTCCCAGCTTTTTAAAGGAGGGCATATATGTATCATAAGCTATTTCCTTTTTCCAACTGTTGTAGTAAAAGATATTGTCTACAAACCTTGCCTTGCTTCTGAATTTCTTGTACTCAGAACAATACTTCTCAAGTTATTTTACCTTGTAGCTACCCTATCCCCTGCCACAAAACTGTACTGTTCACAATTTCCCTCATTTGGCCAAAGCATAGCACCATGTTGGTAGTGCAGTTTTTTCCAGCTCCAGTACTTGCTACATTCCTTTGAGCTTTTTTTTTTTTGTGCATGACAGTTTGAGAAATACTGCTTTAAAGACAGATAAATATTTCTGTTAAACCAGGAATTCAAAGTGGAGATTTATGGGTGATAAGATGGGAAACACTACCTCCAAAGGGAGTTTCCATTGTTTGTCATATCCCATGCACAGTCTGTGAATAAGAACAGTATTTGCCTATTAATATTGATAAATTATATTTTCACAGCAAATTATTGCTCATGTGTAATTTAAATTTCCTATGTGTGTTTCATGGATAAAGTCTAGTTAAAGCACATCTTCAGTTACTTTTGTGCCTGTATGAGTGGTCATTTTGAAGAAGGAGTGAATACTTATACACTTCCATGTATATTTAAAAGAGACTAGAGTAACATTTTGTATGCATGTTTTTAATCTAAAATCTTAATCTAAAAGTATTCAAGATTTTAATGGTCTAAGCAAAAGTTATGAGTTGTTTATTTCCAAGTAGCAACCGCTAAGTTAAAACCAGGAGAATACAGTCGGCAACAGATACGAACACAAACTCTTTTTGACAGTGCCTATGTGCTGTCTTGAGTATATAGTTTCTTCACTATGCAACTGAAGTTCACTTGTCATGTAGCTGAAGAACCAATATCATTGCTCTTTAATTTAGTAAAAGCAAATTTTAAGTAGTAATCCTGAATTTCAAGTAACTTACTGAATTGTCATTTTATGTTTAAATTCACTGTCTAGAAGAGAAAGCAATAAATGTTTGATAAATAGAATTTTTCTTTTCATGTATAACTTAATATGGTAATATGTGTACGTTACATACCTGTATAGTCAGACTCCCCATTCATGTTGTTTACTGAATCTGTCTCCACCTCGAATGTTCTCTGATTGTATGTTCCACATATGTAGTAACATAATGCTGTTTTATGCATACTCATTTTTATGAAGATTTGAGAAAGCTTGTATTCTAAACCCCTATAGCTTCAGCTATTTGCAAAACTTAAAACTCCATGTAGATCTTGACAACTTCCAAGACAAGCAAGTGTAAAAAAAGATGCTGCCCTGGAAATACAGAACAGGGGTATAACTGTATAGCTAGATTTAAGGCAATATATTGTTGCTGTTAGAGAGGCTCCCCTTGTTTATTCTTTGATCAATGGATAACATTGTTCCCATCTGATGGTAAACAGATGTCCATATCCTACTATATTAGTGAAAATGTGTACAGCATGCCTAATGTACACATCCACATGAACCTGAAAAACAATGGAAAAAGTTGTACTGTGCGATAATTCCCCAGCATTATACCTGGCAGTTCACAGATGACTTCTGTGTCAGTATGAGATATGTTAGCAGGTTCAAGTTGTTCCAATGTTCTTGATAGTCTTAAAACAAGCCCT